>NC_134038.1:70958681-71272413 GCF_965140245.1 Athene noctua | reverse complement strand
GTAATTTCTCACAACACTGCGTCACCTTTGCTGGAGGCTGGCCCTTGGGGCAATCGCTCTCAGTTCCTCTCCTGACCTTTCTGCCCTCATATGCCACATGCATCCTCAGAAGTGCTGCCATATACTTTTAATATACAAACCAGAACTGTGGTGCAGCCCAGGAAACTCCAGGCACTCCTAACCTGACCCTCTGCTCTGAGCTCTGGTGTAGCACTGAGAGGGGGGAGAGCCACCCTCAGCCTATGATGTGAAGTCCAGAAGTTAAAGCTGCCTTACATTCAGTATTAGATTAACAAGTCTTTTGACTGGTGCTGTGTGTTTGTGTATTTACACAAAAGGATGATGTCTTGCATGAGTAATCCTGAGAAGTTTATTAGCTGATATTCTCCATCTCTCTGTTACTTTGTCTTCATTAAATGTATGTTTTAGCAGCCATTTGCTTGAAGTCCATACTCCCTATCTGTAATATAAGTGCAGTTTCTGTGCTAATGGTTGTGTCTGGGGTCAGAGGCGGGCCTTAGAAAGTAGACTTCCGTGATTTTCAGCTGGTTTTTTGCTCCCCATAGAGTTTTCATTATGACATTTAAAAACATTCTGAAAGCTTTATTGTGTATCTAATAGAATGAGAAGAAAATACACATCCGTGATGCCATCCCACAGTTCCTTCCAAATGCAACAGTCAAATCACACTGAATCATAAGTCACTGTTTTCCTACATAAGAATTCATACTATAATTTTAGCTGAAGCTCTTTAAAGGTGTTAAAATACAAATACGTTATATATACATGAATTTTAGTTTTACTTGATTACAGTTTTAAAGGACTATTAAATCAAGGTTTATAATATTATTTATTTAGTATTTTTAATATTTAACCTAACATGATTTAATTTCTGTGTATATTAATATAAATTAATAAATGTTAGTTGATAGGTCTGCATGGGGCATAGACCTCAATACCTAACACCAATTTAGACTTCCGTGGGTGTTTTTTTTGGTGGCAAAGTTGACCTTAAGCAGCTCGCACTCCTGTCCACAACCTTCCACCTATCTCTGGCTCTTCTCTTCCAATTGTGCCAGTGTAGCTTTTGTAGGACTGAACACTGAACTTGTTTAACAACCTTGGAAAATTACCCATCTCCTTTCTCTTTTTCTCAAGGTCCATTTTAAAGTAGAGCAATGTGCTCACCTGGTTTGCAGTGTAGGCCCCAGATCATCGCTCCAGTGCAACTGAACATGCATCATACGGAAGGGAACTGCTTCAGTTCAGCCAGGCCACAAAAAAGGGTCCATCAAGCTACCACTGGATTTTAAGATATGCTATTTGCTTGATGCTTTGGCCTATAAACTCTGCATAGACAGGCTTAATGTTAAGTACTACTAATGGTATTTTTTCTGAGCCAAATCCTTGCTTTTATCAGTACAGGAGCAACATTTAGGAATAGATTTAGCTTTTGATATTTTAAGGTTTTGTGAGTTTGGAGGGGTTTTTTAATGCCAAGAGCTAGGAAAATGTCTAAATTGGTGCACTTACACCACAGAAAAGTAGTTTATTTATTTGAGGACTGTGCATAAGAAATTTTTACTTTCTATACTTACAAGAGTTTGTTGATTTGCTAGCTGGTTGGTTTAGGTTTGGTTGGGTTTTTTTAAGTACAGTTTACATCAAGTGCATAGAAATAACATATTGCAACTTTATTTTTCCAGATGCTAACAGAAACTTTCCCTGTCACATCTGTTTTCTTTTGGGGTTGGTCTTTCCCACACCTAAGGGACACTGAGGCTGAAGTTTTACAGCTGCAGAGGGATGGCATTTTCTAGGCTCCAGCTGCTCTGCTTAAAGACATTCCTGCTTCCACTGTCATTGCCACCCACCAGTTGGCAGGGCTGCCCCTGTGGGTTTGCTAGCCGAGTGGCTCACGTGATTGCTCCTTCAGCCAAGCCAGTCCAGATTCACAGTTCGCACCACTCAAGCTGAACTGGCTCGTTTTCCCTCAAGCATTTTAGAGGGTGTTCACATAAATCCCTCAGCTGACACAAATATGGGGCAGTGTGGAAAACAGGGAGGAGTGATGTTGTCAAACCGTTATAATATTGTGTGCAAAGTGAGTGTTTGCTGTTCCCCGAGTCTTAAGCACTTTACACACAAGAGAAGGCAGCAGAAGTGGCTGTAGCATGGTTGTGTCCATCAGACTTGCATTCAGGTGTGATGCCAAGCATGCAGCAATATGTAAACCCATATCCAAAGTTTTTTGTTCACACTGATATCTAAACATTCATTCACATTTCCCCCTCCTTTCTAAAGAGTAAAGCTGGCCTATGCTAGCATTTTGAGGTTGATTTTCTTTAACTTCATATTAATTGGTTGTTAATTTATTTAAGTAAATAGAGATCAGTGAGGATGAGTCAAACCTTTGCTACGCAGCAGACTAAAGTTTGGTTTAGACTACAACATAGTCTCTAAGTCAACCAGTTAGAAACGTAAGAATTGATTAGGAGGTGTTCTCAGCAGCTCATGGAGCTTAACCTGGCAGTAGGTAACTAATGCTCCATAATCCCAGCTATGAAAAGGTCTAAGGAGTTTGAAGAGTTTAGTTTGGTAATTTACTAGGAAATCCCTGTTGATTCCTCCAAATGAAAAATTAAGTGTGGGGAGAAGATAACATGGCCTGGACACTTGTGGAGGAACCCAGCTGCTGAACAGGATTGATCAGTCTCTTTTTGTCCTCTGGAGTCAGAAGCCTGTTCCTGCATTATCCAAGCTAATTCTCTACCTTACCGTGTACATACCGTGAAAGGACGACAGCACCATTGTCACAACAAGAAAGGAAGATCCATTCTTTGCTGCAAAGTGTATAGTCAACAAAATTACTGTTTAAATTCTCTACCAGTGGATGACAGTAACCTTTATTAGTGGAACTAACTAAAGAAGTAGGGAAAGAAATGTAATCTCTCAGCTTGGAAGTCATGTATGAGAATTAATTAAACCCAGTGTTTGTTTTCTTAAATAAGGGAGCTTGAATAAAATCACTGAGAGAAACCTTGTGCCCTTGCACACATGCATAGAGTAGCATTTCCAAACCTGACCACAGGAGAAAAGAAGACATTAAGAAAGAAAACTTGTTAATACAAAAGCCAGAAACTCCGAAGGGAACTCCTTAGTACACAGGTATTGGAGGTATTCTGATTCAAGAAACTACTTCAAGAGCACATCAGTAAAGTCAGAGGTGATATGTTAAAGACTTTTATTGATGAATGAAAGGCCAGTAATAAGCAACATCACAATTTCTCCCAGAGAATAGGAATTAAACAGTCATTTTAGTATTTTGTTTTATGATCGTAACTGTCTTCTTCATCCATGATATTAGCTATTCCTTAACTGTCTTCTGCATCCAGGATATTAGACATGAGGAGAGCTACACTTTAGGCCAGGAAACACCCCAAACAGTTGTTATGTGTCTGGATTTTGTGCTTTCTTTCCTTTATGGTCACTGTACCTTTAGCAAAACCATTTACTTCTGTATGTTGTTATTCTTCTTTTGGGAAAGCGGTCAGATAGCATTATGAAATGCCAAGGTATAGCACTGAAAAACCCACTCTGAATTAATGTTGTAAGAATGCACCTCTATGTAATGTTTGTTTATATATATTTTGAACTGGGATATTTAGTAGGTGTTTCTGTAGCAAAGGATTCCAATGCAGTTGCTAGTATAGCCCATGGCAGGAGATGAGTCTGGCTTTACCCTGCTATGCCCACATATGGCTCCACATAGATGCACTAGCTGCTCTGTGGGGTGTTTCCATTCAGCTCTTTGTCAGCCACTGAATTCCCCGCTGAGGATGTCTCCTCCATAGAGATTTACAGACTCACACTCTGCTTGGAGGAACGCAGTTCGCTAAACCAGAGAGTGAGTGTCCATACTGCTCAGCCCTGCCTGTGTGCTAGTGCTTAGGTCAGCATCACAGCAACCCATTCCAGGACTCACAGGGCTGGATTCTATAAATAGTAACCCCTAAATCTACAGTAAGCTGTGCCACCCTATGAAGTGCTTCACATGGCTTTGTACAACAATCAGGGTGTCTGGCCCACACCTCTTGTGCTGTGGACCTATGAACACAGCCAAATAGACAATCTCTGGTTATCCATGCACGCTCACAAAATACGCACAGACATCAAGTAGGAAAGTTCCTTCTGAATAGTCCAGAGAGGCTGATGAATTACGTAAATATTGAACATGAGACACCAAGAAACACACATGGGTGTTCTCAGGGGCCCAGTGCAAAGGCTGAGACACTGCGTTAGGGTACAGTCTAAGGTAGTCCACCAGCACTCTCACTAAGCTTTCAAAACTGTTCTCCTGTTCCTCTTCTATTCCCCACCATTTCTAGGAGCTCAGGGGACCTGTTAGCAGGACAGAACCCTTATTGTGGGTGATGAACTACTTTAAAATTCTGCCTCAGCTTTTATTGCATTGGATTGATTTGCTTTACTTTCCTTTCCATCTCTTTCCTCTTTGTTTTTCTCGAGATGGTTGTTTTCTCTCGGCTGTGGGTAGCACTGCAAGCAGAAGGATATATGTGCATATATGCATTCAGCACCTGTGTCAGGCAACAGGGGTGTGTATTTCTGCATCTTCTCAGCAAGTAGTTTTCCTTCTTCCTTTTACAGATCAATCCCTTGCCTTCATCTCCCTTCAGAGCCAGAGGGTGGTGATGCGTGCAGCTTTGCTTTCTTGAAAGAGAAGGACTGTATTGTTTTCACTATCCAGACAATGGGTATCACCTGCTGTAGGCAGCAGGGGCTTTGAATACATTTTTTAAAGTCAGACACGGGGTGATCTTTTCTTATACTGTATACTGGGTTTATGCATCAGTTCTGCCTTCCCAATTTCAGATGTTATCAGCCTGCATTGACTCCAAAATTTAGAGCAAACTGCTGTTCTTTTCATTCTCATAATTACTGTACTAAGGATATGTATGAGCCTTGAGGATTTACTTTTTCACTCCAAATGAGCAGTGCCGTGAAGTAACAATCCTAAATTATCTACCCTCCTTTCTGAGAGGAGGAAAAGTTACAGCTCACTATCAAGTACTAACAGAATGGAGCTATCTCAGATTCAAGTCAAAAAAAGAAAGTGCAATCGAAATAGTGAATCATTACATTAATCATAATAACATTATGTTTATATGCATATAGAGTGTGTATGTATGTATCTATAGCAAATGTATGTATATATACACACAGACATATGTATAGTAAGCGATATGAATGTTATCTCTTTATTTATCTGCACTTTCTTCTGGAACATTTGCCTTGGGTAAAGCAGTAGGACCCACCCTTTGGTAGTTCAGGTTCAAAGGAGCTCTGAAAACCTTCGCAGTTGGTTCTGTGATGGTTCAAAGCATCAGTACATATTTTAAAAGACTAGTATTTCATGTTAAGAAGCTTGTAATTGTTCATTGGACTTGTGCTGTAAACCAAAACAGAGACGTTTTTAAACTGAACACTATCCAGAGAATGTGACAAGATGTAAAATAAGTAAATAGATAAAAGAATAACTGAAAATTTATCTGGAAGACAGACAAATAAAATTTGAGGTTATGCCGTGGTGATAGTGGATAATTCTACAGAACCTGCTTTTTGCTAACTCTAAAACATGGTTAAAATATGGCTTGCAGTAGCCTTACATCTAAAGCACAATTTCATTACAGGCTGTGCTGGGAAAAGTTACTCATATTATAATTGTTTGACATTTATTGATTTTTCAGTTGAAAAAAAGTCCCATGAGTCAAATTCTACTTACAGTGACATTGGTGTATATTGCTATATTTTGTAGTTTCCTCACATTCCTGATGTGAAAGAGGAGGCCACAACTGTGTGACATTCCTATCCTGATTACCGTAAGATTTCTAGAAAAGTCATTGTTTTTCTAGCCCATGAAATCTAATTCCTGGAAATTGCACTGATTGCCATAAGGAAAAAAAAAAAAAAAAAAAAAAAGGAAAGAAAGAAAGAACAAAGAAAAAACTCCTTAAGTTACCACCAAGTTTTCATGGAGTCAACAAAGTCTCCCTGTTGCCCAGGTGACTTTAAGTGCTGAGACATCTGTCAGCACAGAGGCATCAAGGGCAGAATTACATCCAGGTGTACCAGGACGACGTTTTATTTACATGACCAGTTCCCACTGAAGCCAGGGAAAAGTGTGACCTCATGATACTTGTGAACTTGTATGGAGGCAACACTGCACTAAGAACTAAGAAACTAGTGCCTCTCATTAATTGCCAGAGATTTAAATGTATTTTGTCACATTGCTATCAATCATGTTTCTGTTGCCCTACTTTTACTTAGTGAAAAGAAATTGCTTCAGATTTATTATAACCCAGAGCCTAGCAAGACAAATTTGTCCCAAAATTGTAGAAAATTGACAGATTTGTTCTAAAAGTCCTTCTCTGTGCCTGTACCGAAGAAGTCCTTCTCACTGTTCTTTATGCACTGGACATAATTTTGGACATGCTTGGCAGCTGGGTTATACTTATAACCTGCACTGTTGCATGCTTTGAGGAGAGGCTGAGAGAATGGGTTGAAGGCAGAAGGTCATATTCAGATGGTCTAATTTCCATGTAAGTTCCTGTGTCAGACGCTACCTGAAGCTTTAGAGCCAACTAAGCAGAAAGAATTAGGCACAGAAATTAGTGTCTTTATATAGGCCCTGTGACAATGGCTTATAGTTGGTACATAAGGGATAATATCTAAACGTAAGTAAGCATCATCCAACCACCTTCCTCCTGGACTAGTTCATTTATGCAAAGCACAGTAAATGTAGGAATATCAATAGCAAATTCACAGCTTTATTTGTGCTCTCGATTATCAGTCACAGATTATCATGGTACCCTGACTGGAAACACAAAGTAGCCTGTGAATTTGTGTGTGCTAATAGATTTTCTGTGTTGCAGAATACATATAATTTTGAATAATTTCACTCTCTTCATGAGTATGTTTTCCACTATAAGCAACTAGTCAGTCTTTTAGCAATAATTGTTGATATTTAAAGATATGTGTTATAATCAATATCTGGGAGCTATAACTATTGATTGGGAAAAAACCCCTCCATTGAACTAATTAGCCATTACTACTCAATATGTTTCCATGTGGAATGGGTGCAATTGCCATAATTCTAGTTAAAGAAGCAGTTGCCTACATACTGGCCTATTTAATGGGGTTTACATCTAAGGAAGAAAAATCAAAGAGAAAAATCTAATGTTCTGTCTCTAGATTTTCTACTTTTTATTTTACGTTCCATTCTATGCCTCCATTGTAGCAGAAAAGTAATGCTTTCATGCCTGTGATATCATTGTATTCAGAAGCCCCAGGCCTTGCCTAGTAGAACTAGCTCTGATGAGTAGGTTTAATAATTTTAAAGGCAAATCTAGCACTGAGAGAGGAGGGGAAGAAACACTTTTTGCAAAGTCTGACCCAGTGTAACTTGGTTTATGCATCCAGCAGCCTTCAGTTTCAGGGAAGAGCAAGACCTACTGTTTACCATGGAGCCACTGTTTTGCATGTTGCTTACAGGACCTGTTCTCGGCTAGTCTCTTGACTGCAGGACATTCATGTAATGGAACGGATATTCCCAACATGAAGTACTGGAAAATGAGAAAGCTGCTGTTTTCCTGCCATGTATATATGCTCCATGAAAAGGAACAGCATAAATAGAAGGAGGCTGCATGTGAATGAAAGGAGAAGCTGGGAATGACTGGCAGTGTTATGTAGACATAGGACAGCAGAGAGTATGGGAAGAGTGAAGAAGAACAGGAAGAAGAGCGGATATAGGAGCAGCAAGGAAAAGAGAAAAGATCAACACACTGGGAGAAGGCAAACATACAATCATAGAAGAACCAGAAAACTGGGAATGGAAAAATGAAAACAGAAAGAAGAAAGGGAGATGGCACATTTTGTTATTTAATGAATGGCTTAACGTGCGGGATACTGAGAATAATCTTTCACCTAATTAAGGCAACAGTCATCTTCTTAACCTGAATTCTCTAAGTGTTGCCTTACAGCCAAATGAATGTATGTGTCATCTCATAATGTGATTGTGACATAAGATGCAAGCAAAGCAGGTATGAACCCAATACCTGTGGTATACTGGGACAGTTCTTAGGAAAGCTGGGATGTGATGGAAAATCAGTAAATGAACACAACTTTTAAAGCCCAATGATAGAGAAGGCTGCTTTTTTGTTTGAAATAGTGCTTAAGGATCAGGACAGCCCCCACCTTCACTTCCACCACTCAAAGAGGGAGAATCAAAAGCTTAGTCCTTTGGTTTTAGCCACATCTCAGCTCAAGGAGCTAGGTGGATTTTGATCCCCTAAAAATTTTTAGGCCGTGAAAGATAATTTGCTTACACACCTTATAGGCAGCTGTGTGCATTACAGACATCATTCAGTCAAGTTTTTGCAGAGAATAAATCATAAATTCCTGCCAATGAGCAAAAAGAACTCAAGGCAACATCCAGTTACCTCTGTATTCACTTAACACGATTTTCTAAGACACTGTACAATATTGCAACTTGGTGTTCCTCAGTAACATTTCATATCTCATGTATGCTGCAGGGGTGAATTTGATTTCTCCATCTGCTACCCCATCCCTGCCCCCATGCGTGACATTGTACTCCCACATTGCTCTGGCCAAAAGTGACCAAAGCAATTTCTGTAAGACAGTCCACAATGGTACTCTCAGATCCAAGGTGAGATTGCTTATAAAAATACTTTTAGATAACTTGAAGGAAAAAATGTTATAGCAACAGAAATTTTGACTATATTTTACATTACAGGTTTCCTTACTCTATGACATACATGTTGCATCATTTGGTTTTCATGCAAGAAATACTATATGAAGTGAAGTATAGGCATGGATTAGTTCAGATAATTTTATTCATCAACTATGTGTGGAAACACAGGATGCTGAGAGAGACATCAGTAGGCTAAGAGACTATTTAAAGTGATACTGCCGAATTCTCAAGTGCCACTTTAGCATGTTAGTGGATTAGTGTTTAGTCATTATTTTAAAACGACTCCAAAGTGGACTGCTTTGCAAGGGGATCATTTTGAAAAACTAAAAAGTGAAGGCTGGATAACAACACTTGCCTAGATGCTGTACACGTGGTAGGGCAATTGAGAATCTGAAATCAGAGTTGGTTCTCTCCTTCCTGTGAGCCTGTGTGATGTAGCACTATGTAGCGAACGGTAAGGTCTGGGAGACAGAATTAACTAACGACTATTGTGATTTTGAAGCATATTGATCTTTCTCCCTGTCCAAGATGGGGATGGCAATGTGTGTCAGGAAAAGCTATTATCAATGTAACATTTACTGGAAAATAGTAATGCTACAAGAAGTTAAAATCAGGGCAAAGTCTTCAGTTTTTGCAATATTAAAACACAGATGATGAATTACAGTCAATGTAGATAAACCACTTACCTTCATAATGCTGATGTAGGATGAGATTCTGCAAACTCTCCCCATTCAAATATCCTGTTGGGTCCCTGTATACTGTTTGACAGGCAGTAATCAGGGCAAAGCACTGCTGAAATTAATTCCTATAATACTGGGGGGTTTAATGAAAATCCTGATGACAAATTATCTTTGTTGTTCTCTTCACCGTTTTATCCCTTGTATCCTAAGTTAATTACATAGCATTTTAATGGAGGCTTTTTGAGCATACTATACATGTCAAAGAGAAAGCAAAATGCTGTCAGTTTCTGGAACTTGCCCAAACTCTCAGAAACGTATGTGACTTTAATTCCGATAGTGTTTTAATTTGGGGGTTCATAATTTATATTTTTACCTGTCAAACACTCATTCGGCTTCTCTTAGCATAACAGGTGGGAGTGAAAAACAGTACTCTCTCTCTTGCTTGTCTTTTGTGAATAAAATGAAAGAAGAGGTAATTGGACATCTCACAGGGTCATGATTTAGGACTAAAAAACATGATTTCAGAATGTTTAAATTAGGCAGCACTGTAAGTTGCAAAGGATGCAAGACTAGGTTGCTGAAAAGTGAAACAGATGTTGACAGGTAGCAAGCAAAACTTGTTAGATGCTGAGTTTGGAGGGGATTTTTGGTAATCTTTTTTTTATTTTATTTTCCAGCCATATTGTCAGACATAGCCTTGGATCATTATTTACACATTAATATTTAAAAATACAAATTATTTACATTATTTATAGTCAATAATCATTAAGAATCACTACTCCATTACTTTTTATTTCATCTTTGTCAGTGAACACAATTTAGTGACTATGTCTCCTTGGAAAAGTTCAGACGCATCTAAATTGACTTTGATGGAAAAAAAAGTTTCATGTTAATTTCTTTTTTTTAAAAAAAAAACCTTAAACTTCCTTTTTTCCAGATCTTTTGTCTGAAATGAACAAATGCTTTAAGAAAAAATGGGAATGATAAGAGCAAATGAAAATAGATGGTTCAACAATTCATTCAGGGAACTATTTGTCAGGTTCCCATGGGAGACTGCCCTGAAGGGGAAGGGGACTCGGAAAGGATGCTGCTCTCTGAGGACAACCTCCCCACACCTCAGCTCAGCCCAGCCCATGGCCCAGGCAGTCACACAGGCACAACAGATGGGCAGGGAGCTCCAGCCTGGTGTCCAGTGCCAAAAGATAGGGCAGAGGAGACCAAGGAGGGAGCAGTGCAGACCGTTCTCTCACCATGTAAGCAAGAGAATTAGGGAAACCAGAGTTCAGCTGGATCTGAAATTGGTAAGGAGTGGGAATGGCCACAAGAGAGCTTCTAGAGGTAGAATCAAAAGAAAGCCTAAGGAAGATATGGGGCTGTGAAACAAGGCAGCAGACTTGGTAACAGAGCACACAGAAAAGGCTGAGAAACACAGCATCTTCTTTGCTTTGGTCTTCACTGGCAAATTCTGTCCTCAGATCTCCCAGGCAGCATCTGGAAAGATTGAGTTAGTGACCAAATAAGCAAACTGGACATACACAAGTCCATGGGACAAGAGAGAATGGATCCAAGGATGTGGAGAGAGCTGGCTGAGGTTACTGCAAGGACAGCTTTGTATCTTTTTTGAAAGGTCTTTAGAGATCAGGAGAGGTTCTTGAGGACTGGAAAAAAGCAAGTGTTACATGGACATGAGCAGGAAGGCAGATATGAGGAACTATCTGCTGATAAAGCTCCCTTCAGTGTCCACAAAGATTTTGGAGAAAACCCTCCTGAAAATCATGTCCCAGTACATGGAGTACAAAAAAGGAAATTGGCAACAGCCAGCATGGATTCACAAATGGCAAACTGTGGCTGATCAGTCTAAGAGATGGCTGGTATAGTGACTGAAGGAAAAGTAGTGGCCTTAACTTCTGCAAGGCCTGTTACATGGTATTCCTGCAGCCAAATTGGTGAGACATGGACTTGAGAAGTGGACTACAACATGAGTACACTGTTGGCCGTACCGTGAGGTTCCAAGAGTTGTGATCAGCTGTATAATGTCCAGTTGATGAGTGGTTTCTCGTAACATCTATCAGGAGTCAAAATTGGTGCTGACATTTGTTCATCTTCATGAGAAATGTAGTCAATAGGACAAAATGGACCCTCGGCAAGCTCACGGAAAATACCTAATTAGGGGAGCAATTAATATGCCAGAGTGGAAGACTGCCATTCAGGCAACTCTCACCAAGCTGGAGAGGTAATCTGGCAGAAACATTTGGAAGTTCAGCACAGGCAAATGCAAATTTCTGAACCTGAGGCAGGACATGCCCATGTAGCAGGACAGTCTGAGTACCAACTGGCTACAAAGCAGCTTTTCATAAAAAGTCTTGGGTGTCCCAGAAGACAACTCCAACATGAGTCAGCAGTGCATCCTGAAGGTCAACTGCATCCTGGGCTGTACTAGCTAGAGTGTAGCCAGCAGGTTGAGGAAAGAGATTCTTGCTTGCCCTCTGCTTGGCACTTGTGAGACCCTGCCTGGAGAACTGTGCCCTGTTTTGGATTCCCCTGTACAAGGTGGACATTGATATACTGGAATGAGTCCCTTGGAGCACCAGGTGGCTGGAGCACAGGACATACAAGAAAAAGCTGACAGAACTGCATTTGTTCAGCCTGAAGATGATAATAATGGGGGAATGTAATTGTTTTAAACTACCTACTGGCAATGTACAGAGAAGATGAAGCCATACTCTTCTAGGCAGTGCACCATAATAGGACAAGAAGCAACAGACACAATTTGCAACATGGGAAATTTTGTCTAAGTACCAGAAAAACATTTCCTGCCTTGAGGAGGGATCAAATACTGGCACAGGTACCCTGAGAGTCTGTGGCATCTCCATTTTTGGAGATATGACAAAGTTGACTGTGCAAGTCCCTGAGCAACCTTTGAATTTGAATGTAACTTCAAAGCCGATCTTGCTTGAGTGGACCCAGATGAGCCCCAGAGTTCCCTTCCAACCTGATAATTCCAACATAATTTGTTTTTACTTACTTAAATAGCTGCTTTAAGGATTTAAATAATATTCCTGGGGCACTTTGTATTTTGAAGAAAAAGAACAGTGAAAATGCAGTTCATTATTATTACCAAAATGCTGCTAGGAAATATTGTAGGAGTGGTCACGTATACCAGGCTGCTAGAATGGATTGCGTTTTTTTGTTAAATAGAACAAAAAAGTCAGTGAAGCATGTTTAATCCACACAAGTGAAGTGTCCCGCAGACCTTGTAAACAAGTACAAGGTAAAAATAGGTCAATTTGGGTAATGTACTGGCCTGGACAAATCCAACTTAAATATATTTGAATATTTTTCTGTCTTGCTTATTTCTTTTGCTTAAAATGCAGACCACTTTCTTCACTAGTTTTCTCTATCTTTGTAAATATTCTTCTGCTTAGAGAATAAAACTGACAGTCCTTGGGGGCTGGGGAAATGAAGGTAAGAAAGTTTTGTGGACTTTGGTGGGATTTTTCATTCCAGAATATATCTTTCGAAATCTTTCACTAGCTGTGTATCAAGACCTCCCTAAAAATAAGGGACTCTCCTGTTCAATGGATCTGTGAGCAGAAGGGATTTTTCGCAAGAGGACAAGACTTTATCTATTCCTCTTATGGTCCCAGAACTCCTGAGAACAACCTACATTACTGAGTGAGATAAACGCCTGGCTTTGGTGACATCCAGAGTGGTGGTCAGAGTTTCTGACTGTATCAGGTGAATATCCAGGCTCACACAGCTCTTAGGCTTGGGTACGGATGCTGTAGAGCTCCCAGCATGAGATGAGAAAGCCTCTGGTCCCCTTTGGCTGTCCTGACACACGTTGTTAGGGGTTGTTTGGGCAACCCTGTGCCTCCACACTGAGCTGCGCTGGTCTTCTGCTCAGAGCACAGGTCTCCAAACCATAATAGCAAAAAAATGGCTCTGCTGGGCCTAACCGGTGGGCCTGGCATATTTTTCTGAACATAGATGATAACATATATTTCAAGAGTGTAAGATGGCAGCTTTAGGGGGATACGTTTTCCAGTACTTTTCTCAGCCTTTTCTGGTCTGAAGTTCAGGAACTCGTATAGAAATTATACCTTCATTTCTAATAAATGTTGGGTGGGGGAGAGGGATGTCCCATGAATTTGTTTAATTTCTTTTTTATTTTATTCAGCTTTTTAACATCTGCAGTATCTTCTAATGCTTTATTCCATAACTTAATTATTCCTGCTGTAAAAAAGTGTATTCCCTTTTTTAGGCTTTAATCTGACACTCCAACATTTCATTTGCTGCTCTTTCCTTCTTGTATTACTAGTAAGGGTGAACAGCCTCTCCTGTTTACCCTTCTCAGCGTGGCACATGATGTTAGTGGTTTTGGCATGTTTTTGAGCTATCTCTTTTCCAAATTGAGCTATCCCAACCTGCTTATTGTTCCTCACACAGATACTGTCCCTTACCATCAATTATCTTACTTAACATCTTTGCCTATATGTTTTCTACTTCAGGTGAGTCCCTCGGAGCTTAGAAGATAAAGCACATTCTTTCCGTGGCAGTACGATTGCTCTCTTTCATTTAATTTTCCTAATTCATAATATTCCACTTGCTTTAGGATGATATTTTCATAGTATTGTATGTGGTTTCTTCAGTTGCAGGAGCCATATTTCAGAGTAGTAACAGCTAAGTTAAAGATCATACCCATCATCATCATGGGTATGTAGTTAGGACTCTTTGTTTTTATTCCAGATTCAGCATTTATCAGCATTACATTTCACCAACACTTTTATCACCAATCACATGGAATTGAGATATTTCTGCAAGTTTTCAGTCACCCTTGGGTTTTACTACTCTATATAATCTAGCGTGATTAACTCTCATCTCACTATTCCGCCTTATCCAAATTACCGATGACTGTGTTCCCTGCACTGATCCACTAGGAATCTCTCTGCATTGCGAGGAGTGGCAATTTACTTCTAGTATGTGTTTCCTATTGTCTAACCAGTTTTAAGGGACTTGTTCCCTGTAAAGGAAGGTTTTGTCCAGGAAACCTCCCAAGTCTCTTCCACAGTGAACACCTGTGTAAAAACGTTTTTCGCTTTACTGGTATACAGCCTGATTTTATTTGAGCTCCCCTTTCATACCCCAGTTACTTACCAGCCCTACAGACTTTCTGGCAGTCTTCCTGTTTCTGATGTGCTTAAAAAACATTTTATTATTGGTTTTATGCCTTTAGCAAATTGCTCTTCAAAATCTTTTTTGGCCGGGATTATTAAATTTAACTTGCCAGAGTTGATATTCTTTTCTATTTTTCTGGTTGGGAAATGACTTCCACTTTCAGAAGAGCTTCTAGTAATCTCCTTTACTGTGCTGTGTATTGAAATGGTCTAGAAAAAAACAAGAACTCTGGGGAGTTTCTCTTTCTGTGTTCCCTGCGTCCCCTCAAAAATGACCTGAAATTAGTTATGTAGTTAAAGTTATAAAGTAATTATTGTTCTTTTTCTGAATTGCTTTCTCTCTTTTGTGTCCCCTCAGAAAAGGCACTAAAACATGAAGGGAATGCTCATAAAATTCAAACCATGGGGAAAAACATCAAAGGGAAACCATTTGCAAAAATGAATAGAGAAAGAAAGGGTTGGTGTGAGCATGAATAAATGGATAAGAGAGAAAAAGTAGAAGGAGGAAAGAACAGGTTGGGGAAAATTTACATACACAAATGAAAAAAGTGATCATACCAAAATAATCACCTCTGAAATATTAAAGGTTTCAGCACAGTTTGCACTACAGTTCAGTGGGATGAATCCTAGAAATATTCTGAAATGATGAAGTAGTGTGCTTTCTGATGATTATACCCAGATATAAGACAGAGGTTTTGATATAGATATACATGTGTGTGTGTATGTCCTGCCTCAAAAGTGAAGAAGTCTCAGACAGCAGAGCTTCCAGGTGCTTTGATGGGATTTGAATAGTGAGCAGATCCCCCAAAGTAGAGGCAAATTTCATCCATTGGCAGCTGCCCAGATTTCCCCCGTCACTAGCAGACTCCAAATGGCAGGTTCCCTCTCTTGTAAACATACAGGTGTATACAGATGTGATTCTTGGGTTATATCCTGGCAGTGGCTGAGCACTGCACCCTGAAGCAGCAAAGCATGGTACTAGATTATATCAGTGCCTAGGAAGATTGAGTCCTGTGAGCTTTTGTTCATGGGCAACTCCAGAAGGAGAGGTGCTGATTTCTCCCTGAGCCTGCTGCTCTGCACAAAAGTGGTGGGTCTGTTTGGAGTCCTAACAAGATAAGGCTTTCCAGCAATGTATTGCCAACTTTGACATTTCTCCAGATATGCAGAGACAAGACATCTTACCTTTTGGAAATACGCACTTATCAAACTTTAAAAATACACTTACCACCCCTGAAAGGGAAGTTAATATGAAAATTAATATCACTATACATATAAATAATATATCTATTCTTACTCTAGGAGTTCTGCTGAATTCTGGGTTCTTCTTTGAAAGGCCAAGTTGCAGTTGCAGTCATAACAATCATCTTTTAATAAGGCTTAACAATGAGACTTTTAACTTTTTCTGAGGATAGATCTAGATGCTCCAAATGAGTAAAATCAAGGTAGATGACAGCAATGGTTACTTCTGACTTGCACTTTTTGGAAGTCCACTGCACAGGACAAGGGAATAAGCAGGTAGGAGACATCGGCACCTGGGCTGCGATCAGCCCATAAACCGTGTAGTTGTAGAATTCAGCAGCTTTGATTTTGTTTCCCAACTGGATCCAAGATGTAAGATTTAACCTGTAAAGCCTCCTGTGGCTTGAGCTGTAGCAATTCTAAGGCCTGTGTAAGGTTAGCGGCTTTTTTTGTATTGAGCCTTGGAGAAATGCTTGTTTCGAGCAGATACCATCCCTGCCCTGAAGCAGTCATTATTGAGGTATTTTACACATAGCTAAAGACCTGCGTGTGTCCTGACTAAAAGCTCCCTGATCAGTCACACTTTCTAATTTCCCTACCTCCTCGTCAATGAATGCTTGCTGGTGCAGGGCTATCCTTCGCCCCTGTAAAGGGAGAAAATTCTTCCAAGAGGGGAAGCAGGATGGTATACAGACAGGGAAGGAAAGGCTCACCAATAAGAAAGGAGATACAAATATGTAACAAATTTGGAAATAGTTATCTATTCTCAATCTAGAGAGCCTGGCAATATAGGAGAAATAAGAAGAATGCAGTGGTGGAGAAAATGAGTACAGAGAGAAATCTCATCATAGTTACATGACACAGAAAAGTGACTGAAGGAAGAAGACTGTACCAGGATACACAACACAGTACAAAGCAAAACAAAGTGATAGAAGTTAGAAAAGAAAATGAAAAAACAAATGTTCAAGAGGCAAATTTAGATATTAAAAAAAAAAAAGCTCAGTAGAAAATGTACACACAACATGAAATGTAGATAAACCATTTTTCTCCCATAACACTGCAGTGCTCCAGAATCTAAATGGGCTGTGTTAATAGCAGCTCTGTGAGGAAGGACAAGGTTATCGTTTTATGTCTGTGGAGCTAAGGTACTGAAAGACAAAGTGAATCTCAAGAGGTTGTAGTGGAAAGCTGCAGGTGGAGAAGGGGTATGAACTTAATAAGCATCACCGAAGTATCTCTTCTTCAGTAAAGTTTCAGACATTTAAAAAAAAAATAATGGAATGAAGTAGGATATGAAGTTGGATATAAAATGTCACTATCCTATTGCAAGGTATGATTTTATGTTAAAGAAAATTATTGTTCTCTATTTTTTTCCTGTTGTTGCTATGATAGTGAACTTGACCAATAATAGTATAATCTGACAGAAAATCTCTAACAAATATACCTGCATAAGGCTTTAATAACTCTAGCTTGAAACACTAATATTTACTGAAATTTGAGTGTTATCTGCCAATATCAATGCAACACATGTTCTGATGGTACTGTACAATGAGCAACTGCCAATACACACTTCAAAGCTGTTCCCAGTTTTAAATCTATTATTTACTGTACGGCTCTTCAGTAGTTTCCTGATCAAACTAGCCAAGCTCTACCCTGGCACACTCTTATGATGCACCAGCATATTGAAATATCTCACAGTAGCCTTTTATATCAAGAATTTCACTGCACTAAAACTCTTTTGTAAAGATCTTGAAGAGCGCAATACGGACAGCATATTAAAAAGTTCTTGATCATTAGAGATGAACTGTTGCTTTTTTGAGAATGATACTATACTGATGTCCCTGGAGATGGAATTAAGACTGACACAAGGTGGATTTCATACATTTAAGGTCAAGGCTCCTGTCTCTCAGAAGAATGATAAGTTGCCATTGGTGAATGTAGTCTTTGCTCACTCTTCTGAGAAGGCAGAAGCAAAGTTAAATTGAGTCCTTAGCTTCCAGCAGCAAACTAGACTTGCTGTGAGCACAGGCAAAGCAGTAATTGCTAAGGTACCAGGCTGCTTGGGAAGACAAAGTGCGTGTCCCTTAACATTCACCTTCCCCCCCCCCCCCCCCCTTTTTCCATATTAGGACAGGGAAAAACAGGTTGTCTGAAACTGCTGCTGTCCCTAAAGTAGGAGTGGAAACTATTGGTAGAATGCCCAGTGCCAGCAGCTGTGATAGCTGACTGGTATCAGTCCCTGGAGGCAGCCAGATTAGCAGCATGGATCCTCTAGATCTCTCCATTGCAATTCCCCACTTTTCTTCAGCAGGCAGGGGTGGCCTTGTCCCATCTGTTATTTTAGGAGGACTGACTGTCAGTTTTGTCTGAGCTGTTGAAAAGTCTTGTGCTGGCTCTAGAATAAAAGGCATGCAAAATGTTTATAGTCTTAAATGAAGAATAATCACGGCATTACTTATATTTAGAAATTCAGGGAGCGTCCTTGGTCTCAGTTTTGTATGTACCATGCTACTCGTTCCAAAATGCAGATGACAGCATTTCATTCTCCACTCCTGGCTATCTCAGTTTGTCCTTTTCCTACCCCAGGTTCTTTGTTGTGAATTCAACAGGTTTGTGTTAAAAACATTTTTCATTCGGGATGGATGGATGGATGGATGGATGGATGGATGGATGTTCTGCCATCACTGTTTACATTTGAGGTTTGAACCAGAAAGGTGATTCAGTTTCGACTTTCCAACTTCCCTGTGTTTTGGGGATTTTTGGCTTGGTAATTTTACACCTTCTGCCACAGGAATTTCCAGAGATTACAAATTCAGTAGCCAAATTCAGAGTCTGGAAGTGGAACTTCCCAAATCTGTTCTGCAACTGTCTGACTGACTTTTGTGTTCTGGAGCTTTGTTCCTTCAAGCTG
The DNA here is from genome assembly GCF_965140245.1 of Athene noctua. Taxonomy (NCBI): domain Eukaryota; kingdom Metazoa; phylum Chordata; class Aves; order Strigiformes; family Strigidae; genus Athene; species Athene noctua. Next base: position 71,253,612 of record NC_134038.1, on the reverse strand, counting down.
GCAAACCTCAGACCTTAAGTGATGGAATGGAACTATTTCTTTAGATCTGTAAATTGGTCTCTTGGTCCATCCTGTGCTTGTGATATTCCCTCATGTTGCAGCCAGTGTTTTAAAAATTGACAGAATTTTACAACATAACTGCTTCTCTGTTTTTAGAAATCAAGAAAGCTTTTTATTCTAATTGTTCAAAAGTGTCACAGTGAGCTGTATTATAATCCCCCTTTTTGTCATCTGTCTTAGGCCAAGAGTTGTATTGTGAGGCTTGTGAGGATCAGATTTCTCACTCCTTATTTCATATTCTTTATGGCTGGTTCCTCTATGGTGTATCACTGCACTAGGAGAAAGGAGGAACTTTCTCTGAGTTTTGCTCAGGCTCAGTCTTCAAGGACTGACCTCTAGCCAGTTCACACGCTTCCCTGATCCCTCTGTTTCTGCCATATTTCCGTTTTTTCTCTGATACATCTTATTCCAACAGTAAGCAAGCTCTGACGTTTGTATGCAGGCATCTTCGTCCTTCTCAATGAAAACCCTTTGGGCATCATGGCTGAATGCCTACTTCAGCTTTTGATTTGGACAGTGGCTCCCGTGATTTCAGTTGTCATTATTGTCAAGAAGCTTGTTTTTTATGTTAGTCCTCAGTGAAGACTGGATGTTTGCTTCTAGTCTTTGATGAACTATTAGGAAATTAAATAGGGCACTCAAAAAAAAAATTGCTTCTGTGAGTTTTAAAAGAAGAAAATGGTGGGTGATTTTAAATTATTTTTAGCTCTGTGATTAGTAGTGTATAAATGTTATTTACACTTCATACAAAAACCACAGTAATTTCTTCTTTGTACTGGTCAACTAGCAACTCCTCTTACACCCACTGGCATACTTAGTCACCTCTTTTGTAAATCATTGCAAGCAAACTTACCCAAGAGTAGCTTTGATAAAGTGGCATGCTCCCCATGGCAGTGAAAAATGACCTTCTACCTTCTCTGTAACAACCAAATATGGTGTCGGAGCCTGTTTGAAAATCCAGGGCTCACCTAGAACTGTGGAGTATTGCTTTGCCCTCTGCTTCTTGCAGGAGAGGAGTTACTTCATGCCTGTTAGGGCTTATCTTTTCCCTGCTAGTAAAGTCCTCCCTTCTCATCCATTGCCCAGCAACCCTCTGAAAATAGGAAGGAAATACTTGCCAGCTCTGGGCTAGATTCTATGATCCTGTCAGAGGAGACACTTATGTCTCAAAACACCCTGTGCACCCTTCTTTGTTTTCTACTGAGAATCTACTAGTTTCACTGAGTTTCATCTTGTCTCTCCACTGCACCAGACTGGCTGTGTGGTGAAACACTACAAAATTAAGTTAAGCAAGACTTAAGGGCAAACATCCAAGTGCAAGTTTGAGAGCAAAAGGGTATAAATAAAACAATGTCAAATTTGCTTCTGGTCTATATTTAACCATGACTCCTGTTTCAAATATCCTACGAAGGTTTTCTTTTGCATAGCCCTGCAGTGAGAGCAAAGGATGGTGGATTCATAGGGTCAGCCTTCCTCCCAGGTGGCAAGCTTGCTTCTGCATGAATTCCACTTCCAAATGCCCTGTATTCCTCTGGGGCTGTGCTTTTGGATGCAAATGCAAATGCGGATCATGTCTTGTTTTGAGATGGACACCTCAGATACTTAAATGGTCATTTCCATGTGAGCCTGGCAGGGACTATCAGATTGATACAGCTGATGTTGCCTCCCGAGATCAGAAGCGTTGTGCACCAAGAGTATATTCTCCCTTTGTCCTTAGGCAGTCTGCTGACAAGCTGCCCCTGCCCATGGGATCCTTTTCAACTCCTCATGCTCCACTGAGGTTATTTATACAATTATAATATCTCTATTATATCAGTTGTTGCATGTGTTCTGCAAGGTTCATAATCACTGGTATCTCAATGGCTTTCTATAGACATCAGACTTTATTAACATGGATAACAGATGCTGTAAAATTCATATGGTGTGAGTGCTAATGCGACTTGTACATAATGCTTCAAATATAGTGTCTTTTTTGAAGATCAGCTCCTGTTTGCTTTGCTGTGTGTCCAGATAGAAAGTGCATTTTCTTCTGATCTAACCGCACTGGAATTCCAGGCAAGGAATGTCACTTTTATACAGCTATACCATAATCTCATTTAAAAAAAAAAAAAAAATCAATCCTATTTTTACCTTATCTTGGATATACAGTGTTCCTGGTTCCCTGCAGACACAGAGTCCCTTGATACAGAAGCCCAGACACTGATTTTTAAGATAGGGTTAATTTTGGACTTTGTTGATGCAATATGCCTTGGTTTTGGCTGCCTTCAGAGAACAGAATTTCAGCCAAGCAGAGCTGATGTTGTAATCTTGGATGATGATGGCATTTGTGATTGTCCAGTGAGCCTTCCCAGGGATCAGCCTACATCTCTGGGTTTGGACACAATTATTTTCATTCTGACAAAATTACTGATGGTGTGGAAGGAGAACATGGCTATAGCTGGTGTGGATTTCGATCTTTACCAGCCATAAGATGTTTTATTGTTTGCATCATGTTTGGCTTTTTAAAAATCTTCAGTCAGTGGAGTAGAAGGTCTGATTGTTTTTCAGAATGGTGTATGAGGTCAGCAGTGCAGAAATATTTTTCTTCACAGTATTTTTAGCAAAAGAGGCAAATATGTTGATTTTTAAACTTATGCTAAAACAAACATAGCGAGATTTTAATTTTAGAAAAGCACTGTCTACGAATGAAAGACCTCCACTAATTATTAAAAAAATATAGCTTGGTGCTTTGCCTTCCCTCCTTTTCTTTTCTTTTCTTTTCTTTTCTTTTCTTTTCTTTTCTTTTCTTTTCTTTTCTTTTCTTTTCTTTTCTTTTCTTTTCTTTTCTTTTCTTTTCTTTTCTTTTCTTTTCTTTTCTTTTCTTTTCTTTTCTTTTCTTTTCTCTCTTTTCTTTTCTTTTCTTCTTTTCCCTGTCTCTTTTCATCTGTAGAAGATAGCCATAACCTTGCCAAAATTATACAATTCATTGAGCAATGTGATTCAAATGTGATATACGTGGGGTTTTTTCCTCTTTCTACTTCCCATTAATGAGGGTAAGAGTTCTGTATTTGTGGGATTATACTGCAAGACTCATGATTTTGATGTGAAGCTCAAATAATTGGCATTGATGGTCTTATCAAACAAGAATAAATTTAGGATGGTAAATGCAAAGTAGAGAAATGGGACAAAAGGCAGAAACTGAGGAGCAGTTTTTTCCACTACTAGTGACTTTGCAGTTAGTAGCCACAAAAGCATCTTTCTGAACTGTATTGCTTCCTGTGGTGGACTGACCAAAGCAGAAGAGAGATAGGATCAACAGCTTTCTCAGGCTTCCCAGCTACAGATGCTTTCTGATGAATAGGGCTCCTAATCACTTGATACAGCTATATGCTTTATGCCTCAATTACCACAGCTTTCTGTGGCAATCTTTGGTTTATTCACATCTAGTGAACTTCAGTGTGCTTTTATTTTTTGGAGAACAACATTTTTAGTGCTTATCTATGTTAAAGTTCCTTTAACTAATGATATCCAGTCAACTGAACATGAGCTTTCAAAACGGAGTAATGACTATTCTTTCTTCAAAGATTAGACTTTATATCCAAATTTTGGATTTTTTTTTTTTTTTTTTTTTTTTTTTACATCTGGTGAGTGGTGCTACTGTATTTGCAGAGCTTGATCCAGAAGCATCGAAGCACATGCTTAAGGAGAAGAATGGCATTTGGTTCATGAACCCCATAATTAGTTCCCCTTCCTAGCTCTAAGCAGTAATTAAATCTGTCACTTCTGCTCTGCTGATTCATTTATTTAGCTATTTAATTGCTCAGCTGAATACGTCTTTATCTCCGGAACTGCAACATTTTATTCAGACAAAGAAATAGCATAATCCATTATTTATTTTTTTCAAGGGTAGGGACATGTAAAAAAAAGAACACTAATACTAGATGATTTGGTGGTGTTGTCAGTTTTCACTTATCAAACAAAACAGTGTTTAAGGGAAAACTGCAACCAATGCTTGAGGATAGCTTTCCATATATAGGCTTGCTTCTCCAAGAAATTAAGTGAAACATGAGGAGCCAATATATCTGATCCAGGTTTCCATTTCCATAATGAGTTAACTTAAAGCACTTCCAGGTAATAGTCTTAATTTTCTATAAACCAAGAAGTCTTACCCTGTCCTGTTGGTGGAATATTTTATAAACAGTTTAAAATTTCAAATATATACCAAATTGTTTACAAACTAAACAGCATATTTTCTTTATACATTTTATGTTTGGGACATTGCTCATGGACATTTCTGTCATCTGTCTCCTAGATTTATCATCAGATACAGCATTTTGATCTGTAAAGCAAATGGCATTTTGAATACTTTTAAACGTACAAAGGAGAACGCTTCTGAATACCTCTCTGTGAGGCATATTTCCATACATGCAGTTTTCCTCATCTTACATTTTCAGCATCCTTAAGGGATGTTGCAAGATTTCCCCATCATTTCTATATGTAGGTTGGAAAAGCTGGTGTAAGAAACCAGCATGCAAAACAATGAGGACCAGGTCAAGACAGATCGAGTCTAACCAGGCCTCTTGGCAAAATGAGAAAATAGTGTTTCTTTTTATAACCTTTTTTTTTTTCCTCTTTGAACTCTGTAATAATAGCTGATCCAGGAAGTGAAAGATTAAAAAAAAACACACAAAAAATCAGAGAGAAGGATATTTTTCTTTCACTTCTGGCATCCGTGGCTCAGTTCTACCAATTTATTCATCTGCCAGGCTGGCTAGATTTTTATACCATGCACACAATCTTGCATTTCACTCAGTAGTGACTTTTTTTTTGTGACATTTTTGCTGTCTTGTTACTCAGTTACAACTATGCAGCTGTCTAAGTCATAGGTCATGTTTTTCCCAGGTAAGCTCATTATTCTAAAAATCTTTTACTGCTTACCTGGAGGGGTTTTTGTTGTTGAGGATTTTTTTTTTTTCCTTCAGCAAAGGTTCTGTCCACTCCTTTGCAATGCAAATCATGTCTGTACTGCTGCTGCGGACACCCAGCTTGGCCCTGCTTGAAGTAAAATCAGGATCCTACGTGAAGATCAGCAGGTGGAACTGGCAGGGTTCATTAGCTATATTGCAATACCTTGCAATACAGCTGGACATCCTGCGGTACCTCTGGCTGCTGGGCTGGGCTACATGGACCTCTACCCTGCCTATGCCAGGACACGGGTCTCTGCTTCGCTCTCCCCCATCCTCAGGAAGGACTTTGTCAGCCCGTGGGCTTGCGGCTTTGGCCCCAACAATGCTTAGTCTGTATTGTTCGAGTTGGTGTTATTGTTCTGCATCTGTGCACTCTGGGTTACTGAAAGCTCTTTGTTGAAAAAAAAAAAAAAAAAATTTCTATCCTTGCTAAAACTAGGAAGTCTGGAAATCTTGTGTGCAGTTTTGTTCTTGCAAGCCTGTGCACGTGATTTTTGGACTAGGGTTTTGCATGAGCTTCGCTTAAATATTCTCTCGTTTAAATGCGTTTCTTCAAATGATCTTCCAGAAGTATATTCTTTGTTATGTAGGGCACATGCTTAAATTCAGGGAATTAAAACCCAGCAAAACCCATCTCTGGACATCCTTTTGAGGATAAGAGTGCTTTCAGGATAAGCCTGTATATGAATGGGTTTAGTATGAGAAAGCAGTGTTCACTGCAGCAGGACAAACAAGTATGATCAGAGGAGGGCATGGGAATGAAATGGAAAAAATAACATTTATTTGTAGTAGAAGAGAAGTTTATTGTTGAGTTGGTGGAAGCTGAACAGAGGAAACACAGGGATAATTTCAGACGGCTTTTATCTCAGATCAAAAAGATCATGAGGTTAGTCAATAGGATTAACTACTTTTACATAGATTTGTACGTAAACATTGAGAGTTGGAGGGACATCAGCTGAGTGCCCTCCCTTTGCAATGATAACATTTGGGAACGTCTGTGGGGGGAATTAGGTGACTGTGACTATTGGCTTCCCCTCAGATGAACTTAGCTGTTGTCATCCTGCCATCAACAGACTGGAAATTGCTATTTCAAAGGCACTGCAGAATTTACAAGCAGTCAAACGGGACTGAAACCACACCCGTCTCTCACCCTGCCCTCCTCATGTCGGAGCAGGCAGCATCCAGCTACTTGCAGGGCACGAACGGGAGGTTTGCAAAGTGGTGCACAAGCCCCTAGAAGGTCGGGCACTGCTGGTGGAGGCACTCTGCTTGATCAAGGGTGTTTTGCAGGTTTTTGGGTTAGTTTTCAGCTCTTACTCACTATATAGTTAGAAACCTCAGGCTGGAGTTTCTCCTCACAGTTCTGGAATATGCTGGTGTAAAATGTGCATAAATCAACCTAGATTAAATCCCCCAGTTTTAATACAAATGTGCCCGAGTCTGTACTTTATTAATGTACTGATTTACTTATTGGCGCATCAGGAACCTCTTGTTCATATTTTAATTTAGAGAAGCCGTTGCTTATACTGTTTGTGTGATGCAAAGTATCTGGGAGGTTGGAGGCTACCTCTGACCAGCCCTGGTCACTGTACTTGGTTATATAAGATGCATAGACTTGGGTACCTATAAATATTAGCGCGCAGCTGTCACAAAGGGATTGTGAGCGAGCCACTCGGAACCTCGAAAACATTATAGCTTGGCACCCAGAAATATACATCTTTGATAACATATTACAAGGTTATGTATCGGGGGAGAGAGGGTAGGAAGGAGGCAACTGCTTTTAATCTTTTGTCTCTTTTTAAAAATTATTTTTCCTCCTTGTACTGCTGGTATACATGGGATCTTTACAATTTTTATTGCATTAGGATGTGACATTCCTGGCCTTGACAGTCCTTTTGTTTGGATATTTATAGCAGCTTCTGGTCATTGTTGAGCAAAGGAGATTGCCCTGCCCTCTGGCCCTTTCTTAAGCAGATTTTGGGCAGAAGCTCCTCTCATGTGGCACTAATTGAAATGATTGGAGGAGGGGGTGTTGCGAGTACACTCTGGCTGACTCGGGTTTATCTGCCAGGGGCTAAGCTAGGGGAGGAAGGGAGCAAAAACGGGGAGAAGGGAGGAAAGGGGGAGAAAAAAAAGAAAAAGGAGGGGGAAAATAAAAAAGCCGCCCAGCTTTGCTTGGCTGTGGTAGGGCTCGGGGCTCCGGGCCGCTGGTCCGCGCCTAGGCGGCGCGGAGGGAGCCGCGGTCGGCAACCCCGCGCAGGGCGGCGCGGAGGGAGGCGGCTGCGCGCCCCGCGGGAGAACGGGAGCGGCGTGGGGCTCCGGCCGCGCTGGGGGGCCCGTCGGCAGGTGGGTACCTCTGCCCCCCACGGGGACGCGAAAGGATGGGGCGGGGGGGCAGCGGGGAGGACCCCGGTCCCGCTCCCTGGGGTTGCGGCGCCGCCGAGGAGGGGGTGCTGCGTGCGGAGGTTTGGGGGGTGTGTGTCTGTGTGCGCGCTTTGTTTTGAGCTTGCAGGAGCCGAGCACGCTGCTTTTGCGGGTGCTTCAGGGGCTGAGTTTCGCCCCTCTGCCTGCCCGGGACAGGCTGCGGTGGGCAAAGTCGTTCAAAGATTGAGACCAACAAGTTGCTGTGGAAGTGGTTTGAGTGGAGACGGGGCTGGTTTTATCACCGGCGCAAGCGAGCTGCGCTGAAATCTGCGTCGGGGACGGTCTGTGGGGAAGTGGGGGCTTCCCGGCGGTGAGTGACCCCGCCCGAGCCCGCAGCTCCAGCGTTTAAACGCGAGAATATCATCTGGAGGCTGGTGTGTGCCTCTCTATCCCCGGTTAATAGCTTCCTGAAAGTTTAACGTGAAATGGGGAGAGGCCAAGGAAAACCACAGGGGCTGCGGAGGGGTTAGAAAGGCGGAGGCTAAGAAGTTTCTGCTGTACTGTAAACCAGCAGCACTGTCAAAAGTAACCGGCTTGGAATATTGTCCCGTATATTTGGGTGTATTGGCATTGGAAGTTACCTCCTTTCGTTTAACTGTTAAGCTTTCTGGAGGCTTTTTGGGGGGTTTTAAGTTGTTAATGTAAACAGCCTAAGTAAGCAATCGTATCATAGTTCTGGGTGGTGTGCAGTGGGGGGAAAAGTGAACTTTAAAGTCTGTGTTTCTGAAAGAAAAGCTAGGAAATACATAGTAGCTTTATGATAACAGTAATAAGAGAAGATTCTGGACTGTGTGCCTCCTTTTTATTATTATTAATAATATTATTATTTTTAAAGATGCAAGAAGTTTTGTTACCACGCGCCAAAACCTGCTTTAATCTTTTCGATATATCTGCTAGAACGTCCTATTGCACTGCATATGGTTATGTTTAGTGTACAACTTCTGTTTGTGTTTCTGATAACCCTACTAGTACTACTGGAAAAATAAACGCTTGGCACATATTACCTAATCCTATTTTAACAGCTCTTGTGTAGATTATAGACGGCAAAATGGAGTCATAGCTGGGAATTGCTGTGCAAGTCTATAATCAAATGTCAACAAAAAAAAAATGCTGTTAGAAGCGTGCGTACCATCCAGTCTAGCTGTTGGTCTTGTTTGTTTCTTTTATATGCGGTTTTAGAAGTAGAACAATAGTAAAAAATGGAGTTGAGCAGCTGGTAATCCATTTGTCAACCGCTTACCCCTACAAAGATGCCTGGTGTATTCATGAACTATCACCGAGCATGGTTCAAAATGGAATCCTGGAATCGGCCATACTAAAATCAGGCAAGAGTTTATAAAAATAAAATGGTTTATAATCAGGTGAGCAAAAATATTTCAGTCTGAAGTAGCTGGTTTCTTATAAAAGACCTTGCCCCCTTTCTTTCCATGCCGTTCTTTCCAAATGTGTCCATGCTGAAAAATAAGTCTTCAAGAATATAACTGGTTTAAGTGTTTCCGTTCCTTATTGCTTTTGGTCTCCAGTTTATGCTGGTTTGAATATTTCCGTAATATTCAAGTCAGTTGCCACTACTTCCTTCGAGGACCATATTTAAATACATCTGTAGAGTGTGTGCAGTATGATAATGCATTGCGATATGGATAAATTAATTTTATTTTTACATGGCTCAATTTATTTTCCTTGTTACTCCAGAGAAGTTAGAAATATGATGAACGCTCCATTAGTGGTATTGGTAAGAAATGCATTACTTCAAGTGCACAGTCAGTGAGAAAGCACTTTTATTTGAAAGCCTTCTCATAACGGACATTGTACTAATAATCTTAATGTGCAAACTGTGCTGCATATCTTCAGTGTTAGATTAGATTTGCTTTTAGGTTCTTTGTAAATACAATTTTTATTCAGGATAACTGAATTAGTACCAGATGTTCAGGCTCCTTGTTTCTTTTCAGCCTCCGAATGCCATGGGAATTTACCAGGCAAAGGGCTGAGTGCGCATAAGGTAGGTGTTTCAGGATGCAGCCCTTCTTAGAAACTGGCCTCAGTGTTGTAGGGCACTGAAGTCTGATATTAAAGTGAAATGTGGTATTAAAAATATAAGTCAAATCCGAAGACTGCTGTGTTGGTTGGATACCCAAGAGCAAGCCAGAATAGTCTTCTCCAACAGATTATACTGCAAATGTAGTGAGCAACTTCTGCAAGCCGTGAGGGGAGCGTTGTGTTTTCTGCCCATGAAGCTCTTTGCCGCAGAGCCATCGCAGGGCAAGGGGCTGTCCTAGCCAAAGTTCAATGGCTCACACCCTTCATGGTGCTCTGTGCTGAGGGAAGGTGGGCGTCAGGATGTACGGAGTGAGCTGACCCTCCTGCTTGGGAGGGCAGGGCTGAGCAGCTGGGCAGGAACAACTGCAAAGGGACCCTGCAGTAAGGCAAGGGTGTATCACTGTGGCAGAAAGTTATGGAGAAGCTTGCAAAGCTAATGGGGGACATGGCCACAGCCACAGGTGTGTGTGACAGGAGCGTGAAAGAGGTTTTTGCAGGAGGGAAGGGTTTTGGAGATGCTGTGGCAAAACACATGGTGGTCATGTTTTGAGGGGGGCAGAGAGGTCAGAGATCTGCTAGAGCAAAGCGTAAAGGCAGGCTGGTAGCCCCAGGAGCAGTCAGGAGCCAAAGCTCTTAATGCTACCATAGGGAGACTTTGCAGCTGGATGGATAACCCAGTTTGGGTGCTTTGAAAATAAAGTCAGGAGTTGGGAAGTGATGATCAGGATTCCCGTTCCTCATCATAGACCAAGGAGGAAGAGTTGAGCAGCAGAGTCGAGGTGAGATAGGTACAGCAATTATAATTGAGGTGCTGCAGGAATGCTGGCTGCCAGGAGGCCAGGGGGTAGTGAATAATCCGTAGCCTTTAGTACTGTGTACATGAAATTGGGAAGACAAACTATTGCAGTTTAGAGCAAAACATAAGGATAGGAACTCGGACTGAATCTGTAGCGCTGAAACTGTTTACTCTTGTTGTTAAGCTTTCCCAAAGATTTTTAGTTAGTGGGATCTCCATCTTCTGATGTTTATAACATCATCATGACCAGAGATTGTAGAATGCACAGAAATTTATTTTCATAAACTTTGCAAGATATTTTTTCTTTAAAAGAGAATTTGTTGTTCTTTTAATAGCAGATGCATTTTGTTGCATTCATTTGCTAAGCAACAGACTCGCTGTGTTGCCTGTGAAGCACAAAAGCATGGGAAGCTTTGACACGGAGTAGAGCTTACGTAAAGTTCATGAGCAGCAGAAAGAGCGAGTGATGAATTCTCTGGGTTTTGCTCCTTACATTAAAGTATTTTAAGATGGGGTATTTTTTTCTGCTGGCTGCCATCAGCAATAGAAGTATCAACAGGAGAAAAATGGGTCGCTTGGGTTTTAGCATTAAGCAGCAAATCCAGGGCCAATAGGATTTAGCTGGGATGTTAAGGTTTATTCAGTGCATTTAGTTAATGAAGTTGCAGGGGCGGGGGGGGGGGGGGGGGGGAAGAGTCAGTGTCTGGGTTGGGGGAGGGGATGAAATAGCCTCCTGCCACTGAGTACATTCTGTGGTGACTCCTCCTGATTGATAGATGTTCCACAAGACAGAAAAAACCTGAGTGAAGGAGGTTTTAATTAAAAAATGCCAGCTCTTCTGGGTTAAAATCAAGCAGAAAAATCTTTATAATAGACATCTACCTAGTCTTAAGGGTGTATGGTTTTTATGGAATGTAGTGTCCATCAGCTAGGGGGAGGGAAGAGGGAGATGATGATATGTCCAAGCTCCTATAAAGTGGTTATAAAACCATGAAAATATTCACCAAGTGCAATTGTATGTTAACATTCATTAATCAGGTGCAGAAATCAAGTTCAGGTTGACAAGCTCCCGTTTGAGCAGTATGCCAGATTTCTAGCACAGAGCCCCATCATCCCTGTTGCACACGGGTGGCCTTCACTGTATTCGGAAACCTCTGTGTCCACTGCCAAAGATGTCATCTTGTGTACACACGTGCTGTTCAGCATCTTCGCTTCCTTGAAGCCCTGAAAATCTTCATCACAGAGACACAAAAAACAACTAGTACAGAAAGTCATTGTTATTTAAAATATAAGGGGTATCTATATTAAAAAAAAAAAAAAAAAGGTGAACTGACGTGAATGGATCTTTTTTCCCCGAGAGGGTTAATGTATGCTTTTCTTGTTTTGTTTTAAATTCTGTCTCTCTATAGACCAGGATCCCACTTGGATCAGATCTTGTTTATCCCAAAGTTGTAATGGTCATTTAGAGTCTGAACTTTCTCATTCCGCCTGCCCCCTCAGAGGTCTTTGCTTGACGTTGTAGCTAGACTAAACGCCGCTGGGAGTCATTGAGCAGCGATTAAGACTGTCAAGACTCAGCCCAGTGACCTCAAAAGACTCTTCCTCTGAGAAGGACATGGGCACTGGTGGCAGGATTTGACTGTAGCAGTATGGAGTAAATAGCCAGCAGACTTATAAAATGAGTAAAAACAGTCCACGTACTGTTGTTCTTAGCATAATCTAGTTGCTCGGACAGCCCCTGGCTTGATACAAGTGCTTGAGGAGGATGCTGCAGCATTTCCTAGTAGGATTTATTGCAGTGACACCTGCAAACTTTGACAAAATGGTTCAGAGAAAAACCTGAGCATGTAATTTTTTTTGTTTTGTTTCTTTTTGTCCTCACAAACAGTATAAGTCAAACAATTTCAAATAATGTTAAAAAAGACAGTTAAAATGTTTAGAAAAACACTGCACTTCTCTGCCTTGTTTTGTACTGCTTTATTTCTGTTAAATAAAAAAACCCCCACACCACAAACCAACAAAAGCACTTGACTGATGCTGAAAACAAGGCTTTATGAAGGTTCAGCCAAGTTTTAGAAAAAGGGGGTGGCTGTGTCAGAACCGCACTCCCAGGCACTCAGCAAAAGTCTGGCAACTGCCTACAGAGCAGGAGCTCTAGAAGGGCTCATGTCTTTTATACGCAGATAGGTATATGTTTGTTGGTAAGCAAATATGGATAAGATATTAGTGCTAATCTGAGGATTTTGTGAAATTAAATCTGAACAGTCTGGTTGTCCCAGTAGCCACAAGGGAAGCAGAATACCATCTCAGATGCAGAGCACTCTGCAGAACAGCAAGGAGGGGTACATCTCCCAGAAAAAGAATGCTTTTGAATGCAGCTACATGGCAATGAAGGGCTTGACGCAATGTCAACACCATCTAGTTCTGCATTTATGATGGCCTATTACCTTTACCCCTGTTGCCTTGTATTTTCTCAATGGTGGGCAATAAAGCACCTGTTCAACATTTGAGGCTGACTTAAAGCGAATAAAAGGACAGAATCTCAGCTTTGAAGACCATAAAAGGACTTTTCTGTGATTTCATTTAATTAATAAAACTGTGCATACCTCGAGGATCTCATTAGCATGATTGTGGCTGAGTGCCAGCATCTAGTCAGAAGAGCTAATGGAAAATTTGCTAGCTGTTTTGTAACATTAAACATTCTATAGGAGGACAGGAGAGATTTTAAATGAAAAGGCTTTGAAAACATTGGGGGCAGACACAGCCTTTGTAAATGCTGTAAATCCGCTCAATAGTTACTATATAGTCCTGGATTAAATACTGAAAGTCCCTAAGCTGCCTGGATCTGGTGGAGATTTGCTTACATATGATCAGAGTGATTAAGAAGGCTGTTTGCCTTTTTTATTAATGTATGTTATACCTATGAGAGTAAATTAAAATGTTTTGCTCCTGCAAATAGGAAAATAGGAGACATCTACTGTTGTTCCACTATGTAAGTTCAGAGTTTTCATTCACAGTGATGAGAATCGGGTTTGGAGTCTGAACTGAAAGGAGTTGAGAGATGTTTAAATTGATGGATTTTGATAGAGTAGTAGGAAACATCAGAAGTAACAGTGTTAGATTTCTCTAGGAAGAGCAAGGGCTTGGGGCAGACACTGAGAAAGAGATATACTTCATTTTCCCCCTTCCTCCTTCCTTCATCAGTATTCACACTGCACAAACACAGATGCCTGGCAGGTAACAGAAAGACTGTCACTGTTAATTAAATACTGTGAGCATACCATGATGCTCCTGTGGACTAGGGTGGGGTAGAGGAGTCTGAGTAAAAAATTTTAAGAGCTCTTAGACCTTGCTTGTAACTAAGTCAAATGTCCCTTCAGTGTCTGTAGTGTCAGATAAGATACTCGGAATCTGACCCTGTGTTTTAAAGTACTGCTGAAATTTTGGAGGCTTCCGTTGTTTGTGCAGGAATGATACCTCTCTGACAAAAGGCTCTGATGTGAGCTGTGGTGGTGGAGCTTACTGAAGCTGAACTTTCCTGTGACTGACTAGACCAGCTCCCCAAACATCCCTCAATGCTGACAGAAATGCATCTGCACTTGGGGGTGACTGTTGGTGGCCACCACATGCTGGGTGTGACTCTTTCCCACGCTTATAACCAGTGTTGCTGTTGGCCTCCCCTTTGCTTACAGGAACCATAATTGCCTATGTATCTCTGAGAGCTTCAGTACCGATTAATCTGTTGGCATATCATGTCATAACTTAATATGTGACATCATAGTACTTAGTCTCTCATTGGCAGATACTAGTGTTTGTGAGTAATTTCACCTGTGTCTTAAAAAGCATGCTTTAAGAAGACGCTGATCTTCAGCTGTGGCATGGTAACTTCAGGGGTACCTATTCGTGTCACTGGCTGTGGAGCAGAATGCATTAGCTTAAACACTAGAAATGCAGATATTTTCCTTTTGCAGCCATTAAGACTGTCATGACTGAATGTTACAATAGTTCATTTGTTTTGCTTCATGTTGGACTTGCGTAGGGTCACATCTATGGCCAGGTACTGAGTGTCAGCTGAGTGGTACTTTATACCCAGCGGGCAATACAATTTCTCTGCAGTTGTGTGAGCATACTTCACTGTGGTCAGATGATGCTTTCTGGTTTCTCGGCACTCTTGGGTTTCAGTTTAAATGAAAAGGCTATAAAAGGCAGAATTACGGCCATGTAGGCAACCTATCTTAATATTCCCATATTTTCTGATACTAGTTTTCTTCTGATAAAGGTAGACTTAACATATGGATTTGCTAAACTTTTAGGGGGCTTTGTTTACTTGTAGTTTGGGCAAATGTGTCAACACCACTTGTGGTGGATTTTTTTTTTTATATATATATATATATATATATATGCATGCATGTACCAGTCTTGTTGGTAGCCACTTCTTGACCCCGGACTTGCTGGGAGGAGATTGCTGACACATGATTTGGACCCTTGGCTCTGCCTTGTCATCCTTGGATTTCATTTTAGGGTAATCTGCTCACTGGGACCTATTCACTTCTAATCCTGTTCATTGTCTGAAAGGAAATCTCACAGTGCTGTGACCTTTTCTTGCCTGTTGTACCTCCCATTAAGAAACAACCTTGATTTTACTTTGGGGGTGTGAAGTTACTGTGGAGTTGGCAATAAAATGCAAGCGAGGCTTTAGAAAAAAAGTGTACAGAAACTATCCTTTTTACTGTGCTTTTATTACATTTGATTGTGCACAGATGGATGGGCTTTTAGTTGACTCAGGAGTAAAGGGCCCACCGATATATATCTGAACCTTTCGAAAGCAACTTGAATTCCCTTAGGAGCAATGCATTAAAGTGCCTATGAAAATGGAGTTTTCTTTTACCTTGTGACCTCTCTGCTTTCCCATCACTAGATGGGAAAGACCCAGTCTCCAGTGAATATTATTATTAGTCAATAAAGTTAAAAGCAGCAGTTCATATATATATTGGGAGATAAATAATAACGAAAGTAGCCAGAACTAGGGTTGCCTGTGGCGACTAATAAAATGTCACCTTCATTTTAGCTCTGTGTACCTCTGAGATCATACTTAAAAATATATCCAGATCTGATGGTCTCAATGAGAATATGGCCGAGTTGACAGATAAAGAAATGTATTTCTAAATAATATCCTTAAAATATACTGGACAAGTGTAAAAGATTGCAGATGCACCTAGAATGTGTTTCATTTCTAGTTCCTATGCTGCTAATGAAACTCAGATTTTTCAGATACTTATAAGATAATCCCCAATATAAAATTTGTGGGGTCTAGTAGATTTTACAAAATCCTTTCTTGGCTATGTTTTATTTCAAAGATACCAATTCATACTCACTTTAAACACTTAACTGGGAACTTAACTATCCACTTTAAACCATGGCTGGCAACTTTCTAAAGAAAATTTCCATGTTCATACTGCACTACGTTTCTTACATGCCTTTGTTTATAGAATCTGGGCAAATCAAGTAAAATTTGCACACATATTTGCCCAAGTTTTAAAGTGAAATGAGTTTGCATTGTTATCTCTGCTTTCCGAGAAGATTCTGAGAAACAAGTCTGCTGCTGGGAATAGTCACAGAAACATCTCAGTTGAAATAGTTCTGGATTGGTACTTTTATTTTTTTGATAGTAATTGCATTGGGGGGGGTTATGGATATCCACAGAATAAAACCACTTTGGACCTGAAAATATGTCTAAAACGGAAGGCAAAGTCATCTTAAAGAAAATCAGATCCTCACAAATTCAGACTAGTGATGACTTTGGCTCAGCATGTCTTCTGCCGCAAACCTTATTTCAAGAGTTTATTAGTCAAAACTTGAAAACTGTGCAGACGTCTCTTGCAGAAAGCTGATGATCTGTCTAATGAACCTCAATACTCTGGGGAAAGCCAGAGAAAATAGTGTGTACTTGCATGCTTTTCATTGAGAACCATTTATTAGGGTAGATGTCAAATGGGTAGGCTATAGTAATAAACAAAAATGGGTTTATAGCTCATGTTGTAAAACTAGCTTTCGTGTCTACAGCTTCGAATAACTGCTGCTTGTAACAGTCTCTCTTGCCTTCACGCTTCTCATTCATGAAAAGGACTTACTGAACTGTATTTGTTCAAATAAATCTTTTTTTATTTCTGATGTGTAATCAACAAAGTATGGAATTCATCTATATTTTAACTTAATAATGTTCTTCATTAATATTTAGTCAAAGTCAGTAGGTTTGTGCAAGCACTGGGCACCTAATTTATGTACCTATCTGTAGCTTGTATATATACACATAGTGACTTTGTGACAAAAATGGTATTAGAGGGGATTCTGAGTCATAAATATGTTCTATTTTACTTTTTTGGCAATCCGAAGTGCTGTTGATCTGCATTCTTAACTAATGATGATCTTAGACTTGTAACTGTAGCCATGTTTTAATACAGTTTACCTGGTTAGTTTTTGCAAATTGAAATACCTGTTTTTACATATTCCACTCATTTGCTGCCTTAATTCTTTGAGACAGACTGTGAAGGATGTCCTGAATTTTAATGTGTGTGCAGAAGACCAAATGGGATAAAAAGCTGAGCTGAGGGTAGCCCTGTTCTTTTGTAACATTCAGGGAGGGCATTAAGGAGGAGATGTCCACAGAGCTCCTGACAGTTTTCTCCTTGGTTATTTTGTTGGAGCCATAGGATGAGAACAGGTTTCTCTCTAATCCCCAAAGTCTCTTGGGATCCCCTGTGCTCCTACATCCCAGGAACATCCATCTTTGACACAAAGATGTTACCAGCCACTTGTGTTGACTTGAGCTGCAAGATGGCATCTCATTGTGGAAGTGATGCGTGATACTGCTTCAGCTTGTTATCTGAATAAGATACAAGCTTTTTCCCAAGTAATGAGTGATAGGACAAGAGGAAATAACTTCAAGTTGCTTCAGGGAAGGTTTAGATTAGATATTAGGAAAAGTTTCTTCACTGGAAGTGTTATCAAGCACTGAAACAGGCTGCCCAGTGAAGTGGTTGAGTCACCATTCCTGGGGGTATTTAAAAGACATGTGGACTTGGTGCTTAGCGATATGGTTTAGTGGTGGACTTGGCAGTGTTAGGTTAATGGTTGAACTTGATGATTTTAAGGGTCTTTTCCAACCTAGATGATTCTGTGATTCTAAGATCCATGGAAACTGTTTTCACAGGCTCTGTCTTCTTCCCCCATGCGTTTCTCCTTGTCTTTCCTTCCCCTGTTCTGAAGGTCCTCTGAGTTTTAAACCTGGATGGCAACTTCTGTTAGCATAAAAGAAGAAAGAGGTAGTTTTGCAAAGATATTTTCTCTGTCATGGAACCAGTGGAAAGGGAGAGGGGGAATGGTATGTTCATGAGACTAGAAAGGGAGAGTGAAAGTCTTCGCAATATGTTTGGGTAGAAAACGCTTACCTTGGTGTGTGGATTTTTTTTTTTTCCGCATCTCTAGGAGGAGATATTATTTTTTAATGACATAGGAAAGGTCTAGTGGTTGGTACAGGAACACTGCACCATAATGCCTCTTATATTGTGTCCGCCACCACTTCACTTCAGTAGGAGTATGGACTTTCTAAAACTTGTGTGTATTCATTTCAATCACTTGGAACATTCAGCAGTAAAATACCTAAAAGATCATATTCCAGGCGAACTTTTTTTTTCCAGTTCAAAACTGTCTCAACCCCAGTACTTCTGATGCCAACTGAAATAGGAATAAATGCTGCAAGACGGTGCAGCAGTGGCACGTGAGCAGACCATCCGGGATGGCATCCAGCGCATCTGAAACCTCTCTGTGAAGCTGTGCATGTTGGCATGTCTGTGTTAGCAAGGGACTCTTAATGGGATGGAACAAGTAGTCTTTGGTTGGTTTTGAGCAGTCCTCCCTAGTAAACACTGGTGTATTATCTGGTGTACTATAATAGTACTGTAGACAGAAGTGTATGATGTAAAAATGGAAAAGCAAACAAACAAAACCTCAGCTGCAGCAAGGGGCAATCTGCAGCTCTAGTTATGCTATGCGATAGCTCTCTTCTGAGTTGATTATGATTGTGCATCTTGGGTGTGTTTGTAGAAAAATACCATTGTACAAATGTTGGTCAGCAAATTGACTTCAGTCAATTACCTTTCTTGAACCTGTGACATTTCCATAGCAGAAAAGTGTCTCAAATGGCCATGTTCATGGTGTGAACAGGTGTATTCTTGTTCTACCACTCATGTGAGCTTTCATGACGGTTGTCAATTGAGTAACAAAATCTTCATAAGATGTGTGCAGCAGTGCTGTTAAGTATAAAAAATTCTTGCTTTCCTCTTCCGAAAACCATTGTAAATCAGTTGGATTAGCAGACACAACAGTATTACAAGCATGCGATCCAAGGTAAAATGCTGCTGTTTCAAGAATTTAGAGGGCAGAGTTGTATCTGGCTATGAGTATGGTATGTCTGATGTAAATACTGTCCAAAGCTGCCTAACAAGGCCTTCCCCCACCCTTGGCTCAGTCTGTAGTCAGGGGGAGAAAGAAGCACCTCCAAGCAGAGCACCTCTGAATTGCCAGTCTCGGAAGCCAGTCCTTCTCCCCTGACTATTTGGAAGCCTTCCTAGGCTGAAGTTAACCCCTGAACAGAAGTCCACTTGGATACATCAGTATTTGGCTGCCTGCAGTGAGGACAAGTGCATCACTGCAGTCCTGCAGATCTTTCAAAACTGCCATTAAGTGAACTACTTGGGTAGTGATAGTGATGTAGCCACAGCAGCACAAAAGCAGGGAAGGGCCTGAGCTTTTACTGGCATCCAAATGTGGTTTTGCAGGTTGTGCTTATGTCTGCATGGTTCTGGCTATAACTGCCTGCACAGTGCCCGAGGAAATAATTACTCTCAAGTTAGCCCAGTCCATGCTGTTGTACAGCAGCGTGAGGGGTACAGCAGCAGTCTTCTGGATCTCATATTAATCTTAAAACCAGCTTCTTGTCATCTTTTGTAGACGCCTGCTGCTCTGTTGAATCTGCTTGCAAAGTGAAACTTCATTTTTTTTCAACCTTTGAGGCAAATCTCTACTTACTCATTCCAATTTATTTGCTATGAGCAAGTATTGCTTATGTTGACATTATTTGAAAATTTGCAATTTGGATTAGTTGAGAACAAGTCTTTTCTTGCTGTTTGAGACACATCCTGGGCACTTGTTTTATGTCCATCTTTAAATGTTATGATGAGTTATTTGCCATATTAATGCCATTTTTCATGCCTGTGGTTAGTACTAACAACCCATCTCCCATAAGTTGCAGGGGAAAATAAAAATGCTTCTCTAGGACAGCCTGTCTTTTAACTTTAAAACTATACTCAACTTTGTATCTTGGAATTCATCTATGCCATTGGGTACCCAGGCAGCAAAACACACCCTGGTTCATTCTGTTAGCAGGTGACCATAGGGTTGGGCTGTGTCCTGCTAGGTACAGAATTCACCTGGTTTGCCGGAACTGCCGTGTGTGTGAAATGGCTCCAGCTTAGTTAAAATGCAGTCCCATGCATACTGCTGTGGGGTGTTAAGTTTTGCAAATGTTTGCTCCACATTCTTCTATTCAGTTTTTCCTTCCTTAGCTAAAGGAAATTGCTTCTCATCTTATCCTCTACCAGAAGTCTAAATAATTCTCTTCTTTCATCTATACTGTTACCTGTAAGTTATTTATAGACTGATCATATTCTGCTCAATCCTCTTTTCTGGATTATATAACTTTAGCTTCCTTAGTCTGTCTTCGTATTCAGTATCTTATCCTCCAATTCCTATATCATTTAAGTTAGCTTTCTTTGTATATGCCTAGTTTTTCGTTTGTTTTGTTTTTTTTTTTTTTTGCAATCTGTTGAGGTAAGAGCTGCATGTGATACCGGGTTTGTGGTCATGTCATGGCTTTGTATGGGGGAGTTATTACCTCCTTGGATTTATAGGAGATACATACACATCAAAGACCAGCAGTTGCTTCTCCTGTAAACATATCAAACTTGCAAAATAATCTTAAATCTCCAATCAAATATTGACCCTACTTTCAGATGGCATCATGCTCAAGGCTTTTAGATAACTACAGTTTTTGTCAGTGCTGTTTATGTTCCAACCTAAACCAGGAATAGCTTTATTATGAGTAAATATTTCCTAGTTTTCTGCATCAGCATATTTGAAATGTTTGTGGATTGCTATCCTCTTTGGTTTTGTAGACAAAAGGCAAATTGAATGGGGAAAATGCAGAATATTTAATCCAAAATACATGAACTTAATGCTTATGGACTTTAAAAAAAAAAACAAAAAACAACCATTCATCTTTACTTGATATGTATTGGGGGGTTGGTTAATTTTCATATATATTTGTCATTTCTGACTTCGAGAGCAACAAAGTAAGGATTCTAAAATAGAGAGAAATCAACTGCATGTAATATGAGCTGCTGGGCATACCAGAAGTCTCACAAAACCAGCTTCGGTTTCTGTGTTTAGGAGGCCTCTAAATTTTTGCAGGCTTGGGTGGGTTTATTCTCCACTCCACCCCTGCAGTATATCAAACCTCTGAACTGTGTCTGATGTATCTATCTTGAATTCACGATGTTTTCAGTTTCAGTGTGATCCAACAACGAATTACACTTATAAATCAAATTACATGGAAATATCATGTGGGTCTACTAATGACATCTGCAGTAACTTTTATAATTAAAAAAATCTTTATATTAACTTTCTGTAATTTTCTTGTAATGTGTATTTCTCAAGTCAGTAGTCTTTTTCCCCTAAATTTATCCTGTGCCTAATTCTTTCTCTACTGTTGTTTCTCCTCCCTTAAGTAACCTTTAGCACCTTTTTGCTTCCTTCCAGAGTTGCTTATGTCTTGTGAAATAGCTCACACTACTGGCATCTTGTATTGTTCTTGCCTGAGTGAATGCTAGAATTCCAGAATTAGTAAGAAAGCAGTTTTTTCCTTGATTATCAAATTGTTCTGCTTATCCAGATGTAAACACTTAAAGACTTTGTGCTGATTGTATCGCCACTGGTGGCTTCTTACTCTTCTCGTCCAGATTTATCCTTGGCATCAGTGGCCACATTTCTTACTTGATTCCATACTCTTCTGTGCTGGAGATTAATGTATTTCATTATCTTCCTTGGAAAAAATGTTAAGTGTTGCTGTAATGTTGTACAAAATATTTTGATGCATGGTTCTGGATGATGCTTTATCATAATTCAGGTGGATGTTGAATAAGGCAAGCTGTCTTTAAAATGTATCTGCTTCCTTCTGTGATAGAGGTCCTTACTAATTGTTGGCAAATCTTTTCTGACTGCTAAGGTTATGCTGGTTATTTAAGGAAAAAAAAAAAAAGGTTTAAATGCGTTAAGAGCTTTAAGATCAGTGCCAGAATGAGTGTCATTAAGTAGTCTAGTGAACCAAGTATGTTTCCTTTTGAAGTTAGCAGTCACCGAGATCTGGGAGAGCAGTGTTAGTTCTGAAAAGTTGAAATGCAATCCTACCATCCCAAGGGAAGCCCAAGGAAAGGGGACTTGCTGCAAAAATTGAACTGGCATTAGAAAATAACAGGATTTAGGGGAGAAAATTTAAGCCATTTGAAGGCATCTTTCTAGCCCCGGAGCAGGAATCTTGTCTCATACCTCATTGCCACTAAATCTGCAGAGACGTGGCTTTGATTGCCATCTCCTCAGGAAATGACTAGTTCCTTCCTAATGTTCGTCTCGGGCTATTAGACACAGAGTTCATCTTGCCATAATGTACTGGGAGCAGAGCAGTTCTGGATGGTTATTCCTGGTTTGCCTCCCCCACCCTCAGAGCAGGTCTCTTGAATGCCCTTGACATTACTGTTAACTGAGGGGTGGTGAGGGGCAGTTGGTGGGGTGTTCCATGAGTGCCTGAGCTGAGGATATTGGATGCATTATTTATTTATTTATTTTTACTTGGCATCATTTAAGGTTAGTAGCGTGTTGAGGGAGTTTGTGTTATAGTGCATAAATAGCATGAGAAAAATGTGCTGTGAAAGACAGATATGTACCGATAACAGGTTCCTGAGATTAGAAGAAAACATTTGTTTCCTACTTATGCAGCTGAAGCTTTCTGTATTGTTTCCGAAACAAATGATGCTGCCATGTTACTCCAGTCGGCTACAAAAGCCCGAGAGTGCCCTTGCAGCCCTGCAGAACTGTCTGGCATCTGGTGACGAGGCCGGAGCACAGAAAGGCAGCGTGAGTGGGCTCCGCACCACAAGTGTGCATCCCTGTGGTATTTATAGGCTCTTACCGTGCTGTTGGTAGGCAAGGCAGAGGCAGGGAGCATGTGGTCATGCTGCTTGTGGTCGGTCATATTGTCAGCAAGAGAGAATAGATGCCTGTTTGGGGGTTTCTGTGGGTGGGTTGTTTGCTTGGTTGCTTCAGGGGGGTTTTGTCTTCTGGGTTTTTTTTTTTGGATGGTGGTGGTGTCTTTTTTGTTTTCAATCTCAGCCACCCAGGTTGGTAAGTTTGTCTAGTGCAGACAGTTGGCCTCCATGGATTAGCTGCTGTCTGAGTGTCCATGTACCTGCTGGAATGAGCAGAAATGGCCTGTGAAACAGCTTCAACTTGCAGGCACTGGAAATGGAACTACAGCTATTCCTGAGCCAACGGTTGTGTGTGTGTGTTAGGCGGGGGGATCCCTTTGCAAATTAACCAGATTTTCAGGGTCTGAGCAGTAACTTGTACTAAGTTCACTTGTGTTGTAAAAAACTATCCTTGCATGGTTAAATACGAAAATAGACTCCTTTTCATACAGTTTCTTGGTGTCTGGCTCGAAGAAGTGTTTCTAGCCATTAGGAGAGCCAGAGATGAGGTGGTCACAAGGCATGAGTGACTGCTGGGTGTAATGCTTCCATTCCTTCAGCTGAGGCCATGCCTCCTGCATTTGCAGGCTGTGGCACATGTCTTGGGCCAATCTGGGACCTAACTGCATTTGGCACATGAAGTCACCAAGCATTGCTGGCACTAGACTGGAAGTCGGGCAGCTGGGACCTTCTGACAGTGCATTAATCCATCTTGACAAAGAATCAAAGATGAGAAGAGATGATCTTGTGGCAAGTTAGGACATCAGAAGTTGATGCCACAACATCGCTACAGGCTTACAGATATTGTCTTCTGAGTGCTTTTTGTGCCTTGGTAGTCCTTCCACCTTAATTGCTGTGTTCTTTGATTTGTGATCAGCATGACCACCATGGTGCTTGTCTTAAGGTCTTTCTTTAAGTTGGAATGGCACAGGGGATGCTTACAGAGGCAGGAACTGTTCTGTTATCCTCTCCGCTCAGGTGCTAGCTCTTTTTTTTTTTTTTTTTTTTTTTTTCTTATCTGCCAAAGAAAATGCAACACACAAATTAGAGTAGCAATCACTCCATCACTCTTGACACAAACACACATTTAGAGATCAGGTCAGGAGAGTTAAGTTGCAAAGTGCTGTTAAACAATCACAGCTTAAGACCAGTGGAAAGTGTATTAGTTCATAATGCTGGGGGCGCTTGGGCCAGAATATAACAATACGAAGTAGTGTTAAGTCACTTGGGTTAACTCAGTTCCTCCTCTGTGCCCACTGATCAGTCAGTTATCAATGGTAAGAAAACCCTTTCTAGTGTGACCTGAGTTATCTTACTCTGTTTGGCAGCATTCTTTGTAAAGAAGAACAAGCCTGTATATTTTAAATTCACTTTCATTTTTCATATCTTATGAACCGAAGAAAATAACCTTCAGTGCAATTTTCAACAACATGGTTCTTTTATTTAGCCTTTTAAAAATAATTTTATTAACATTATTTTCAATTTAAGTGCCCAGTTGCCATGGTGTGAAGTAATAAAGATATCATAAGCATCCATGGCCACATAAAGTCTTTTATTTAATCCAAAAATCTGCAGGATGTTTCTGAAGTACTTGTGGTTCAACCCCAGCCAGCAACTAAGCACCACACAGCCGCTCACTCACTCACCGTTGGTGGTGTAGGGGAGAGAATCAGAAGGGTAAAAGTGACAAATTTGTGTGTTGAGATAAAGACAGTTTAACAGGGAAAGCAAAAGCCCCATGCAAAAGTTAAGCAAAACAAGGGATTCGTTCACCACTTCCCATGGGCAGGCAGGTGCTCAGCCACCTCCAGGACAGCAGGGCTCCATCACACGTAACGGTGACTTAGAACACCAAACTCCATCACTCCAAATGTTCCCCTCCTCCTCCTTCCCTCAACTTTATATGCTTAGTGTGATGTCGTATGGTCTAGGATATCCCTTTGGTCAGTTGGGCTCAGCTGTCCCAGCTGTGTCCCCTCCCAACTTCTTGTGCAACCCCAGTCTACTCACTGGTGGGGTGGGGTGAGAAGCAGAAAAGGCCTTGACCCTGCATAAGCTCTGCTCAGCAGTAACAAAAACATCCCTGTGTTATCAACACTGCCTTCAGCACAAATTCAGAACGTAGCCCCATACTAGTTACTGTGAAGAAAATTAACTCTGTCCCAGCCAAAACCAGCACAGTAGTCCATTATTCTTTGAAGCCATTCTGGACCACTGGTTCCTAGCTCATCAAAATCAAGTTTTTATTGAAGTGGAGTGTTTTGCAGATTTATAGTAATACAGGTATGAACACTAGACCTGTCAGGACATTATATGTATCACTTACTTTTGGGGAAAAAAAGTACAAATCCCTGTTGTGCATCTTTTGTTCCACAATGAAGACTTCTGGTGTTAACTGATCTTTGTTTATATTTCATGCACTTGATCTGTATCTCTCTGAGAGCACAGTTGCTCCCAATAGCAAATCAGAGGTGTTGACTCGGCCTCAATGTTAATCAGTCATACAGAGACTAAAAGAAAACAGTGTTTGTTTTGTTTTTTTTTTTTTTTTATGAAGTGCAAGAGTAGATGCATGCAAATTTTCTGGTTGATGTGTTCATAAATTTCCCCGCCCCCTTTTTTGATCTATCTTTGATCCTACCAGTGAATCTTGACTTTGAGCCAGCTTTCTCTGGGAAATTGTCCTCCTGATGATGATGTTTGCCAGGAAAGGGATTTCTGCAGTGTGTTAGCAGCAGAAAAGACTGCAAACACGCTCTAGATGTGGGAATAAGTAACATCAAAACCACTGTGGAAAAAAATTAGATTATTTTTGTCTGTACCATATAATTTTGTAATTTTTTCTGGTGATTCTATCAAAATTTTGTCATGTTTTCTATCAAATTGCACAATCCCTACATACAAATTAGTTTGAGGATTTTTTTTAAACTATTATTTCCTGTATAAATTATGGAGAGGAGGGGATGCCATTATTGAAAAGAGCCTTGCATAATGATCTGGATTAGCCACTTAGCCAGTGCGTGGTGGCTGTATTGTTCTTTCCTTTCTGTTAGGTGGTGTATCGCCAGAAGCCATGATGTGCTGTTGTGAAACGCTGGAGTTAGAGCTGATGCTTAGTGCTCAAACCCTTAGTCAAAATTTGGAAGGAGTTTGGGCAAAATATACAGCCAGGAAGAACTCTGTTCAAATGAATATTTCTTTTAAATGCCTGCACTGAGAACGTTCTATAAATAGCAGAAGGTATGCATGTCTTAAAAACCAACATGTGTACAAAATATGGATTGAAAGAAGTGCTCCAGGGGCTTCAGTGATCAGTGGGCACAAAGATGCTTTTGTTTCCAAGTTTGTGCCTGAGGGGATGTCTGTCATGTAAAGAACTCTTCATATAGGCCACATAATGCTGAGCTGGGTCCTTTGGGTGAATCATATCTGTTTCTAAATGAAGGCAGGAGATGCTCCTGAAGGAAACATGGAGAGGACTATACATAGCATGAACCTCTATTGGAGCAAGGGGCCCTTCCCTGCAGGTAATTCTGCAGGCAACTAAAAGAAGGATCCTTTAAAACAAACAACAACAACAAAAAAGCTTATCTGGTGATTCTTGGGCAAATGGAGGTGACACACAGGACTTCTCCAAAGTAGCAGGTATGAACCTCCCTGGGCCCCCAGATAGTATATTGGCAGTTCACTTTGTGCTGTAAATTGAGTCTGTGGTTCTGGCCAAAAATATTATGACTGAACCAGGACCAGGCACAGATTTTACATGCTTAAGATCAGTCTTAAGTAGTTAGACATGGGTATCTTCCTGTATAATTGAAGGCTCATAAACTACAGAACGAAGGATTACAGTGTAATTTGTACCTAAATGTATCTAGAATGAAGGGAACTGAAGACATAAGCAGCTGTGATTTCAGTTCAGAGAAATCTTGGCAGCAGGACATGGGTAGCATGTCTCCTCGTCTCCCTGCTTTCTTTTGGGGGAAGCTAGGATCGTGGTATCCTAAGCAAAACCACTGAAATGCGATAGAAAGATACCTTTAAAAAAAAGATTTTTTTTTTTTTTTATTTTTTTTTTTTTAGTCTATGGTCTGTGAACCGTATCTCAGAAACCCATGGCAGGTAAAGATGAAAAGCAAGCACTTTGCCTTGGGCTTGATTTTGCTATTCAAAGGTCTGCATCTCTGCTGGAAAATATTTAGGGATCTGTGAATTGAAAACAGTTGAAAATCACTGACCTGAAAATACATTCCCTTGTTTTCAGAAAACCAGCAAGACTGAGTTAGCAGAACATTTCTCTATGGTGATGTTGATGCCTTTCTCCCCTCCCATCCTACTAATGGATCACATGGTTTGTAGCTAGAATATAGCCTTTCATTTCTTATGGTCAAAACCTTTTCTAATGAGATCTCTTTGTGTTGAAACATCAGCACAGAACTTTCCTAGACTGCTTTTACAATTATCTAATGTACTGCAAATTTGAATGCAAGTGAAAAGTTTGATTAGTTTCAAAAAAATAATGGGTTTTGCTTAATTTTAAGTAGTTGGTCTTGCCAAAGAGATTTCCCCTTGTAATGAAGATGTCTTATAGTTCTCGCTCGAGGCTTATTTCTAATTGTGGTCAAAAAGAAAAAAAATAATTGACTACTGTAAAGTGTCTGCACTAGATATTATAATTATCCATGACAGTGCAGCCTGCCTCTGGAATGCATGTATTAAGGGCACAGCATTCATGTATTAGACCTCTGACCTTAAGCAGATGTCGTTATTTTAGTCATATGGGCAAGCCAGAAAGAAAGGTCAGAGCTCATTCATATATACTTATATTATAGGTTTTTTACTTTATGTATGCATGTAGTATTTTTGTTTGGAGGTTTGTAGGAAAAGGTTACCCCTAAAAGGTGTTTAGGTTGGATTTGGGCTTAATTTCTGACAGAAAGTGGTGGTTTAAAGGATGTGGCATTTGGGGTTTTTTGGTGTTTGGGATTTCCTCCTCCCTGCTTTGGTGTTGTCTCCAGCTGGGAAAGTGTAAGAGACTGTTGTTACCAAAATTATGCACTGAAGTCACTAGGGTTGTCCCAGGTGGACATCAGCCCACACTTTGTTTCCCTCAAAGTAACTGCCATCTTCATGAAATATGCTGATGGCTGATCATAGCCTTTTGCATCAGTCTTCAGCAGGAAAACATTCTTCCAGTTCAGGCAACTGAAGCTTGCATTTGTTGCAGACCACTCTTAATGCAGGTAGGGAAGCTGCAGCTCACAGAATTAATTGTACAGCATTTAACTGGAGCACTGTTGTGATATTTTTGACCTTCCTCCTTTCCTTTATCTGAGACCATATTGTTTTAATTTGTGATGTTGCCTGAAGCCACCAGGTTATCCATATAATTTACCAGCCTCAAAGCAAGACATCAAACAGTCCCACTTCCTAAAGATCCTTTTACCTTCCACCACTATCACCACCAAGGTACCTTCTTTTTCTTGGGGGGGGGGGGGGGGGGGGAACCCAACCTTGAGTCATCTTGCAATTGCTAACACAACAACAGGTCTAATTAAAATAAAAGGACGACTGAGTAACAAATTACAGTCCATCCTGAAAGGAAATGGATAAATGAATTCCTGTGTGAAAGCACACTTTTTTTTTTCTTACTTTAAGTATAAGGCAACTGCATTTTAGCTGAGATACATGCTTATGACATTGGGAGGGCAGCGTGAACTATGCAGAGAATTCTCATGGTTAAGTCACAGACCTTTTAAAGCTTAAGCAGCAGCTCAGTAACACTTCAGTGTCATCTTAAGGGTAAGATTAGCTGCAGCGATTCCTGACAATTCACACCCACTTTATTGAAACCAGTGCTGCTTACAGCTCTTTAATGAAAGCACTTGCCTGGCCAAAAGATACCTATAGGTTGTGAGAGGCACTTCAACTGTGTACTTTCCTGACTACTACAAAAGCATATACAGGGTCGATATGACCCCCAAAACACATATTTAAAAGTTTTTTGTCTGTATGACCTCGGTGTTGAAGAGCATTAGTGGAAGAGCATAGTTGCAGCAGTTGGTGTGTTGAAGCGAATTCTGTCCATCACCCTGTACAAAGTCTGGACCACTTAGTCCTCTGCAATATTGTCCTCTTGGGCTCAGTACTCAGGCAAAAGCCTGACAAGAATTGCTGAGCTGTCACTGCCCTTTGGCTTTCCTCCAGTCTATGTGTTTTGATGCTCTTCATAAAGATAGGGAAGAGAAACTTGGCTCATTTATAAAGGGTTCATTGCTTTGTTATATATAATTTTAGGGAGGAAAAAATCCTTAAAACTCTAAAGACTGCAGGACAGGGCGACCTGCTTATTGGATGAGGGAAAGCTGTGGGTGTTGTCTACCTTGACTTCAGCAAGGCCTTTGACACTGTTTCCCACAGCATTCTCCTGGAGAAACTGGCTGCTCGTGGCTTGGATGGGCACACGCTTTGCTGGGTAAAAAACTGTCTGGATGCCGGGCCTAGAGAGTTGTGGTGAACGGAGTTAAATCCAGTTGGCGGCCGGTCACGAGTGGTGTCCCCCAGGGCTCGGTTTTGGGGCCACTCCTGTTTAACATCTTTATTGATGATCTAGACGAGGGGATCGAGTTTGCCCTCGGTAAATTTGCAGATGACACCAGGTTGGGTGGGAGTGTTGATCTGCTCGAGGGTAGGGAGGCTCTGCAGAGAGACCTGGACAGGCTGGAGCCATGGGCTGAGGCCAACTGGAGGAGTTTCAATCAGGCCAAATGCCGGGGGCTGCCCTTGGGCCACAACAACCCCCAGCAGCGCTACAGGCTTGGGGAGGAGTGGCTGGAGAGCTGCCAGTCAGAGAGGGACCTGGGGGTGTTGATTGACAGCCGGCTGAACAGGAGCTAGCAGTGTGCCCAGGTGGCCAAGAAGGCCAATGGCATCCTGGCTTGTGTCAGCAATAGCGTGGCCAGCAGGGACAGGGAAGGGATCTGACCCCTGTACTCGGCACTGGTGAGGCCGCACCTTGATTCCTGTGTTCAGTTTTGGGCCCCTCACTCCAAAAAGCACATTGAATGACTCGAGCGTGTCCAGAGAAGGGCAACGAAGCTGGTGCAGGGTCTGGAGCACAGGTCGTAGGAGGAGCGGCTGAGGGAACTGGGGGTGTTTAGTCTGGAGAAGAGGAGGCTGAGGGGAGACCTCATCACCCTCTACAGCTACCTGAAAGGAGGTTGCAGAGAGCTGGGGATGAGCCTTTTTAACCAAGTAATAAGTGACAGGACAAGAGGGAATGGCCTCAAGTTGCACCAGGGGAGGTTTAGACTAAATAGTAGGAAGTTATTTCTTCACAGAATGGGTTGTCAGGTGTTGGAATGGGCTGCCCAGGGAGGTGGTGGAGTCCCCATCCCTGGAGGTGTTTTAGCGTCAGGTTGACAGAGCACTGAGGGATCTGGTGTAGTTGGGAACTGTCAATTTTAGGTTAATGGTTGGACTGGATGATCTTCAAGGTCTTTTCCAACCTAGATGATTCTGTGAATTGGCAGCTCAATTCCTCCTTTTACCAAAACTCTCCTTTTTCTTGCTTTATCCACCCTCCAGTTGTGCAGTGGGTCTGGAAAGTACTAAAGCACTGAACAAACGCACTGTTTGGATCTGTCCAGACAGTAGCCAAGTGTACAGTTTTGGGTTAAGATTTTTCTTTTTCTTGTACTTTTTGGCATAGTCCTGTAGGGATGGATTCTGTAAGACTCCAAACTGAAGATTTAGACCCTGGTTTTCATTCTGATTTAAAAAAAAAAAAAGTGATGTGGGTAAGAAAAGCATGCAAAGCATAACAGCAAGTTGACAGGTGTTATAGGAAGATTGATCAATCTTAGCAAACCTCATTGCAGACACAAGAACAGCACTGAAGGAATCCAGACTTGGCAGCAGCAGAGGATAAAGTTTAAAGAAAAATAGCTAAATTATAGAGAAGAGATATAAAACTTCACTTACAGCTGATATTATCTGGCATCTGTTTAAATCCACAGGTGTAAAGCTGCGTAATTTAGCAAAAAGATGCACAGAAATAACCCCAGGCATTGTTTCTGTGTGGCACTAAACCATGTCAAAATTACATGGGTCACGACAATATTTAGATCAGAGCTTTAAAGATGAAAGGACACCCTAAAAAAAAAAGCAACCTTTTTAAAAGCTTTGGCACAGTATTCTTTTGGGAGGAGGGAAAGACAACTTTTGAAGAAATGGAGGTTTGAATTGATACTGAAAATTTAGACTTGAAGTTTGGCAAAGCCACTTCTAAAGAATGAAATTTCATTGCCTGTTCTCTTTTTATAGACTGATTATTAGTAAACTGATTCTTGTCTTTTAGCTTCTCTGTATTATATGTGAGTTGACAACTGTGTGCTAGGGGTTAGCTGTGCAGTGTTGAGCATTGTTAGTACTACTGTGTATAAGTTATTTTAGTTCCAGAATGTTTGGGGACCAGAGTAAAATGTGTTTAAAAATCACTAATATTCTAAATGCTTATTTGCTTGCTAGCTCATGCAGATGAAGTTCTTAATATCAAATGAATAGAAGTTCAGGGCATAGTTTATGTTCTTTCATAAGTGCATTAAGCCATCACAGTTCCACATAACAAATGAGATTCATGGGTTGAGGGGAGCTTTTGACCTCCCAAGCTCATTGTTGATAAGAAACTGTCCTTCTGTGTCCAAGGTCCTTATTAAGGAGAAGAAACTTGTAACAGAGGATTTGCTTAGGCATAGAAGTTTAGGAACTCTGTTAAGCTTTTCTCTGTAGCTTGGCTTTTCAAGAGGATCCTGCTAGTTTGACCTAGTAGAGTAGCAAGTGATTTTTGATGTAGGGGAAAAATAAGGAAACTTCTGAGGGCAAACTAGTGGGTTTAAATTGGATAGGTCCTTTTAACAGTTTTCAACTTTCAATTTTTGTGTTATCCTACAAAGATATGTCTCTGTATCCTTACTGTAAACCTGGCAATCTTTAAGCAAAAATTTTGTTTTCTTGGCCAAATCAGAAGAGTCCTAGATTTTGCTTTAAAATGAACTCCGGTCACAATCTGCAGGGACTGCAATACTCTTCTATAAAATGTTAAAGTTGGAAGGATCAAAACAACGTAAGTGACTTCAGTTCAGTTTCTTGCTGATGTCCAGGTTATAACTGACTTTGCATTGGCTTTGCATTGGCTTTGCAAAATAGGTATAAAATGTTGCTGTTATAAATTGGTAAAGTTTTGCTCTCTTTTTTCATATTACATGGCAAAAAAGAACAAAGCCAATCAAGTTCTGTTATCTGCCCTGCCAGTAAGGGAGGTTTTCACCGAGTGAAGTCAAATGCTGTAAAAGCTTTTGTGAACAGCATACACTGATCTGGTGGTAAACCCATCACAGGACTGAAGGAAAACTGTTTCCATACACACTTGGTCACAGATGTCATTCTTTTCATGAAGAAGAGCACAGGGGATCTCTTGGCATATGAGTTTTGTGGATGCTGCACCTCTTTAGTTTTCTCTCATTTCTATAAAGCTCACAGGGCAAGTTTTTTTTTCTGAAAGGGATTTATCACTGCCATCTATTAACTGCCTGTATACACTGTGTACTTTAAATATTTTATAGCTACATGAAGGGATTGGCGCTCAGGGCACTATGGTTTTATGCAGCTTATCTGTCAAATGGCTATTATACTTCCAGTTTCATAATATGTTTTACCTAGAAATGTGATTATCAGGACACATTTTTTATAGATAAGCCCTTTACACCAGGAGGGAAAAGTGAATATATAAATTAATTCCTAGTGTATCTTTACATGTTGGTCCCTTGTTTGTTGTTTGGGTCATCGAAACCTTTAGCAGTGCATGAGAATAATCTGATTTAATGACAAGAAGAAAGAACCAGCTCTCTGTTTTCCAGAGTAACAGCAGATGTAGAGAATAAATTATAAACAATTTTCCAAACATAATGTGTAAATTTATAGCAGTGACATCTTGATCTTGCATGAGAGCTACAGCTTATACATACTAAACAGAACAGTTCATGCTAACCAGATGTAGGGTCATCCATTAGCAGTACTTTATCTGATTAGTATTGTTAATGGAAAGGCTTATCCAGCCATTTTGTAAAAGCAGATCTGCTATAGATCATGATTTCTTGTCAATACAGTCATCAAGGCTATCATGGTTTAAACAGCCCAGCTATTAACCTACTGGAGAGAACTGGACAGAAAAAGACACTGGGCAGTCAGCAAAACGGAGACCCTTCCATTTATTTTTCTTCCATGCATAGCATTGCCCTCTGTATTTCTACCTTATCCATAATTTCACTTGCCAAGACAAATTATTTCAGAATCTTTCTTTACTCAACTTCTAATATATTCTGTGGCTTGATTGTGGTAATTTATGTTAGTTTTGATTTTATATTCATCATGGTCTTGACAAATGTTAAAGTGGTACTGAGAGGGTATGTTTCTGGAGGAGATGGAAGTACCATAGTTACACCACAGATTATTCTAAAACGTGTAGACTAGGAAGCAAACAAAAATTGATCTTCTTCCTGAGAAAAAAGTAATCTTGAGAATGGAAAACCCTGCGTTAACTTTGAAGGTGACCTATCTAATATTTCAATTTTGTGCACTACATTTGTCGTTTGTTTTAGTATTTCTGACAACAGTCAAGTATTTAATGATCTGTCTTCACTATATTATGTTTATATAGTTGCAATTCAATATAATTTTAATCCAAATTTGTATAGAAATCAATTCAACAGGTAACATTTAATTTAGAGTAATCCATAATAGTTTTGAGTTTGTTGAAGTCACTGTTGAGTTAAAATATAGTAGATTTCTTGTTTATTTTGAATAACCTGGGAAAAAAAATCCTCTGTTCAGAGGTAATATACATGTTTTTAAAAAACCCCAGGTTTTTCTAAGATGTTTGCCTAGCTCTGAGGTGAAAACATTTAATTTAAGATCCTGATATGTTTAACAAGCTGCTATGAGTTTAAATTCATTGGAAAATAATCCTAAAACAAGTAAGGACCTACTGTGACTTGTGGGTGTGGTAACAAACACATGAAGTAACTGTGCTGTCATAAAGCAGTGAAACCACAGCGCTTCTCTTGGTATTGATCATGATCCCAGCGCTGTACTGTTTGCAGCTCCCACGTCAGACCCCAGCAGCAGGAAGGCAACTCTCTTTTGCTGTGGTTGTGGAGTAGCACCATTAATTTGGAATATCTTCTCAAACCAAACCTGTTCCTTTCCTGTTTTCAAGTTACAGATGAATGAAAACTTTAGAAATAGTTTAGATTTTATACACTTCCTTGCTAAGACAAGGTGGTTTTGGTTGACACCTAATTATATGATGTAGTTGTATTTCTTTCTAAAATTATAACTGAGCATTCATACTTACATTTCTTTTAAATATCCTTTTAAGTATAAAAGACTTCCCCCACTATTTTTTTATTTTTTATTTTCTGTTTTTCTCTTTATTGCACACATTCTTTCATTCATTCTTGCCATTCTAACTTTGTTTACATTTCTTTTTTTTTTTTTAATTTCCACATATTCCTTATTTTTGCCTATTTTTCCCCTCCATGTTTCACTTCCGTAGATTGGATACAGGACATTATGCTCTGGGTGTGTATGAATCTGTCTCTCCCTGTTCACCTGCCTGGCTCTTTCACCCCTTAGGTAGGGATAGGGAATAAAATCTGAAAGGTCAGAAAACCCTTGTTCACATAGTAAATGTATTTCATGTTGTCTACTGTAACCACAAGAAGATCACAGTTCTTGAATTCCTGTGTGAATTGAGAAGCCTTAAGAGCTGTATAAACTAGCAAAAAGATGACAGTATTCAAGTTTTGGCATGAATTTGGATGAATACAAAAGGTCATATCTCAGGCCCATTTGCATGATTAGGACATAGCTAAAGAATAAAAGTCAAACTGAGGGTAGACTGAAGATGGTGTCCCATCTAAGGTTATTGTGATTGGTAGGGTGATAGAGCCAAAGAAGGAGATAGCAGGAAGATCTATTGTGTTTTATCTCTGTTCTTGAACTTGTTAGTCATTACAGGAGATGTCAGAATGAAAGATCAAAATGCAGACTGGAGAAAAGGAGATGGCTGTGCGTGAGAGAAGTAAATCACTAATATCAGCATAGTAGTCCAATTGCTTGATGAGGTTGCCTGGGGAATAAGATGCAGAAGGTAAAAGAACACAAGATATGTCTGCATCAGATCTTCTCTGGAAATCATGGGGGGAAGGTGAGGATTATTCTTAAGTAATAATTGGAGGGGTAGGGAAAAAAGCATTAAGCTTCTTTGAGAAAAAGCTTCTGACTGACTTTGCACAAGGCAGTTGGGTGGCCAGAGTACTGATTAAAAAAGCTGACCAAAAAGAAGACAGGATTTTGTACAAGAAGTAGAAGCCAGAGTGCAAGACTTCAAAAAAGGAAATAGAGAGTTTCAAACAGTATTTGTGAAAGCAGTTGTGGGAAGAGGGATATCCAGAGTTCTCATGCTTTTAATGAGGCAGAATCAGTGACTTGAAGATTAAACAAGTGGGAAAGGGAGAGGATCTGCAGCCTCGTGCACAGGAGCAAAGAAAGCAAAAGATTGCAAGAATAAATTGAGAATAGGCAAAAAGTCATCAGCATTCGTGACCTGGAAATCACTGTCACTTCTAGTAACAGGGAGTGAGGAGGAGGGGTCGATGCTCTGACTGAGACCAGAAGATAGAAAAGGTGGTTGTGGTAGCAAGAAGGAACATGTTGTTGTTTAGTTGGAACAAAGTACATTTAAAGGTTAGTCTGTCAGGGTGGAAGATTTGAATCGGTGCTTTTGGGCAAATGAAAATAGGGTGGTAAAATGTCTAACTGAAGGAGTAGAAGAACCAGTCATCAAAAATTCAGTTGTGAAGAAGGGAAGGAAGGAGTTGGTGGATCATAGATGACAGTAACATGGAGGGGAGATGCAGGTAGAACTGGATGTGACACTAAATAAACCTAAAATAAAATAATTGAACAAAGTTCCAGACTAGAGAGCATTTGGAAAAGGTTTCTAGGGGAGTCCAGTATCTCCATGACCATCTGAGCAGAGATAGGGAGAGTGGTAAGGAAATAACTCAAAGTATAGTTAAGGAATAATTTCAGAATAAATAATCTTGATCTCTGAAGGAACAGTGGAAGAGGAATTGCAAGGAAGCTGTGACTGGTTATGGTAATTTTAAATACAGAGTTTCAGAGAAAATAAAAGCAGAGATGGAGGGAATGAGATAAGTTGTGCAGATAGGAATGTCACTAAAGACCTGGAGGCATGCCAAAACTGGGGTGGGAAGCAGAAGGTGGACATGGCAGGAAGATAAGCCCTGGGGGAGAATGTCACCAGAGGCAGGATAGTGAGGATGTAGAATCACAGAGTTGGAGGAAATGAAGAGGGAATAAACAGAGATGGTCATACATAGCAGATAGGAACCAAAAAGAAGTTAAAGTAATAGAAGAAAGGAAAGGGAAAAGAGCAACTGGAGCCGTTGTAAGGAAGGATAAAGGAGATGGATGCTGTGAGGCACTAAGGGATGTGGTGAGAGCCCTAGGAGACTAGCAGATGAACAGAGTTTTTTTAACAACAAGCAACAACAAGAAAAACTGAAAACAAAAGCCAAACCCCAACAAAATAAAACAACAAAACCCATGAATGACATCCAGTGAATTCATGGACTTAATCCACCTTCAAGAAAAAAAATCTCAAAACAGCTAGGAAACCATAGTCAAATGGCTAAAATGTTATAAACAGTTGCAGACTGCATGTCTGGTCCCTCAGAGGCTGTAAGCTAAGAGGTAGCTCTCCACTGAACTTTTCACTGAGCACAGCTCTTCCTGTGTTAGTTACCAGGGTGTGAGGGCCTTGCTAGAGCCTCAAAACTGAAAAGTAGCAAGCCCAAGTTTATATGCCACACAGTAATGAACTTACAAAAGGCATTTGTGCAGGAGTTTATCTGGCATATGTTGTCTTTTCTGCATTTAGTTTCATATCTGAACACTTGCAACAGTAGGTCCCTGTTGGGAGATAATGGACATGTGAGCAATCCTACACACATGCACGCTCGGCAAGGACATAGAACAAAGAATTCAGCAACCAACTCCAGGAGATGGGTTGGGCGGAGATAGACATTTGAGTGATCCAATCGGAAGAAGGCTTGAAGCGCGTGGACAAAGCTAACTGTCCAATCATAAGGATTGCACCACGTACCATTCGTGTGCACAGGAGAAACCTATAAAAGGGCTTGCTTACCTTCAATAAATTGGCATTGCTTGATCATACTGGTCGTGTGCGTGTCCATATCTCCCGCAGGTCCCAAGTGGATTCTCTGAAAAACTATGTGCATGGTGAGAATTTTACACACTTATGCAGTATCTCCTTGCATTTGGGGTTCTAATCAATAGGACACACTCAACTTTCAAGTCATCTTGTTATAATCAAATCAGTAGATATCAGCTCAGTCAGAACAGTGTAGAATTGCAGCAACTGATGTGCTTTTGATGACTATACTCTGAATTTGCACTGATGTCCTTCAGAATGCAATCCACCCCCTTGGTCTGTATGAATATAGGCAGGAGAAGAGTTTTTCTCAGTAAATGAATTACTTATTCCTTGCTAGGAGCACTCAAATACAAAGTTTCTCCATGTCTGTATTGTAAGTGTAAGGGACTGAAAGTGACACAGCAGTCATCCATGCTGTATTATATACAGAGTACAGCACAATAGCAGTGACACCAGTGTATGCTCTAATGTGTGCTTAAACATTCTGGTGCTGTGTTTGACTTAAAAGAGGTTGTTCTGTTGTTACGGGGAATGACAACTGTGCGCTTCCACTCCCTATGCAGCATCTTGCCTGAACAAGTCACTGAATGGAATAGGCTCTTAAGTGGCCATATTTTATATTAAAATTTGATTAAATTCATTCTGTAGGCCACTTCAATGTGAATCGTAATTATATTATTCTGCCAGTAACTGAGGTAATACGATAAGAAGAATGTCACATTCTCTGGACTGCTTTTAATGGAGTATATATTACAGCTTGGTGCTTGCCGTATTCAGCAGTCCTCACTTTAAGGAAGAAATTTAGAACTAAATGGCAGCTTAGAGCTGTAAAACTTCGTGGGTCATGCTCTTCCTGCTCATGCGTGAGCTTTACTGGGTATAATGGAAATAAGTGCAAGATGAAAGTCCAGTGCAGGATTTGAAAAGAAGCAAGGATGGTGATAAAACTTCCTCATATTATTAAACATTTTTTCATCCACACTCTTTATTATTGCAAGGCATGTGGGGCACTGTACTATCTTGGTTGACCTCCTCTGTGACTTATTTTCAGCTCATCTCCTTCAATAGATGAGAGTGGATGTGACTCTGTGGCTGTTTGTTTTACTGCAACAGAGCTAGCAATAACATTTCATGGCCTTCCCTTAGAGAATTCAGCTCCTCATGTTATGGCATTGTTGTGTGGCTTTGTTTTCAGCCATCTAATGCAATTTTGGTTTTAATGAGTGCAGTTAAGAGGAAAAAAAGAGGAAAAAATCTTGATGAGGTAACTAAACAATTAAGAACAAGGTAAGCAGTCAGCACCTGTGTGTCAGGTTACAGAATATAGTTTCCAAGTAGGTATTGTGTGTTGTGGCTTTCCCATGCTGCCAGTTACAGCAGCGTATTTCAAAATAGTGATTCACAGTTGCTTATTTGAGGGCAAATGGCCTAAAAATCACATCTACCTACAGTTGTAAAAAAATGGAGCCTTAAAAAATAAACACCTTGGGAAAAGTGAATCAGTTGTTTGAAACAACCAGTCAGATCACTGCTGATGCCAGCTTTAGTTTCCCTTACTATGCTGCTGTTTCTGTGAAGTCATTTTGTCTTAGTCCTCTCCACACCAATGTTCTCTTTTCCTTAAAACGTTTCTGACAAGATACCCATTGTATGAGCATTCTTTGACAAACTTCCAAGAACAAAGGGTTTGTACTCACAATCTGAAGAGCTGCTCAAGTCCATTTCGATTAGGCTGTGATGGCTGAAGCACTGGAATTAACTAGGGAGGCTGGTGGTGCGCTTCCCAACTGAAGAAATTCATTTTCTATGAATTTCCAGTCAGTGTGCCTGGCTCCCTTTTGGGCTCGGAGCTGCACATGCAAGAACTAACAGCTACCCTCTGAGCTTTGATGCAAAAAGTAGAATGGCTTTGGTTTTTCTGGTTGTGTGGTTTTTTATCTCTGCTAAGCACACTAGAAGTGTCAGGAAAAAAAAATAGTGATCTTGCCCTGCTAAGCCTTGAAAGGGTGCTGGATCAGCAGCTGACTTTGGCTAAGTTCTCTTGTGAAAGCACCCTTTAGCAACATTGCAACATGTGAATAAACAATAAGTGTCATTCTAATAACAATGCAAAGGTCGAATATAAAAATAAACAAAAGCAAGGATAAAAATTGCTGACCTGAGGCCCAGTCCTCAATCACAGAAGTCAAGGGACTTTTCAGGATATTTCAAAGCAATCAGTATGTCAGGCTGACTGGGATTAGTGTTTTTCCTGGTCCCACTCATATTTACTCTCAATGCCACCTTCCGGTGATCACTGTTTACACTGTGATCAGATGTTAGTAGCTCTGCTAGATGTGGGTCTTCTTTCACTGGTACTGCAAGTGCAAATTTTTAGTTTTATTGAGGGTTTTTTTTTCACCTCGGCATCAGATTCAACTTTTGCAATAATGAAATTGTCATGTAAGCCAGTGCCTCGTGTGGCTGTGTCTCTTCTCGTTGGGCTAGTCTCTAAATTTGGGATGTCACTGAATTCATTAATACATGGAAATGATTCATTTAAGGGAGTTTCTTTCCCCTCTGTACATGCTTGCTAATTAGCAGATGAATTTTGATGTTCTAATTGATCTGCTGCAGAGAGACAGCTGTGCGCCCCAGCTGTCCTCCGCTCCGGTGGGCCTCCTCTGCAGAAGGGAGGAAGCAGCCCTGCTTCTGACAAATTGATTTAACTAGAGTGCGCTGCCTT
This sequence comes from Athene noctua, assembly GCF_965140245.1. NCBI lineage: Eukaryota > Metazoa > Chordata > Aves > Strigiformes > Strigidae > Athene > Athene noctua. The sequence goes on along the minus strand of NC_134038.1, from coordinate 71,213,948 downwards.
GGGGGAGTCGTACACCACGCTGTCGCTGCAGATGATTGCAGCCTTTGCGGACTGCAAACACTGGAGCGCTGTAATTGCCCAACAATGTCCTTTCCGTTGCCTCGCTGAAATTCAATTTTTCATGCCTCAGCAAGCTTTCCAGTCCCCCTTCTGCCCCTGGTGTGGAAATACTGTATTCTTCCTGACTACCATTTGAGGAAGAAATTCAGGCTTAAATTTTATTTAGTATGCTAATAGTAACTAAATGTGCTCACTCAGTCACATATCAAAGTACTTGCGTTTAATTCATAGGGAAGTATTCTCTAATTGTATTTAGCAGGTAGTCATTGCTACGAACGTTTTAACAGTAACGTTACTGCATCACCATGCTTCCATGTGGCACACCGCATGTATGGAACAATGGCTAGGGTGTCCTTTAAACGTTTATTCTTTCAATTACAAGTATGAATTTTTAAGGCTGCGTGTCCAGTTGTGCCCCATTCTGTCAGACCTCATAAATGCTTGTAAGTAACAGGTGCCTTTCCACAAAAATGACAACTGTGGGCCCAGAAAGTACAAATATCTCATTAATCTTTCATGTCACCCTCCCTCATGAATGGATTTCCAGGCTGTGCACTACATCATCACCACTTTCTGGAGGCCATTGATTTGGCCTGAATATACCTCTGGGGAAAAAAAAGCACTACAAAAAGTGCATTCATGAATCCTAATGTGTGCCACGCCATTACCTTTCTGCATATCTGATAGATAACCAAGCACATGCAACACATTTATGGGTGTGCAGATTTATAGACTACTAATAAGTAGCAGCTGTTGTGGAGGTCCGCAAGCTTTGCATGCAGAGGACACACAGGATTCCTGAGAAATGGCTACCCATTGCATTTGCAGAAATGTAATGTCACTTTTTATTATTAATATTATTAATTATTGTTGTTTGTCCCCTACATACTTCTCTTTCTGTAAATGTGTGTGAGATATGGGCAGTCAGCAGAAAGGAAAAAAGATACAGGTTTATGCCATTGCTTGTTGAGGCAAAACCAAGGTACATATGTATGCAAGTATTAAGCCATAAGGCTGCTAGAGATTTTTGTCATACTGACCAGATATTCAAAGGTAAGTGACGGCCACTATAATTTTTCAGAAAACTGCCTTTTTGAAAACTAAGTTATAGTCACAAAGAGCAGCAGAAAGGATATTATAGATGGGGAAAAAAAAAAAAAAATCAGGATTCTGTCAGTCTTGTATGACACCTGTTCTCCACCTCTGCCTACAGGAACAGAACAAGATGGGTTAAGCTTAAGCAAATAGTGTTTAGGTAAATGTGACTTCCTTGATGTAAGTCAAGCAATGTTCTTAATTGAAAGGGCTTTTCTCAAAACTCCTGTTATAATTTACATGTCTTCAGAATCAATACCTCTCTCTTAGGGTCAGCCCTGTACCAACATGTTGCCATGATAGTTAGTTTCATCCTTCAATAGCCCATCTTGCTTTCTTTGTTTTATTTCCAGTGAGATATAGTGTAAACAATTAGACATTTTCCCCCTCAGAGAATGACAGAAGCATATATTGCATAATGAGTAACATTTCATGTGGTTAAAAGTAGTACTTATTGGTCATTTTATTTCATTTTATAGCAGCAGCTGAGGATTTACTGAGTACTACTTAGTGATACTACATGAGATTCGTGGGCTGATGAATCAACCTGAATTCTTATTCTTTGGCAGCATGGAAGGAAGTGATGCCCAGTGGACCATCACCAGTAGGACTGGTTTATGATGAGTTCATTTGTAAGCCTCTGATGGGGTGAAGGGTATTCCTAGGGATGAGGTGTGCATCCAACCACTGTCTGTTGCAGTCCCAAGGGGCATAGAAGAAGTTGTGGTCTCCTGACATGCCTGGGATGTCTAATATGAGATTATTCCGTGGGGGACTTCTGTGCCAGTGGCTGTGCCTGCAGGTGGCTACAAGTCACAGTTGCTGCTCCACTGGAGTGGGAACAGGATGGACACTGTACCTGCTCACCTTTGTCCAGTTCTCTTCTGCAGGGCATTATCTTTCCAACCTGCTCATAGCTTCCTACCAGCTGTGTGGTTATGGCTGGTAATAGAAAGCAACAGGCCACAACAGATGGAGAAATCAAAAGGTCATGTCTCTTCTCTGAATGCAGAACTGCATTGTGAGGCAAGTCCTTTTTGTCCCAGCAAGGCGTGAATGAATAAGGCAGAGGTTCCCTTTGGCACGCTGCTCAGATTGACATTTCTCATGCTCTGATAATGTCTGGCTGTACAGGTACCATGTCCTAGATGTGCCCACCAGTCACATTGACTGACTCAAGGTCTTTGCGTTACAGTATACGATTTCTTGCAGAAGGTACTACAGGTCTTGGGGCCTCCATGGAGGGTCAGATGTTTATCTTGCTTGATGTGCAACTCTATCTTTTTTTCATTGCGTTACCTCAGAGGGAAAACCATCCTGGTAATCTCTTTTTGTCATTAACACTGTGAGCATATGCCCTCTAGACTCTTCAGCCCATGTTCTAGATTCTGTCACTGGGAAAAGCCAGTCTTCACTTCCCTCCCTTTCTCCTGTTGGGGTAAAAAACAACCACTTTAAGGATTAATTTGCTGGTATGGGATTTTTTTCCCCCTAGTCAAGAGGTTTATGCTGGAATTTTTAAGCTCTTACCTCACCTGTGAAGTGCTACTTCTCTAGCAGCTTCTAATGCGAGTACCAAACATTGCCCGTCTTCTGAAACATCTACACCGTAACATTTAGCTGTTGTGTATAAGTGGTTTATCCAACATATATTGCAAAGTACCGTTTTGTACTGCCTTTATTTAGTTTTGTTTCATCAGAAGTGAATAGAATGCTAAGGGTACATCTGCAGTACATCCTCTGCAGTATATATATTATAACAGCTAAGACATTAATGAACTGCTACTTCAAACTTGCAAATGAATACGGACACCAAAGAGAATGCAGTGCTTAGCTCTTTTATTTTGACCACTGTAATGTAATTACTTATACTAATCTTTTATTATATTTTCATGACTAGCAAAGACAGAGACCTAATTGTGTCTCTAGCTGTTGCTACGGCAGAGTACCTTTTAAATCATATTAACATCCATACTTGATCTTCCTACTGTTTTTGACATGTAGATCACAAGATACTATTAAATTACTCAGCAAGAATGACTGGCTCAAGTTGTATCCAGGCCACAGCATAGAAATGTGTCTAGCGAGAGTGATTTGACAGAACTAGAAGAGGCACTGACCCCTTTTCTCTGGAAAGGCACTTAACCTTCATTTTTCAAAGCATTGTGTGTTCTGTGCAGCATTCTACTCTAGCTGGTACTTCAATACCAAGATGCTAGAAATAGCCAGAAATTAATTATTCTACTTCTGGCTGTTCGAGAAGCTAGCCATGCTTCCTTTTCTTTGGCATGGATCTAGCAGTAGTGATGAACACGTTATGCACAACCAGGCTGGATTATTGTAACTCACTGAAGCCGAAGATAAAAGCTCTATAGAAACTTCAGCTATTGCGGAGCGCAGCAGCCTACCTCATTAGTAGGGATAGTGCTGCGAACACATAGCGCCTGTGCTGTGCATCATCAGCTGGCATTCCATTTGCTTTAGCAGCCAACTGTGGGCTCATTCAATGTATAAGGTCATCAAAGTACTGGTATGGATGCTCTTCTGTCTACAGATTGCAACACTAGCTTCATGTCTCTGATACAGTGCCACTGATCATGTGCAAAAATAAACTCACTGGAATTGGACATGGGCAATTTTGGCCAAAGACCTTTTCCTGAATCTCAGAGGCAGCTATAAAAAAGGTCTCATCTCAACTTATAAGCTTTATGTTCTTTTGAAGGAATCCTTCTATGGTAACAGAAGAGACATTTAAAGATGTCTGTGTCAGAAAAGAAGGATGCTGAAACTTGGGATCAGAGAAGAGTTCACCCTGGAGAAGTGTGTGAACTTGCAATACTGGAATTGTCATTCTAATAATGTAGCAAGAGATGTCACAGAAATGTCTTAGCTAGTATTTTACTGATAAATACATGATAGTGTAGTGTGGGTAGATCTCAGCCTTGCTGTCAGGATAGGCATTGAGTGCAGACTGCTACCCACAGTCCAAAGGGAGCTGTTGTCCATGCAAAGATTTGAGAGGGCTTGGAAGACCAGGGTAGAGGGTTTGGAGAAAGGCAGCAGGGAAGGGCAGAGGTAGCTACAGAAACAGAAGACAGCTCTAGGAAACTGCAGAGGGCTTTTGGATGATGTGCTAACAGAGAGACTTAAGAAGAAGGTGTACTGTCTGACGACAACTGCATGCAGAAAGATGGAAATTTTACCATTCACCCTGTTATGCAGTGCTGTTTTCTCAATCTCAGAAATGCAAGACTGGAGGACAGAGAAGCTGTAGGGGTGACTCTTCTGGGCCATTGGAGGGGGGTTGTGGGAGTACTGGTCCTTGCCAGTCTTTCTTGTTCAGCTAATATGGGAAGCTGTGCTACAGGGGAAAGGGTGTAATCTCTTCCCTTCTGCTGTGTGCACCACCACAGTTCTTACACTACTACTTCTAGAAGCAGTCTGTAAAGGTTACCTAGTTCCACTAGGATAGAGAATTATAGTTACATTATCTCTTTATAGGATTTTTTTTTTCTTTAAAATCTTCAGTGAAAGGGATTGCGTGCAGTAGTCCATTTCTCTGTTTTGTGGTCCTCTTAGAAGAATCACAGAATAATTTTTTTAATTGAAAATTAAAACAAAAATTTTTTTTGTCCAGACACGTAGAAAAACAGCAGTGTCCTCATTTATAAGAACATTTTCCTCTCAGAAAACTCTCTTCTTTTACTAAGACTAAGAAACACCACCTTTCAGTCTCTTCTTCCTCGTCAGAGCTTTAGGAACTCTCTTAAATATGTTGCTTTCTTCTAGATTTTCTCCAGTTTCTCCACACTTCCTCCAAGTGCAATGCCCCAAACACCAGATGCAGTGGCCTTCTCAGTGCTGAGCAGAGGACAATAATTGCCTCTTGTCTTTTGCATATAGCACTTCTGCTAATACGTCACAGAATGAGATTTGTTTCTCCCCCTGCCCCAAGCAGCTTTACAGTATTGGTTCATACGCAAGTCATAATTTGTTCTGGGTTGCAGATCACCAAGGGGGTTTTGTGGATTTTGTTTTTTTGGGGGGGGATTCTTTTCGTTTTCTAGTTATACCCTATTGTGTACCTCTTGTATTTTGTACCAAAAATGAAAGTGTCTGCATCTAAGGATGTCTGATTTCATCATCAACTTTTTGTCTTAATGAAAGTAGTGCTCTGAATTTTTGTGTACCGTTAAGGTCAGAAGGGGATATCAATAATTCTTCATAAGTTACAGTGGTCTTAATGTGATAAAACAGTCATTACATTGTCTGGCTTTAAAATTGGTGAGAAGAAGGATTGATTCCACGTTTTTGTACAGATGTCCATGGTACATATTAGTAGAGTAGGAATAAATGAGGGTCAACTGTTGCTTTCCATATGAAGCTAGCTATGACAATGGGTCAGCCTCACAGAGGCCAAAGCAAATTCTGTGTGTTTCCTATCAAAATCAGTAGTATGCCCTGCAATGCATGACATGTCTTCCTCTGACCTAGCTTTTTAGCAGGATGCAGCTCTGCAATTTATACAGGCCTTCATATTTCCCTTTTTCCAGTTAATCCTAATAACTAGCTTTTAGAAGAACATGACAGCATAACATATGGGTGGTAAAACTGCTCATAAACCATAATAATGTGGCCAAAAAAGATTAGATAGATAGATAGATGCACTATGCTTATTGTGACATTCACTGATTAGGAGGTATAGGTACTTATTACAGCCATTATCTTGGTGACTTGGAAGCAGCCTGAAGCTGTTATTTGAAAAACAGGTTATAAGTTCAAATTTAAAACAACTGTGTACTTACAACATGTAAGAGATATAATTATGTTTGCAATTCTGTTCTTCAGTGTGCAGATGGTAATTTTGTTCATTTATGGTTGCACACTGATAGTGTTTTCTGTAGAACCAGTTTTGGCAGGATTAAGTGTGTGTTAACAGTAAGTAGACAGTCTGTAATACGTGGTTATCATTTTGTTGATAGGTTTCTGGTGGGATGAAAACCAACCAGAAACATAAATTCAAATGGTTCCTTACTGTAGCACCAAGACAGGCTTTCTCTGTGTGTGTGTGTGTGTTTTCTTACATCTTGTTATTTATTTTTGTTGTGAAGAGGGTTTTTTTTTTTCTTTTTTTCTTTCGCATTTAGAAAACTTTATGTTCATTTTCAGTGTAGGCAGTAGAGTTGGACATCTGCAGGTTTGTTTCTTTAGGAATAAAATTAATTTTCCACTCAAAGTAATTTAAAGTTTTCTATTGGGTTTTAGGTGTTGCTATATTGGTATAAGCTTATGAATGTGTATATGAAAGGACATAAAGAAAAAACATATTAAAGATACCCTTTTGATTTCATAGTTTCTCAGAGTTATTCAACAGATATCTGAGGGCAATTAATGGAAAATTTGCAACAGCTACTCTACTTTTCCAGATTGAAAGGAAAACAGATAAATATGCAGATCAAGTCTATAAAGTGCTTTTAACATACTGAGGTTAGGTATTAGAGAATCATGGTACAGTACATCTATTGGTACAGTTCATTATTTGGGTTTTCCAATTTTAGAATTGTGTGGCATTCTGAATTTAATTAAATAGGTGTAAAAGGGGAAAAATGTGGTTATGTATCAAGCCCAAGATGTGTAATAAACATCCTGTATTGTTACTTGTTGTTTAAGCAGTACAATGAGTTTTACAGTGTATTAAGGGAAAAGGGCATAGTACAGTATGCTACATATGAGCACATATATACATAAAACTTATTACTTACTGTAAAAGTTATATACAAGTATACATATGAAAAAGTAGACTGCATATTACATCTATGTATGTTTCTATGTTAAAAATTCCATATAATATGCACAGAATTTATGACAGAAGATACAGATGCTATGGATTGTATTTTCTTAGAATGGCCAAAATGGTTTAAATTCTCAGAAGATATGAAAAGGCTCAGCCTCAGCTGTGAGATTATGCTTTAGCAACTCAAACAAGATTTTTTCCATATAAAGCAAACATGATTAAAAGGATGTCTTGTTTAGCATCACGAAAAGCCCTGACTAGTTTCTGTTCTTTTACTGTTGTTTTTTTGGTTTTTTTTTTCTCAGAGGTAGAATCATAGAATCACTTAAGTTGAAAAGACCTTTAAAATCATTGAGTCCAAATGTTAACCTAGCACTGCTAAGTCCATCACTAAACTGTATCTCTAAGTGCCACATCTACATATCTTCTAAATACCTCCAGAGTTGGTCACTCAACCACTTCCCTGAGCAGCCTGTTCCAATGCTTGACAAACCTTTTGGTGAATAATTTTTTTTTTTAATATCCAATCTGAACTTCCCTGGTGCAACTTGAGACCATTTTCTCTCATCCTGTCACTTGTTACTTGGGAGAAGACACTAACACCCACCTCATTACAACCTCCATTCAGGTAGATGTAGAGTGATAAGATCTCCCCAACTTCCTTTTCTCCAGGCTAAACAACCTAAATTTCCTCAGATGCTCCTAGTAAAACTTGTTCTCTAGACCCTTCACCAGCTTGGTTGCCCTCCTTTGTATATGTTCCAGCACCTCAATGTTTTTCTTGTAGTGGGGGGCCCAAAACTGAACACAGTATTCCAGGTGCGGCCTCACCAGTGCCGAGTACAGGGGGACAATCACTTCCTTAGTCCTTCTGGCCACACTGTTTCGGATATAAGCCAGGATGTTGTTGGCCTTCTTGGCCACCTGGGCACACCGCTGGTTCATATTCAGCCAGCTGTTGACCACCACCCCTAGGTCCTTTTCTGCCAGACAGTTTTACAGCCACTCTTCCCCAGACTTGTAGTGTTGCATGGGGTTGTTGTGACCTAAGCATAGGACCTCAGCTCATCGCTCCAGCCTGTCCAGATCCCTCTGTAGAGCTGTTCTACCCTCAAGCAGATCAGCACCTCTGCCCAACTTGCAAACTTACTGAGGGTGCACTCAACCCCCTCGTCCAGATCTTTGATAAAGGTATTAAATAGAACTGACCCTAATACTGAGCCCTGGGGAACACCACTGGTGACCGGCCACCAACTGGATTTAACTCCATTCGCCACCACTCTTTGGGCCTGGCCATCGAGTCAGTTTTTTACCCAGCAAAGAGTATGCCTGTCCATGTCATGAGCAGTCAGTTTCTCCAGGAGAATGCTGTGGAAAATGGTGTCAAAGGCTTTACTAAAGTCTAGGTAGGCAACATCCACAGCCTTTCCCTCATCCAATAAGTGGGTCACCTTGTCATAGAAGGACATCAGGTTAATCAAGCCGGACCTGCCTTCCATGAACCTGTTCTGGCTGGGCCTGGTCACCTTGTTGTCCTGGATGTGCTGCATGATGGCACTCAAGGTGAGCTGCTCCATAGCTTTCCTTGGCACCATGGTCAGACTGACAGGCTGGTAGTTCCCCAGATCCTCTTTTTGGCCCTTCTTACAAATGGCCATCACATTTATTTACTGCCAGTCAACTGGGACCTACCTAGTTAGCCAGGACTGATGATAAATGATTAAAAATGGCTTGGTGAGCACTTCTGCCAGCTCTCTCAGTACCCTTGGCTGGATCCCATCCAGCCTCATAGACTTGTGTGTGTCTAAATAGTGTAGCAGGTCCCTAACCATTTCCCCTTGCATTATTGGGCCTTCACTCTGCTCCCCATCCCTGTCTTCTAGCTCAGGGAGCTGGGTACCTGGAGAACAGCTGGTCTTACTGTTAAACACTGAGGCATTAATTACCTCAACCTTTTCCTCATCCTTTGTCACTGTGTTTCCTTCCATATCAAATAAAGGATGGAGATTGCTCTTAGCCCTTCTTTTGTTGCTAATGGATTTATAGAAACATTTTTTTTAATTGTCTTTTATGGCAGTAGCCAGATTAAGTTCTAGATGGGCTTTAACCCTTCTATTTTTCTCCCTGCATAACCTCATGACATCTTAGTAGCCCTCCTGTGTTGCCTTCCCCTTCTTCCAAAGGTCTTAAACTTTTTTTTTTTTTTTTCTCCTGAGTTACAGCCAGAGCTCTCAGTTCAGCCAGTCCAGTAGCTTCCCTGCCCACTTTCTTTCAACACATAGGGTCGACCTGCTCCTGTGCCATTAAGATTTTCTTTTTGAAGAATGTCCAGCCTTCCTGGACTCCTTTGTCCTTCAGGACTGCCTCCCAAGGGACTCTGTCAGCCAGGCTCCAAATTCTGACCTCTGGAAGCCCAAGGCATCAGTTCTGCTGACCCCTCTCCTTAATTCTCTTGAGAATTGAACACTGTCATTTCATGATCGCTGTGCTCAAGACAGCCTCCAGCTGTCACATCAACCACAAGACCACCTCTGTTCACAAACAGGTCCAGCAAGGTGCCTTCCCTAGTTAGCTCACTCACCAGCTGTGTCAGTTATCTTCCACACAGTCCAAGAACTTCCTGGACTGTTTTCTCTGCTGTGTTGTACTTCCAGCACACATCTGGTAAGTTGAAGTCCCCCACAAGAACAAGGGCTAACAATTGAGAGACTTCTACCAGCTGCTCATGGAATATTTTGTCTGCTTCTTCATCCTGGTTGGGTGGTCTATAACAGATTCCCATCATATCTGCCTTGTTGCTTTCTCCCTGATTTTTAACCATAAACACTCAACCCTATTGTCACGGTCATTAACCTCTAGATGGTCAAATCACTCCCTAACATACAGGCTCACCCCATTGACTCTCATTCCTTGGTTATTCCTTTTGAAGAGTTTTTTAGGCATCCATTGTAGCACTCCAGTTGTGTGAGTCATCCCATCACATTTCTGTGATGGCAACTATGTCACAGTTTTCCTGCTGCATAATGGCTTCCAACACTGCGTGCATTGGTGTAGGTGCACTTCAGTTGGGTTATTGATCCTGCCACCCTCCTGAGCAGAAAACCCCTAATTCCTTTGTGATCATTCTCAGGCACTTCCATGGTTTCTAAGACATCAATAATCCTTGTGTCTTTACTACCACATGGGTCTCTATCCCCTACCTTCACTGAGATGGCAGACCAAAGAATCTCGCTAGCATGCAGTCCATCAAACATTGGTCTGCTGCCCCCCAGGCTTACATCTAATGAGCCTGGTTTTATCCCTTTCCCCTTGAAATCTAGTTTAAAGCTCTTTCAGTGACCCCTGCTAACTCCTGTGCAAAGATCTTTTTCCCCCTTTGAGACAGGTGTACACTGCCTGTTGCCGGCAGGCCTGGTGTCATGTAAACAACCCATGATCAAAAATCCCAGAATTCTGCCGGTGACACCAGGCTCAGAGCCAGTTATTGATCTGCTGTCTCTCCCTGTTTCTTTCCTCGTCATTCCCTACAACTGGAAGGATAGAGGAGAACATTGTCTGTGCTCCTGATCCCTTAGCCAGTCGTCCCAAGGTCCTGAAGTCTCTCTTGATTGCCCTTGGACTTTGTTCCAACTTCATTGTTGCCTATCTGAAAATCAATAATGGATAGTTATCTGAGAGCTTATCAGGGTAGGAAGCTTTCCTTTCACATCTTTAACCCAGGTGTCAGGGAGGCAACAGACTTCCCAAGAAGTGAGTCTGGTCTGCATGTTGGGCTTTCTGTTCCCTTCAGAAGGAAATCTCCTATGACAATGACCCATCTTTTATTCTTTATGGAAGCAGTTTTGATGCAGGGCACAGGCCCACCTAACCTCGGTGACACCTTCAAGCTAGATGAACCACCATCCTCACTGTTGTTCAGTTCCATTTGCAGAGCTCATACCTGTCATGCAAGGGCATCTGGAAAGGTGGGGCAGTCACAGCAGAGACATGCCTTCTGTGCTGGGCAGGAGCTTGTTGCCATTGCACCCTATCCCTTAAGTCACTGTGCTCAGCCAGGTGGAGAGAGGATAGGGAATCCTCTGTATCGTGTGTCTTGTCTGCCTGTTGGGCTTGTCTCAGGGAAAGCAGGGTGTGATTCCAGTAGTCTGTCTTTCTCTCTCTCTTACACTTCTGATACTCCTCAACCTATTTGCCTCCTCCCACAGCTTTGTCACTAAGCAGAGGATCTCCTCTCCCTGGGTGCACCTCCCACAGATGTGCTCACCGCTGCTATCCTGTACTGGTGTAACGTAAGAGCAGGGCACAGCCTGCAGCCTGGTACTTGGGTGGTAGCATGTTCCCATAGGAGCTCTGTCTGGGCAGCTGCATCAGTTCTGGTGAGTGCAGAGCTTAGAGAGACCATGGCTTTCTGCTAGGTGGATACCGTTGACTCCAGGTTAAGCTGGCAGGGCATCAGCACCTCTTGTGCGTGCTCTTCTGTGCCATATTCGCCCGCCCTGGTTGCAGCGCTCCCCAAGGACGACTTCTTATGTAGCTGGGGGGGGGGGGCTTGGCCATGGATGCTCCTGGCCCCACCCAGGTCCTGCCAGCCTCTCTAGCATGAGCTGTGGTCTCCTTACGGCCCTTTCAGCTCCCTCTGAGGTTCCCCCAGTTTGGGAAACCCCCCTGTGCTGGAACACTCTGCTGTGGGTCATGTCTCTACTACATCAGTCAGTGTGTGAAAGCAGCATTATGGCTACATGAGTGTGTCTTATCTCAGTTTCCATGGTTGTGGGAGGAGAAAATTACTGACAGAGCCCTTTGTATTCTGTTAGGATCATCCCTAAAGGATCTTCCCTTTTTTCCTGTAACTCAAGGGATGTAGCACTGATGTGAATGGACCTTCCTTTGTGTGAGGCTGTGTGTGGCACTTCAAGAAAATACACTAGTAATTGCATTGCACACAAATGTGTTTAGTAATGTATGCACAGTGTTTAGTAACCTATAGCTTAGGAGACACAGACTAACCCATTTGTTTACTACTGTATTTCCACTCTCACTGTTCTTGTCTCTGAAGACTAAGCCTGCCAAGGCAAGAATTATATCTTTTGTTCTGTAAAGAACCTAGTACAGTTGTTGGCAATGTAAATGTAAGGAATGTTAAAGAACACTCAGTGATGTTTTCAGTACATAACCAAAACTAATTGTTTCAGAGATTGAAATGGTTACTGTGATTTCAAAAGCATATGTGGTTGTTGATGGGACATCAGGCCATTTGGCTCTTCCATTCCAGATGTGTTAATAAATCCTTTATCAGGTATTACTAACACCAATTTCTGACATTCTTCATAGATGTAATGATTTCACTTAGAATATGTTTGTGTGCTTTACAGACAGATTTAAGTAATTCAGGAGCTTGGAGATATGAAAGGAGATGGTCATGGCCATCATGAATTCTCTCAGAAGGCAGTGCCGTTTTAACATCTAGAAGAAAATTTTGGCTCTAACTTATTTATTATTTTTTTTATAAGCCAGCATAAAGTGACATATCTGTGAGTCAAGAAAATCCATGAAGTAATCTGAAATAACATTCTGAGGAAAACACAAATATATTTTTAAAGCAAGAAATATTTGTTAGTTTTGTAACTGAGAGCAAATGACTATTTAAATATACTGTGGTTAAACATTTATGTATGATCAATAGCCCACAAACATACATATGTTTTCAGGTCTGTAAATAAACTTGCCTTTCCCTGCTCTTTGGTTATCTAATTATTGATGAAAGGCTGTTTATACTTTCTTAAATTGTTACAGCTCTGGGAAAATACTCTAATACAATCCCTTTTCTTCCACAAAGCAGCAAGATACCTGTCTTGTATTTACCTCCTGAAGAGTGTACAGCTTTAAACGTATCCTTAAACGTATATTATAAGTTCCCCCTATCATTTCTTCTCCTTCCATCCTAGAGTCTCCTAGAAGCCAAGACACCTGTTTCCTGGCTTGCAGGATACTCTGCAAAGTAACATCTTTGGAAGGCATAAGCCGCAGTCCTCTTGGCTGATCATCATGTGGTTTTGCTTCTCCCTTTAGAGCCATAAATTACGCTTTCTTCCTGCCCTTTTGCTTCTCCTTCCTTGTTGCCTCTTTCTGCAAGAGCAAACTTTTCTTCTGACTAGATGTTCAAACATCTGGATGGATGGATGGATGGATCTTTGATTGCAGAGAAGGGTGTGGCATGAAAAAAACAAATACCGGATGTGATAATCTGTTTTAAGACTGTCAAAAGACATATGGCTGACTCTGAAACAGTCAGCAGAAGTGATTTTGACAGCCTCATGTTCCCTGAGAAATACTGAAGACTGATTATTAAAAGAAAAGATTAATTTCACGAGATAGCTCCCCCTTCAAATATCTGGAACAGATATCCTGTGAACACGTTTTTGCCTGGATTTTTATGCAGAAAAACATGTCATGTAAATTTAGAGTTTTCCATGGCATGTTTATCTCTCATGTAATTATTAGCAGCTATCTCTTCTAGAGTAGGTTGCTTTGTAAGGCAGCAAAACGGAAATGTTAGAAAGCAGTTTCTCAGACACTTCCTTAGTAATTAGCCACCTGCTAATGTGTCCTTTTTTGTGTTATTTATCAATGCTAAACCTGTGAATAAAGTTTTAAATACCATTGGCAACTAATCTGAATTGTGTGTTAGTGGCCAGATAGCATAGATAGTCTTGCATAGTAACAAATCAAGTTAGCAAGCCAAAATATTGCATGTACCACCTAGGAACACAAGCTCTGCCTTTGCCACAAATGCTGTCTGATAAATGGGGCTTTGTATGTAGAGTCATAGGAAAGAGTGCTGGAAGGCATCTCAAAAGGTCATCTAGTGCAGACCCGCTGCCATAAGGATCAGCTTTCCTTAATCATACCAGGAAGGTCATTGTGTTCCAGTGTGTCTGAAGAACTCGCTCCCTGCTGTGGCCTATACTTTGTTGCCCTTATGAAGAGTATTGGAGTTGCAGTCCTGTTTTTTTGTAAAACAGTGAGAATCCACTCTGCAGCTATGGCAAGATGGTGCAGGAAGAGGGACAGTCATGTGAATGCGTCAGACCAGTCTTGGATTTACTGGGGAAGGGAGAAGGATAATAACTTGGGGTTCACTGTGTCTTGTGACAGGAGAATACTTTCTCCCCCATTTCCCAGAGCTGGACTGAGCAGTTGTCTGATGCCTGTTTACAGCTTCACACGTGATAACCAACACCCCAAACTCTACCTGTTGAGCAGTAAGCAGCTCAGTGCAGACCTCTGAGCACTAGGTATGCTCCATTAGCATGTTGCTTTGCTCCTCATTAATGGAAAGGTGAAGGCTTTTTGCCAGAGTCCCACTATTATGAGAGGTGGTGAAGACATGGAGGATGGGTAGTAAGGCTGATGTCTCTGGGTAGGAAAGATTCATCTCCTGCTCCAGGTTCATGTGATGTGAAGTTTTCCGGACTACTGATGTAATATAATCATCTACCAACAGGTGTGTTGGGAAGGAGAAAGAAAAGATACTGATCCAGCATACAGTGGCAGGTGGGATATAACCTTCTTTCCCTCAGTTGGGAAGACTGACAGGGACTCTTATAGCAGAGTACTTCTCTACTAGTGGGGAGGAGGACAGAGTACTGACGACTGTTGCACATGTGCAGTCTTCAGGGTTTGTGGATCTGCCTTGGAGAGGTAGCAGCCCTCTTCCCTCTTAATGCGTGTTAGCCATGGGTGTTTATAGCTAAACCCAAGCTAAACTCTTTGTGGTGGTGGTGCCTAAGGATGCTCTGCAGATTAGAACTGTGTAGTGTTTTGACACTTATGGAAACTCCTTCAGCAGCTGCAGTCACATGCAGATGGTGCAAGAGACCATATTGCCTTTAGGAAACACTGTTCTTCAGCTTGCAATACGTTGGGAGAGTGCCTAGTCTCCCTTATGACCTTCTTGCTACTGGTTTTTCCTCATCACAAGACTCAACTGGGTTTGTGTCATGAGAACAGGCAGAAAGTGAATTAATGATCTCAGCAAATGCACTACTTGGTAAGGATGGACATGCAGTGCACGTGACCAGTGGAGATACCGAGACCATCAAAAGGACCATGATTTAGAGTCAGTCATCTATTTCTCTTTGAGTCAGACTCCTAAAGGTAAATGCAGTGAATTTCTTGTTGGCAGTACTGTACCACAGGCTAATTTCTGTTTGAATGCATTGTGTATGAGTAACTAACAGCCGTCTTTCATGAAGAACTTGTTCATTCCCATGAAAAAGGCCAGAATCTGGAGCCTCCAGCTGAAGAGACAGTTACTGCCTTCCTCCTTGTAAGGGTTAAGTGACCTCAATAGTGAGAGAGGGCATTGTTCTCACTCACCAGCTCTTAGAGTTTGTACACTACCAGATGTTCTAAGTAGCCTCATAGGTTTCTGGTCTTTGTCTCTCAGGTGGACAATGTCTGTCTCACTGAACAAGTAATACCGGAAGGAAACTGTGAAAATCAACATATAGTAATTTAATCAGAGCGCAGCTCTTTATTAACTTTTCTATTGGGTATTTGAACTGTAGAATTTTGCACAAGTAATCTCTAGCTCTTCGTTTCTTACAAAAGACTTTTAGTTCAGCCTTCTCAGATGATTGCTTTTGCCCTTTCAGCCTCGGTGGTTGCCATACACTTGCTTGTGAATTAGTATGTATTAAAAAAATTATATGGACATGCTGTCTTTCGTACTTAAGAGGTCTTTATCCCCTGTGGAATCTGAGTGACCTGTAACAGTTAACACATTTCTTTCAAAGACTCCAGGGAGGAGCAATCAATCAGCTTGTAAAATAGATAAATGAATTCACTTGCCCAAGATCGAGCAAAAATTCTTTGGGAGGTCAACATGAAGCAAGGTCTCTTATAGCCCAGTTTGGTAACATGTGTCCTAGACCAGGCACTGTCTCTGAAAAAGGCAGTCAGAAGCATTCAGAGGGATGTTTCATTTGGTCACTTCTGGGAAGCTGGTATTGTCTGTGTGGATTATTTGTTCTTTGTAATTTTATCAACCATTTGCTTTTGTTTGATCACAACTTTTTTTTTTTTCATTACACTTCACATGAAATGTCAGCACTTCGTCCAAAGAAGTGCTAAATTCTGGTAGAAACATCCATAGCAATTTTCATAACTATAAAAAAAGTAGCATCGTGTTCCCAGTTGATGTAAATGAAAGGGGAGCTTCAGTATTGCATTTGAATGCGGTTGCACCTTCATCCCGAACCTTTGTAGCACTTTCTCTGGCATTGCAAAATACATTTTTGTTTTTCAGTACAAATGTGATGGGCCTGTAGCTGTCCAGACCTGTCAAATACTGACAGTTGTCCCAGAGGCATCACCCAAGGACCTGCCAGCGCAGCAAGTACACACTTGGTGCTTTTGCAGTGCTTCTGCTTGACTCGGTGAATCCGAGGTAAATGGGGGTAGTCCTGAGGTTTCAGTGCGTTGGCTGCAGGACATCATGGTGGAGGGACAGTAAAAATAAAAAGGCCTTAGCCTTATACTTTACATAATTTGTATAATACCTTCTTCTGTTAATGAGCTGAAACTGGGGTGGGGTGCAGCTTTTTGGGGGTGGGGGAGGATTGAGGCTGAATTTGAAGCTGCTTGACAGTGTACTCAGCCTCTAGTAATCTGTTAGGCAATTTTTAATTTACGATAGTTTTTCAGAATATTTGTTCTAGTCCTTTTTCCAGGCTTATTCAAAGTTCCTAATGTTTTAATTCCTACCCCAATGGGATATAAAGTGAATAAACAAGGAAATGAGTGGAGTTGTGTGAAATGATGATCTTCAATTTAACAAGCCTGTATTTTCAAGCTGCTGAATAAATCCTCTGTGGTTTACGCTGCAGAGGTCAATGTTCTGCAGTAGGAAATGACTGGTTGCATGTCAGTATTCTCCAAGAGTTCATCTCAATTACTGGATTTGTCAAACATGACAAGCCTGAATGACTGTGTGGTGAAAATAGCGCACAGTTTGACTATTAAAGTAATTGGAGCATTGACATTTAACCGAACTGCAAGAGAATTGCAGTAATAAGTCCAAGGAGCACAACCACAAGCAAAGCAGGGAATAATATTTTTATAAAATCTCCAGTGAAATGGGTGCTTTCTTGTGTTTTGATTAAGGTAAATTTCAGTATATTTTTAATTTGAGTTGTAAGATTAAAAGGGTGAGATTCCTTTTTGCTACTTTTTTTGAACAAGTAGAAATTCCATTAATTTAATATATAATCTGGTGCAATTTCATTGTTACACATAATCTATGTATGCATTTTTCTTGCCCTTATAAACTATATATACGGTTAAAAATTTATCTATTTGTATACATGTATGTGGCGATCATCATGTGACGATCATCACAGAATGATGTTATAAATGTGTCAGCTGCTTACTGGATCTGCACTTGCTCCCCTACCTTGCTAAACAACTACTACTGGGCTTTCAAGCCTGAGATGTGGGACTTAAAATTCATTGTTTTGGTAAATGCAAAAGAACTTTTCTAAAGTCATTTAAAGGTCATTTACTTGTATCCTTCTGCAATTAGATTTTCATTTTTAAAATAAGTTATTTCTGATAGAAAATTTGATGTATGTATAATTTACAGAGACATTAAGACTTTGAAGAGCAGTGTAGCTATCAATTGCTTTGGATAATTTGGATTTTTACTTGTGGATCTGACTAGATTCTACAGTCACCAAAATCATATTTCAGACAATGGCTTAAGCCACAGCCTCTTCCAATGTCTCTATAGTAGAGACTGAAATAATGATAATTTATGGCATTAATCTGAGAGGGCTCATTAATTTGACATATTAATTTTACCTTATCTGAACTTGAAAATACATTATCTCCCAATGATGGGAGCAAGTCTTCATGTGGAAATTGGGAATCTTCTATTCCTGGTGAAGTAAACCAGACAGATAGTAAAATAATCCCCAAAGAGAGGGGCAAGAGCCTGGTACAACCAATGATATGTCTAGGATACCTTAATTACATTAATTTATAAGTATATTCTTTGCAAAGTAGGTTAGGGGTAGAGTGTGATTTGCCACTTCTGCAGTCACATTTTAGTTATTGTGATATCACAGGAGCACAGAGCAGTAGTTTTAAGTGAGTTAAGGCAAGTAACAGATGAAATTTAAGTCCTGTCCCCATAGAGCAGTTGGATTTAAGAATAACATTCATCTCTCTAGTGTAAATGTAAGTACATGTTTTAAATCCTTTCGGTTTCAGTGAGCCTTATGCATATAGGTAAGCCTTTAGCTCAGTAGAAATAAACCTAAGCATAAATTTAACTGTTTTACTGAATCTGGGACTTGAGCAATCCAAAGCAATGCTTAGTCGTAGCCTAAGTAGAGATTTTGGGCAGCTTCCATAAAGACAGACTTTCCAGTATTTCCTTATGGATAAAATAAAGGAGAATTCAAGGAAGTACTGCAGATGTTTGGGTAACTGTTTGCTGACCTTAGTGTGAAAATGAAGTAGGACCAGAACACTTATATTGGAAAAACAAAAGGTGCAGGTGAGAGTCTTAGTTACTTTGTTGGTTTTGTTTGTTTGTTTTTGTTTTTTTCCTGAATTACGTCCTGTGAATCTCTATAGATTCAGGGTTGGGAGGAAGATGATGGGCCTACAGGCTGCTTCAGCTTTTTGAAGTACATAATATAAAACCAGTTATCTCCTTCTCTATTGTTGTAAATCCAGTCAATGTCCTGAAGTTGCTCCTGATTTGCCCCTAGTGTAATAGAGGTCAGATACACATTCCCATAGAATGAGCTCCTGTTTCAGAGCTTAAATGCAGTATCCCTACCTAATATAAGTCCATTTACTTCATGATGTCATGGTACATTGTGGTTGTCCGTCTCCTACTGTTCTTGCCAACTTCTCAGAATTTAATTCTTAAGATCCAAACTTGTACTGAAATGTTCCTCACAAGAAGGTGCTCAAGTAAAATGAAGTAAATAAATAAAAAAACCCAGCAAGCTGCTCCCTTTTCTGGAGTTTGAGGGGCTGAAAGTGGAAACCTCGGATTCATGCGTGCAAGAAGAAACTCCCTTATTAAGCATTAAACAGTTTAGACAATTTCAGCTGCCAGGGTTGGTATAGTGTCCCAAATTGGTCATATGGAACATCAGGTAAGGAGGAAGGATTATTTGACTGTATGCTATTCAGTGGAAATGGTGTCCTCCAAAGGAGAAATATACATCCAATTACAGGAAAAAAGCATCATGAGTGTGATTGAACAGTAAAATAGCAAAATCGTTTGGAATAGTTTTTTTCAGAACCTCTCAAGTAGAAAGGGATCAGGTGAAAACTGAGAGCAACCTTACCTTTCCGTTCTTGGGCAGAGGATGAAGGCAGCATGCACTCTTGATAGTAGAAGAGCAGCATAGCCTGTGCTATCCACTCAGCCTGTAACCATGTGTTGAACTTGGAGATGATGGAAACTAATACAGAAATACTAGGTACCAAATGGAGTAAATCAACATCCAGTAACAGTTGCTGCCAGAGATCTTCAAAGCAGCAGGAGGACCTTGTAGCAGTTTTGCATTGTAGATAGGCTTAAAGTCTGAATACAGTGAAGTAATGTGTTGTTCTTGAGAGTAGAAAAGAAAATGCTAGGGAGGTCTTGCAGATGAGTACCAAGCAGTCCCTGTCACTAGAGACACTTGGACAGGCACCAGTTGTGTTAGAGCTGCTGAGATGATACGCAGAAATCCCAGGTGGAAGAGCACTGACTCCAAGATACCAAGTTTAACTTCTCATTACTGGCTCTGCAAGTAGAAGATGTAAGCCTGCGAGGCCTGAAAATAGTAGTTCTAAAATGCAAGAGTAAAATCGGTTAAAACACATGAGACTGTTTTGCTCAAATTCCATTCTGGTAAGTTTGCAAATTTGCCTAAGATTGAAAGCTGCACAGAACTGCCTGTCTAAGAAGAAATTTCATCTGCTTGGTGAAATGAGTTATAACAAGTTTCACTCCAGAGATTTGTCAGCGATTGGGGCAACAAAAGAAAGCCAATTGCAGTACACTTTAGCAAATCCATTTGTGGGTAACTTATATGGAGCAGATGGGGGAGCAGGGCTGGGTTTTGCTCCTTGGGCTGTGATTGAAGAGCTCTGTTGCTTCAGGCCGAGGCAGTTTAAGAAGTTACTGCTGATTACTTTGCCCTGCCTCTGCTGGAATTCCTTATCCTTGAGGTAAAAATAGCAAAAAGCAGTGTGTCTGCTCCCCAGCTGCTGCAGCTCCCAGCCTGAGGGCAAGCGTAATCCACCTTCAGGTTTTATTTGATGTTGAGGCAGCTTCTGAGTTGAGGTGTCTGGGGACTTTGAGTCACTAACTCATCAGACTTAACTGTGACAATGGGGTGGTGTGGGAAGAGGATAGGAGAACCATCAACCTCTTCAGTCACTGCTCTTAAATCCAGTAGGGATTGGTTTGCAGAATGCTTGCTGTCCAGGTTGCAGAAGTTGCAGTGAACCTTTTTCCTTTCCTGCAACATTGTTGACCCGTACTTTGCTATCTTCAGAGAGTGAATGGGCCCTATAGTAGATAGTAACTGTAGTCATCATCTAATTGACCGTCTTTAATGAGTTTGCTTGGAGAAGGCTTGATGGATAGGAAGTGAATATCAAATACAGGCAGTAAGTAAATAATGACTAGAATGGAGCACACTCATCTACCTACATTGTTTTAGTGTTTTATAAAAGATAACATCTTAGTTTGTCTCCTCTAATTGTTTCACGGCAAAAATAAATACTATCAAGTGACAAACGGCTAACCATACAGTCAGTAGGTATAAAGCAGTTGTAAGATTCAAAGCAGCTTCTGGGGTCACTTTCAAGAACCTGTCAAACTCATTGAATGTGGTTAAGCATGAAGGTGTGTTTATGTTGGTTGCAGTTCTGTTATTCTTCTGTTATAGCAAATTTTAAACTAGAGATTAGACTGGTTTTTGTTGGGTGGGGAGAGTATCTTTTTCAGACATGGAGATGCCCAAGAGGACCTTCTGCAGGGATCTAAAGTTATGAATTTACACTAGAAAATATTTTGTGATGCATCATATTATTTTTACAGGAAAAGATGGACTGGACAGGTCTGTGAATCTCATCTCTTTATTCATGCTCATGTGTCAGTAAAGCCTTTAAAGTAAACCATATCTACTTCTAAGGTGAATATAGGGTTGATAGAGAAAGGCACTTTGTCATTAGTATAGTGCTTAAGCACATGCTTAACTTCGAGTATAGAAGCATGTGAGTAGCTTCTTGAAATGGAGAGGTAGCCTGGGGTTGTATTCAACATAACTCAAAAACCTTCTCAAGTAGGAAAGAGTTTGATTCTCCCTTCTCCCTCTCTGTGTGAACTGAGCTTTCTTTTTTGTAAGAAGGATTTTTTTCACTGTGGCACTCAGAGAGAAACAGGGAAGTAGAAAAGTCTTGAAGGAGACTTCCTAACATGTGCTAACACACTGCTACTGTGAGACAGCATAATTTAATCATCATGATTTTCCACTAAAATTATGTGAAAATGGTTTATAGTGTGTAAAATTTTGAGACTTTCTGCTACGTTTTGCTTTTGCATTTGGAATCCCTTTCAACCCAGCACTCAGGTCTGAAAGCTTATCAGTTTCTCTCGTAACCAAAGAAAGCATTCACTCATATAAAACCGTACAAAGTCAGAGCTCTGTTTCATACTGACATTATTAGCTGCTTCTTAATAGTAGAAATCTCTTCTTTCTTTGTGTTTTGTTGTTGTTGTTTTTTTGGTTGTTTTTTTTAAGGAAAACCACAAAAGTTGCTTTTATATTTAGCTGGGTTGGGTTATTTAAACTGAATTTGGCACACTAGCTTCAAAGAATCCAATGCAGTACATTATTAATCTGTTGTTTTTAATGAATTCTAGTCACTAGGAAATACTATTATCTAGGTCAGATTTTTTGAATATTGTTTTTCTGTGACTGCATATCCTGCTGTGCTTTCTCTAAATGAGCTCCCCAATGATGTTTTACTTTCTCACAGCTTCCTGGAATGACTTTTCTAGCTAATAAATGTAGGTTTGGTTTTGTTTTTCAACACAAATGTATGAATGGCTGAACCAGCATCCACACATTTAAGATTCAGTCCTAAACTTTCTTGGGGGAGAAAGGAGAAGGATGTAAGATACCCCCTTGATTTGAAATTTTGCCTTTCTGGAAGGAATGGAGAAAAGATGATCAAACCAGAATTTATTACTGAATTTTGAAGGTTTTGACACAACTACTTCTCAGCTGCTTGCATCAAAATAGCCTTATCCATACAGCGGGACAAGGCACCACCTGATGCCGTGGAGAGGCTCTTAGAGGTTTCTGAGCATTTCAGTTCTTTCTGTCCCTTTAATGAGACATTTCTGGCTATACCCTAACTAATCTCTTAGTATGTGTCCCCAAGAGATTTCTCAGTGCCTTGAACTGAAAAGCATCAAGACTGTTAGCCATGCTTACAGGAGGGCACACTGAGCAGTGGTCACCCAAGATCATTCAGCAGATCTATGACAGAGTAGGAGGTTGCACCAGTTTCTCTTCAGCTGGCCATCCTGCCCCTTTCTGATACCACACTTCCTTCAACCTGTTACATGGATTGGACACATACCTCCATGTTCACTGGTTGAATACCACTACTCAGCTATGTAGCTGAGGAAAAGCCATTTTTGTGATCCATATGGATAAGAAGAGAAAAACAGAGAAATTTTGTGGAGTTTATATCAGAATAAAGATACTGAAACTGAAGAGAGAGATGAGAACAAAGCCAGATGACAGCCTGCCAACAGCATTTCTAGAGCGGCTCACCCAGTTCTCCCTGTTCTGGCCCTCATGCGTTGGTGGTCTTGGGAGTTCCTGTCTCACTGAGGTTGATGGCAAACCTCAACAGTTTGAAAATGAGGGCTGTGGCAGAACACTTGGGGAGCAGTTGCTCTTAAAAGCTTGAGCTTGTGTTGATGAGGTGAAAGTGTGGCTGGGGACTTTCTTTTTGCTGGACAAAAGAAAGGCTGGATAGAGTCACTGGTGCCAAACCTAAATAAAACTGACTGGTCCCAAGGAGTTTTGTGCTCTGAGACTACTAACTTGGACTATTTGTCAGTGTTGATATGAGGCTTAAGTTTAATAAATAAATAAATGCATAGAATACTGCAGCTTTAGAAGAAGTCTGCAGCTGGCACTGAAATACAGCAAGAAAAGAGAAGTGGACTTCAGCAAACAAGAAATTCAGCTTTTTAGACTGACCTGACCTGGTGCAACTTTATGTTCAAGTAACTCAAGGAGGACTTCAGATGCACTTGCATGGATGGTGGATAACTGACTCCTAGCAATGGATGATGAATATTGGAGGTTCCTGTGCAGGTTTTTTATTAGATGTATTGTCAGCCCTTGACACCACTGATTCGTGTTCCATATGCTCTACCTCACACCTAAGTTAAGTGTTTAGGCAGGTGGTCAACATAATAACTATACCTCTCCTAAATCTTACTTAAACCCTAGTTTGAAAGTTCAAGAGAGGCTTAAAGCTTGCAGGTCCTCTGCAAAAGCGTAATTACTCTTAGGTGAATTTTGCTGTCTGAAGAGGCAACTGGCTGTAGATTTGTATTTCAGTAAGCACCTGTCTCTGATTAGATCTCCTAGCACTTCTTACTGAAAAGGTAATGCATTGGGAAGCATCTATGGAAATGGAGGCTTTTTTTATTAGCAGTTTGAAGGGAAAACGGTCTTCTTGTTTTGTTATTTAAATTAAGTGTCATTAAAGACCAGCCGTGGTGTTGGATTTGTTTTTATTTGTATACATTGTATTTGTGTTGAAGATATATATCCTTTGAAAGTACTTACACCTTTTCATTAAAGGTTAAAATTCTTGCTGAAGCATATTTATTTGGACGTCTCTGACCAGTGACATTTCAAGATCAAGACCTTTGGGGTTCAGTGTGTGGAACAAAATGCTACAATTCTTTTGTTTCTACCTTTAGATTCATTCATTGAGATGGCTGAAAATATGCCTGGTGAATCAACAGAGAGCTGTATCTTGCCCTCTTCAAAGCTGGTGGGCAGGGATGGGAGAGGACAGCAGGGTGACATTTAGAGAAAAATGTCTTTTTCTCCACAGCGTCAGTTGCCTTCCCCCATGTAAGCTTGGTGATGCCTATAATGGGAGTGGGAGTCCTGTCATGTATTAATTGTTTTCTCAGCAAAGGAAGAGTTCAGTGATCATCTATTTTTAACATGTACAGTGTTTAAAAATGAATTAGTTTTGATTAATGTTTGTCCATGATAAATGGCTTCATTTAACAATATGACTTCATTAGCAGTGCAATTTAGTTCTAACACAGTGCATTTTGTACAACAGGCAAGGCATGAGAGATTGACAACTGTCTTTTTCACCTGCCTCCTATAATGCTAATGCCTAGGACAGCCCTTCTGCCATGTCCGCAAAGGACAAAGCCTGCTCTTTGCAGGGTGAGTATCATTCCTCATTTCATTACAGAGAGAGGCAAAGGACACTTTTACCTTTCACCCAGCCTAGCCAGGGCTAGCAGTCTGTGTATAGTGCAATATAAAGCTTCTTGTGGTGTACCAGGGAAGAACTTAGTTCAGAGGTTTTCTTTATCTGAACGAAGAAGAGCCCAGTCAAGGAGCTGACACTTTGTGGGGTGTCTTCTTGGAAAACTGGGCCCTGTCGTTCATCTCAAACATTTTAACCACCTCTGCATCACTGCAGTACTGATAATGGGGCCTGGTTTCCTAAGAGAAAACACGGGTGCTTGTTCTTTACTTTCTGCTCCTGTGCCTGTTTAATCTGTATTGGGAACTGACAGTCTGCCTGTCACTGTAGGTTAAGCAGTAGGAGTGGGATTCTTGAGGACAATAAATGAGCAAAGTCATCCAAAGAAGTTTTAGGGGCTTTCAGAACAGCAGCAGTTCAGGGTCTCACTTTCCACTGGGCTGTCGGCATGCCCCATCTGAGGTTTCCCTTTGTGGAAACAAGACCAGATGTGCCTTGAGTTTTCAGGGTGGCTGCAGGCCTTCCCTCTTCCTCCCAGATCGGCAGTGTGTGTGCCTTCAAGTACAACAACGTGCTTGTTTGCTGAGGAGCCTGGGCTTATGCTTCACCTCTTTGAAGGTGTATGGGAGTGGAAGCTGACAGGTATTTAGTCTTTCTGCAAGTTCCCAAAACCAACAGCCCCTTTTTTTTGCAGGTGGAGGAAACACCCAGGTCTAGAAAATTTGCAAGTTCAAAATCTTCTCAAAGCTAAAGCAGCTTGTGTATTTCAAAAGATGCAAATGATAAAACTTCTAAACAAGATGCTGCATTGCTTAGAGCCCCTCCCTGAAGAAGGGGCTGAAAGAAAAAGCAATACAAAAGACATTAGCACACAATATTTAAGAAAAAATACACCGTCCTGCTACTGAGTCCTTTAATACATCCTAAAGCAGGAGTAGGGACGTAGTCTTTTTGCTTGGCAGTTCATCTTTACATGAAGAAAACAGCCCGTTAAAGTGTATATATTATTGAGCATCATTAGGACACAGGCTAATGCTCACCTACAGGAGCTGAATAGCAATAGCCTAAGGGTAAATGCTATTGCATTTGTAAGAATACCAAAGAGACAATATTATCTTTAATACGTTAGTTGATGGTGATGGTTTTACCTTAACTTTTCATTTCACTAATTGACTCTGTAACGCCTAAGATCTACATTGTGTCAAATTAATCTTAGGCTGATGGTTTTTTTTTTAAAAAATAAAGGTGAGCTTGTAGGCAATTAATTTATCTACCATTTCTACTGCCACTGATATGGCTGCCATTTATTCTCATGGCAGAGTTCCAGGTGGCTTCCACAAGAGGAGTCCTGGGCTTTTGTAAGGAAGTATGGATTTAAAGGAACTTTTAGAATTATTTATTTTAAATTAAGGTCCTATTTTTAAAAATCCTACAGCAACTGTATCTGACTATTTTTAACACTGTAGATTGGAGCCTAATCTGCCTTGCCCTTCCGTGTGCAGTAATACCAATAAACTAAATTAATTTACTCTAGACATTTATTAGTCCCACTGAAAACATCTAGTGAGATCAAGGTAGTAAAGGCTTTGTATATGTGATTGGCCTATATATTTTCAGGAAAAGGATTTAAAAAAATTGTTAGCTTTGTCCAGATGTGTGTACAAATACATCTAAAAGACTAGCGATGCATAATGTGCTCAGTGTGTATGGACTTCTGAAGAGCCTTCTACTCTTGCTCTGTGACATTTTCAAATAGGGCTGCACCTTCAATTTTCAATTGATGGTTCAATCAGTCAGTTGGTACCTTTTACTTAAAAATTCAAAAAGTAACATCTGTATAAGCAAATGTGTTTGTCTATCAATTTTTTTCTTCTTTTAAAAAAGGTATTAGTTGGACATTTCATTGAACTAAACGTTTATCCTAATGCTCCGTTTCAAGCAACAAATTACTCTTTTCAAGATCTGGTTCAGAAAGTGCCATCTTGTTTGGGTGATGACTGGATATGTCTATGTTGATTTGTTATTTTGGAGAATCATGACTCATTGTAATTTGGTCTGGGGCTCTCTGGCTCCATTGTGTTCATTTCTCCATGCCCTGTTAACTTACTTCTCATCCACTCCAGACATTCTCTTCATGCAGTGTCCTGGTTTTCGTCTTTTTCTTAATATTGTATAATCTCCCACCACTTATATATGGTCAAAGATTGCATCATCAATTTTATTCTAGTTACAACATTACCCTAGAATCCTCCAGACAGATTATCATATGTTATCAGTATAGCAGCTGCTTTTAAAATAGAGCAAGATCCCTGGGGCTTCTCTTCCTAGGCAGTTTCCTAATAATGTGTTCTCTGAGGCATCTCCTCTCTTTTTCCCTGCCTAGCAGTGGACAACTATTTTGAAGAGCGCTTCTTTCCAGACCCAGAGGTCCAGTCAGTCCCCTGTTAATTTGTTTAGCAATACAATCAGCACTGTCTTTCCCATCAAGATGAAATTCACTGCTGCACCGATACAGAAATGGGAGCTATAGATGCCTAGTTTTATTGGAAAGTGAAGCATTAATTCAACAGAAACCATAAATTTTTCTTACTTTGGCTGAACACTTAAAATGCCCTTATAAAAAAATAAATCATCTCATTGAAGCAGTTTCCTACTGTTTTTGTGCTAAAGCTTGCCAATTTCCCAGCTGCCTGCTATTCAGTACAAAGACAGGTAGCATCCTCTGTTGCGGTTTTTTGACCCAGATTCTTTCTTCGTGTGCATCAGTGTTTGCAGTAAACAGGTATTTTCAGTAACCAAGTCCTGGATCCTGTTGTCTTGTGACTAAACTTTTCAATTTTTGTTATGAGTACCCAGCAACCGGATGAAAATAAAGCCTGAAATAATGACAATAGAAGTGAGGATCATAAAATAAATGAATATGCAATGTTTATAGGAAGCTACACTGAACGATTTGCATATGCTGCAATTTACAGTCACATCTGCTTTGCAGTCTGAAGTTGTTTCTCTGTCCCGTTCCCATTATAGGCAGTGCAGAGTAGCCTGTGTGGAAAAAAACAGATGACTGAAGAGTTCTTCTTCCCAGCCCCCTCCTATCTGCATTTCTGTGGCACTGCTGTAAACCTAAGAGGGTTATGTGTTACTTTGTAAAGCATATCGGAGTATCAGAGTATCATTTTATCTGTTCTTGAGCTGGATTTGTGCAAGGTTGCAAAAATAAAACAAATTCTATTTTTTTTTTTTTTTCAAATAGCTAAAATAACTGTAATAAAAGGAAATCAACTCAGAAGCCTTTAACTAATGCAGAGTAAGCCCATACATCTCCCTGGGAGGCAAAGCAGCGATTAGCATGTTTGAATGCCTTACTACAAGTGATACTTTGTGAAAATGCAGCACTTTTTCTGGGAATGAAAAGTGCAGTTGCGAAGCAGGTTGTTAATTAACAGAAGAGTTAGTGTAGTGTTTGCTGTGATTTCATCCTAGTTTAACAGAGCAGAACCAAACTGAAGAGCCAGAAAAACAGGCAAGCAAGAGCTCTGTTGTTGGTGGGTTTTTTACATTCTGAGAATTTGACTATACGTTATTCTAGTTGCTGGACATTAGGGTAGGGGGCAGAAAATCATTGTGTTGATTTAAATTCAAGCTTCTGTATGTTATAAGTAGGTACTTCTATTTTTCTGAGCTTATTTCTAGTTGTTGCAAAGCTCAGAAAAGAACAAGGCAGTTTTATGTTGTTGAAATCTTAGCAACGTTTTAATCGGAGTTCAGACTGACACTTGACAGCTAGATTTTCTTTGTAGAGGAAATAAGAGAGTCTCCCTAGGGTAAAGGCATCATGTTAAGGCAGCAGTGTTCTCTCTTGTCCTGCACTAATCCCACTGCCTAAGCAAACTCATCTGTGAATGCTCACCTAACATCATGTCCATGACATACTTGGAAGTCTGCTTCGGGTTAAAGTGAGTGGATGCAGTTTTGCCATTGAACCAACAAAGGTCATTGTGATATGCCTGTTTTACTGGGTTTTGCAGAATTCTTGTGAACAAATTAGGTGCATTCTGACATCTCCTGATGTGAAACATCACTAAATACATACACTCAGTAAAAATTAGTATTAGCAATGCCAGAAAAGCACATCTAACTACTTTTATTAAAGTCTTTAAAATAGGCAGTCCATTCCCATTTTTTAACTGATACTGTGGGGTTTTTTCATGTAAAATACAATAATATTAGTTTCTCCTTGTCAGATGAGGGTAACTGATGAAGTTGCTTTCAGTCTAAGTCCATATTATTACTCAGCATGACAAAATCAAGTGAATTATAGATCAGTGACAGATGAAAAGTGCTGTCCAGAGTGTCACTGATATCATGCAGTGGCAAAAAGACTATCTCCTCATGTGCCGCTTTATGAAATTATTTGCATTGGTTGCTATTCCTGAGTTGCTAAGCCACTTGGCATCTCATATCATATATGCTCATGCTCCAGCAGGGAACAAGACAATGCCTTCACATCCTGGCAGTCTTAAAGCAGAGTCTTAGCGCAGCTCTTTCTTTGGGAAGGGGATTGAGGAAGTTTTCCTACCTCGCCAGCCTCAAGTTCTCATCCTTGCCCTGCTTGCAGAGCCAAGAGTGATTCAGCTGTAACTGGATAAGGGCAGTGATAGCTGATTTGCTCTGATGCTAGGGTTAGTGAAGATGCAGTTTGTTGTGGTCAAAGAAGAGAAATATTGTTCCTAGGCTTTCAGTGTCTTACTGAAAACCTGCTCAACAGGTTTTTTTTTTTTGCCTTGACTCCCAAAGTCATTTCACATATCTGTGTCTCTGTTTCATTTATTCTTAAATGAAATATGCTTTGTAATCTAATTTTTCTTAGCTAAAGGCCCATGTGCAAGTGAGCACTTGAACCTACGTGGCCGCAAATGAGAACACCCTGTTCTGTTGAAGTGCCCAGAGCTGTCCAGGTCTGGTCTGAGGCCAGAGAGCTCCTTTGACTGCTTGTCTGCGCTCACAACTGCACAGCAGCAGCACACTGATAGCTTCTAGGGTTTGGGTAGTTCTTTTCTGCCTCCAGCTTTATCACTTCTGGCACAAATATGCCCTGAGAGGATTGTTTCTCTGGGGCAGCCTTGCCTTATGCTATGGAGAACCTCGTGGAATATCCAAAATGGAAAGCAAAAGGGCACAGGAGGCAGTGTGAGCAGGTCTGAGATCTGGCTTGCACCGTGTGAACTGGCTATGAAGAGGCACAACTGACTGTAAGACATTACCCGTCACTGGTACCAGTCAGTGTCTGAAACACTAAGAAACACTGTGCAAAAACCAGACTTTCCAGCCCCGAAACCAATAAAGACACGTCTGTTGTGTTACAGTTGTGTATTAATTGTGCAGCACTAAATGTTAGCAAGAAAACATTGTTTCATTATTAATACTGGTGAAAAATCAAGTGATGTCTTTGTGACCACTGTGAACAGGACTGTGCTTGTAAGCCAAAAAAAATGCAAACTACAAAGCTTTCTTGTTTCCTGTGATCAAGTTATATTCCCACATCAATGTGCATAGCAACAACTTCAGGGAACAAAAGAGTCTTTGTTTAAAATAAATGATTATTCAGTCCTTTTTAATTTAGCATAGAGTGACCCTTTATATTCATAAGCTCAAACGTGTCTACAGATTGTTGGAGTGCCTAAAATTCTCAGCATATTAAAAATGCACTTTTTAGAAATGGAAACAGACTGAACATACCAGGGAGAGGATTCTGGCTTGTAAGGAAGGAGAGGGCAGAACTAAAGATAGTGCTGCTTTTCCTTGGTATTGGTAGCTTCATGCAGTACGGCTCTGACTCTCATTTTAAAAAATCTCGGTGTGTTTTGACGTGTGGATTATGTGATAATAATGGTAAAGCAGAAAAAAAGTGGACGCGATATTGATTAGAACAGTGAAGCTTAATGAAGTAGTTGTTAAGGCATAGCCTTCGTATTGAGGTTGCACAAAGTGCAAGTTTTTTACTAGAAGAAAAACCCAAACCCAACAATTTATTAATGAAGGTTCATTGGACACTGGGGCTTTAATATCTGGGCTGTAAATGCTGCCATATTGTAGACTGGTAACAGTATAGACTTTGGTGGTGTTTAGTTTTATTTCTGTAATATCTGAAGGAATTCCTGTGTGTCCCCCAGTACTGGTGCAGGGCTGCAATGCCTGTAGGTTTTACTTTGCTGGCGGTGGGAGGTGAAGATCATGAAGTTCTGTGAGGCCAAATGGGTTCAGGCTCTTTTTGTTACACATATTTTTGTGTGAAAGGATGTTCTTCAAGACAGAGACTCTTTATATCTGTTTCCACTGTGGCACTCACACCACTGTCAGTGCTTAACAAGGAGTACGTAGCATTGCACTGAAAAACAACATGAAAAGAACTTTAAAATGGCAGAAACAAGCTCTTGGAAGTTGGGAAAAGCCAGATGTGTGGTTTCTTCTGTGCCTTCAATTTGGCCTTATTATACATACATATTGTGTTACAGTCATGAATTACATCATTGCAGCCGTTTTTCCAGAGGAGCGGCATTCCCTTTGGGCATGAGATGAGCAGTGTTCAGGGCATGAATCAGTTTGGTGTAATGAATGAGAATGTTGTCGAAGAAGTTAATCTAGGAATTGACAATTGTGTGATGAAGAGGGAGTATGTCTTCAGGAAAGGAAATGATGGTCTTGTGTTTAAATCAGATGAACTTCAGACAGGAGACTTCACTGCTGGCACCGCCCCAGGGTGGCAGGGAGAAGGAAGACATTGGGATTAAGAACTGGCTCTGGGCAATGTGGGAAGGCAGAAATCCAGCCAGGCTTATCCTTTCTTCTTGGCTGCTGGTCACAGGCAAGCCAGGCTGTTCTGCTTCCCAAGGTTCCCAACACAGTGTGTGCAGCTGAGATGGGAGCAGGGGGGCCAGCTGTGGGACTGCTTCAGCTTTGGACATGTTGTCATCCCAAGTCTGGAGGGTGCAACCCAGTGGTGAGAAACGGCCATTCTCTGTGGTTTGTTGTGCAGGGAGAGGAGGTTTGAAGACTTAGAAAAATTCAGGTTGATCCAAAGATGGTGCTGACAGGCAGCTACCAGGCCTGCAGAAGACAGCAAAGGAAAGTTCGGAGCTGAGTGTCAATGCAGGTTTTGTTTTAGTGAGTCACTGAGGACAACAGAACCTCTGAGGAGATGTTAGGAGCGTGCAGTCCTTAGCTGCTTAGATCTTTGTGATTTTGTGGTCACTGGCATGTGCTGTCCAACTAACCAGAAGCAACAATCCTTTCCTAATCCAGAGAGACTGCAGATATTTTGCAGAGCCTTGTTTTCATTGGGCAAGACACTGCAGATTATTAAAATATAATATAGGGAATTAATATTTTTTAATGAAGGAGAAAAAAGAGAAAAGAAAGATAAGGCCCAGTTTTGAAGCCTGTATCTGTCTATTGGGACTTGTTGGAAATACTCATACTTGTGGGTTGACTTAGGAAGAAGTGCCACTTCAGAGTTTGGCATTCTCAGTTCAGGTTTTGGTTTCAGCCCATCTCCAAAAATCTCATTAGCAAAATGGTCAGAGCAAGATGGTTATACAAAGACATGCCAGGACACTGGCACAGAAATGGGATGGTAGAGTTTGCTTCTGGATCTTTGATGGGAAAAGCTAGAAACCTGCTGGTACTAGTTGTTGTTCCTTGCCCCACACTTCAGTT
Organism: Athene noctua; assembly: GCF_965140245.1. Classification (NCBI taxonomy): domain Eukaryota; kingdom Metazoa; phylum Chordata; class Aves; order Strigiformes; family Strigidae; genus Athene; species Athene noctua. Next base: position 71,181,715 of record NC_134038.1, on the reverse strand, counting down.
TAAGCATCTTGTTTAATCATTTCAGCAGCTTCTAAACTAATCAGATTACTCTTGTGTGGCTCTTGCTGCAAGAAAAAAAAGAATTTAAATCCACTTCAGGTGAGCAGAGACAATTCAGTTAATAGCACTGAAACATTTTTACAGGAGTGCCAGCAGATCACTAAAATAAATTCAGCTTGCCTGGCATGCTTTTGACAGGACATCTGCTGTTGAATTTCACCTGATATCACCTGGGCCCAAGTACTTTTTTAAAATGGGAAAAAAAAGATAAATTGTTGTGGAGAAATAGTGTCTGCATTTCTGTGGCATTAAAATTAGCCATAAGCATTTTGTATACTGTTTCTCTGAGGATGAGGAGGTGGTAATTTTAACAGTAAGGCTTACACATTATCTTCTCTCTGGGGATCTCAAAACATTTCAGAAATGTGAAAGAACATTTTCATTCAGTGATCAAAATGTGTTTGCAACAAAGCTTTCATTTTCTTAAAAAGTTATAAATAATATATAAGAAAGCACAATAAATAATTTTTTTTAATTTTTTTTTTTTACTTTTCAGTCTATATTGAGCATTTAGTTGTCACAGCTAACTGGAAAACAACGTATTCTGTTCTTTTGCAAAGAAAAAGATCACACCTGTGATTTGATGTGTAAATTGTTGAAGAAAATTTGCAGGTTAATTTAGCCTCCTGATTTGACATATCTTTGCAGCGTGGTTAACTACCAGCGCTGCAGCTCTAAGACTGATGAAGGCACCAATAGAAAGAAATGACCTCTCCTTTTGTTTTGCTAGCACAAAAGCAGTTAGACTGCACGTTGATGAGAAATTCAGCTCCAGGAACATGTCCCTTTCTGTAACTGAGACAGCATGACTTGAGAAACAGTGAGGAATTACAGACAGAAAACAGGTTGTCATGTCCCTGAGAAACAGCAGAAAATGTTAACCCTGGCCAACTAGAAATGGGTTAAACTGCTACAGAAGAATTGTAACATCTAATTCTTCCGTACCATCCATTTAGTATAGCCAGGTATGGTTACACAAACATTTTCTCAGTCAGCAAAGCCAGTTTAATAAGTCACCATTCCTTCACTGTTGTTCACCCACTTCCCTGTAGTGCTGGATGATTATTTGCAGGGTTGTGCTATAAACCAGATCCAGATTTTGGGTTAATTTCTTTGGTTTGGTTTGGTTTTCAAGTCAAATCACTTCAGTACAGTTTTGTTCAGTTTACGGTTGTGTCAGCATAACTGAGGGGATAGAGGACTGCAGGAAAGAAGCAAATATAAAGAATAAAGGATGGAAACTTCTTAAACTGCATTTGTCATCACATAAAGGGTTTCTGTAATTCTGCTTTCATTTTTACAGGGTGAAGGTGTTCAGTGCCTCTGTTTTGATGTAGCAGCACCTTCTTGGGAGTTTCTGAATGAAAAAAAGATAAAGGAGAATTATCAGAATAGCATTATCTGCCACTAGCCAAATATTTTATGGAAACAAAGCTGTTTCGACATCTTCTAATGAAATATTCCTCATTATCTGTCAGGTTACTTAGGGGGCTGCTAGGGATGTGTAAGTAATAACACATAAACCAGAGATAAGGATGTGCAGTGTGCACATGGACTTGTCTGCTGTGATAGCAGGAGCTTGGGAGTCTGAGCTGAAGTGACTCAGGGTCACTTACAGTTCTTAAATACATATGTACATAGATAGAGAGAATGTTTAGTTGATTTGAAATACTTTTTTATTCCATGTCCATGGAAATTTTATTTCAGCTTCACACACAAATTTGAAGAGCTATCAGTGTTTAGAAAGGCTAGTTAACAGTATGCATGAAGCCAGAGTCAGAAACTAACAACCTCTAAACAAACTGTTCAGTTAGAAGCTGTTTTTATGTGGGTCTCTCAATACCTTTTGAAGGTACTTATAAACTAGATTGTATTAAATTGAGTAATGTTGTTTTGTGGTATTAATTTGAGCCAGATTTCTCTATGATAGAATAAACCAAGTTTGTTGCACACACAACAGTCCTTGAAAGCCAAATGCTGTGTGTTGTCCAGTCAATTTGTTACTCACTGTGAACAGCTCAGGATAAACCCGTAGCCAGATCAGTCAATCCCAGTACACCTGAGAATGGCAAACACACTTATAAAAAACTTTATTTTCTTCACAGACGATTTACCAACAGGATAAAAACACTGTATTTCTCAAACTGTTCATAAGCAGTGGTTGAACGAGCTCCAGTGTTCGTAGTGATCACTTAACTGCCAAAGTATTGTGAGATTTTGGATTTAATCTCCTTCAGGCCCAGCAAATGATAAATTGTAACTATCACAAAAAGTGAGCCGTCATAAAGCATCTTAAAACAGGGACATGCAGCAAAATAAGTGGATTAGTTTTTACATACCAGGAACAAAAAGGACACAAAATCCTCCAAATTATATTTGTTTGAAAAGCAAGCTCAAATGAAGCCAACACTTTTAATCTACTAAGGATGTAAATGGCTGCTCACCTTTGCAGAGTTCAAGGTAACGTTACCAGCACAAGGATAAGGCCCAATCCTGTATACCTTCAATCACTTACGCAGTCCTAGTGAAATTAAGGGCATATACTCAGGTGGTGTAAACACTGTCATGGCTTTGTAAACCTGCAGTACTGTATCACCAGTGCACCCCTTGTGTGTTTACAGCTTGCACTAGCAAGTGAACAGGTTACAGCTTTTACACAATCTCCAAGCATGCTAAACTACTTCTGGTAAGTACATGGTTTTGACTATTTTGGCCTAGAAGGTTGTATCAGCAGAGCTTTAGCACCCAAAAATTACATCTTGTCTGTTGATGGCTCATGCTGACAGAAACTTGTAGTATAGATCTAGTTAGCCCTTACTAGAAAGCCTGTTGTACAGACTAATGCTCTCACAGTTAAGCCTACATGTGGAACTAGATGTTTCCATTTTCTTTGGTCCTGCGTAGCTGTTACAATTGTTAACTACCTGCAGTGAGAGGGGAGGGCTTTTGCCCTCTTGCTCTGAGCTAGTTAAGTCCACAGTTAGTCCATGGGATGTTACTGTCTTAAATGTCTGCAGAATTTGCAGCACCTTTTCTGACAGTGAGAGCAGAGCTGTAAGTTTGTGAGTCTTGAGGTTGCAATGATAGGATATATAGGTCTAAATAGTGAGGATGTGCTTGGCCAGAATTCCAGCAGGAGCTGGGAGATGGCATGCATGGTTGGATTCAGATGGCTTCAACACTACCCACCAGAGGCGCCTACCCAGTAGGAAATACTGGACACAGGGACTTTCACCCATCTGAACCTGGACTTCAGGGTAACTGTCATTTTCTGTAGTGCATGTGCTGTCAGTGTAGGGCTTCACATGTATCTTTTGTCATTGCCAGCATTTTTGCTGCAGCCATCCCTCTATACCTGTGTTTTGTTGCTCATGCTGAGCTGCTCCTCTGTGGAGTGGTTGGACAGGGGACAGCAGAGTGTCTCTCTTCCACACCAAGACAGAAGTCCTCATTCCTCGTCAGTCTAGAGAAGTGCATTCACATTCAAGCAAGGGTGAATGGGATGAGGAAAACGCGTTTTCTCTCAAAGTTCAGACTGCAACTGCTTTGGGCAAGATCTGACAAGGGGAAGGCGAGAGAGCCTGGCCAGTGGGTTCACACTTCAGTATTCTAGCAGCTACATGACTCCTGCTAGCTTCCAGTTTGTCCAGAAAAGACCTCCCTGTGAAGTTCTCGCTGTTGTTCTAATACGTGCTGCAAACATATTTTGTGATTAATATTGGAAAGTGGAATTTGGAATGTCTTTCATACAAAAACTAAGACTCTTTGTCTCAAATTTAAAATTAAAAACAAAAAACCCCAGAAAGAAACCCAACAGAATAACTCAGTTTTCCATGAAAAAGCTATTTTCATGAAAGTTTTTAAAGTATCCTTTCAGTTATTTATGCATTTGTGGGAGAGACCAACAAGATGCCTTTTGTAATAGGCTGTGTACAAATTTGCTTCCTGCCAAACCTACATGTCTCGCAGTTGAAAGCCTATGTTTTGCTAAAATTTATGAGTCATTTTATCCTCCTCTCCATGGATTCTTAATTTCTTTTTTTTCTTTTGAAGTATGTCATTTGAAATGAATTTCATGGCCACAAGTAAGAAACTCTGGTCTGATGACTTTAGTGGCAAAACTAATAACTCTGTATCTCATTTTATGAAAGAGTGCAGCTGTTAGTATATTCAGTCTGCATATAAAGTCAAGCCAGGTTGTGTTAATAGTCCATCGCTAAGGAGGAGGTAAGTAATACCCACCGAGTTTTGCATTATGTATTTCCAAAAGCCGGATGGCAAAAACAGTCGTTTTCAGAAGTGCTAGGATGTCAGCAACTGGGGGAGGGGACTGGGGTTGTGTGGGGGGAAAAAACGTGTAGATGTAACTGTTCCTCTACATCAGCTTCTGTGATTCATGGAACAGAAAGGGAATGACTTGAATTATGTATTTGCATGACCTGAAAGGTACTGCTTAAGTCATCTTTGCATTTTGTGATTATTTTTGCTAGTCTTCTCAAGTGCTATTAGAGTACAGTAACATTTCAGTACTGTGGTTATCTCAGTTATCTGTACTCCCAGGAGACCTGGCTTCCACTGTTTTTTAATAGCAAAAGTGTCTGGAAATGCATGGTATTTGACAAATGTTTAGGTAACAGAAATAGGACTTTTAGACTGGTTTCACATTTAGGAATTCTTAACAAAATAGCTTGCAGAAATTCAGACCATTTGTGTTTGAGTCTCTTGAACTAGCTGGCAGAGACCTGATGCAGGGAAGGAAGCAGGCAGCGTGGCTTGAAGGGAGGAGAGACATTGTTAGTTTGCCTAGGGCTTGGAGATATCTTCACGGATATCCCTCTATTAATGCAGACGCAGCTCACATAGAACATGATGCCTTAGGCTTTATGTAGCATTTGAAACTTCATCTTTGAAGAAATACTCTTGGGAGGCAATGATGTGTTGTTGGAGGTTTTGGGGTTTTTTATTCAGTTAGCTGGAATAACAAATTACCTGTGTAATTCCTCTCCAAGGTCCTAATACTTCAACAGAATTTATGTTTCTCAGACCTTAACACCACCAAAAAAAATCACCCCACAAAATGATTAGATTCAACATTTTCAGACTGTCTACATATTTTTTCCTCAATTTTACCATTAAACAAATCTGTCATGATGAGAAATTGTGAAGTAGAACCATTTGGAGACTCTATAAAGTCCAAGAAATCCTTCAGAGTGGTTCACCACCATTCCTGTTTAGAGCACAGGGAAGTCAAGGGAAACAGAAGGAAACATTTAACAGGCCATGTATGTCTGATATTTCCTTTCCCTAAAATGCCCTCTTTCTCACCCTCTTATCTTACAGACATCCACCAGCAGCCTTTTATAATCAAGTTTGCTGTAGAAACAGTAAAGGAGTGATTATCTGTACCCACCCACCCACCAAGCATTGTGCTATTCTCCTTTCCATTGTTTTTAGCTGCCTTGACATCCCTCCTTAAAGGTCTAGTTTGTGTCCAGAATAGCCCCACGTGCAATATTCGCTCCCCATTCGCCTATGCTCACAATTCAGAGAAACTGGATCATTAATTTTACATATCCACAGAAGTTGTCATGCCCTGCTTTTGTTTGATGCTGCATTTTAGGTGTCAGAAGTGAATGGACTTAACGTTTTATTTGGACCTCCTTCATGACAGAAAGGCAGGACCAATGTACCTTTGCCTATCACTGCAGCAAAGGTTTTTCATCCTGCAAGATACTGAGAATTTGTGTCTCAGCTCCACAGAGGACCCAGCGTAACTTGGTGCATGTCTGTAGCCTATGAATGATCCACACTGACATTTGCATTGTCAAGAACAATACATAATCTGACATTTGTGTATAGAACGGCTATGTGATAAAACAGTGGTTGCTGCTACATTTTATGTGATCAGAATATTATCTGAGTGCTGAGAGAGCATTGGGGCTAACAGAGGCAGGTTTATGCATGTAGGGCTCCATCAGAATGTGTATATATACATATGTATATGTGTATTGCGTGGGTGATCTCTCAGTTATCTTGATTTTATACTACAGTACAGGTTGGGAAGACTCTAGATAGCGTGACTGAATGCTGTTTCAAAGACAGAGCTTCATCTTTATGGGTAGCAATTGAAGACTTAGATCCTGAAGAAAAAGATCCTGCTCATGAACTCAGTATTAAACAGGCTCAGAGCTGTTGCACTCTGGGAAAATCTTGAGTTGTTTTATAAAACAATGCAGCCTAGTTCCTCTTGACAATGTTTTGGTATCATACCCCAGTTTATAGAAAATACATCAACTCTGTTACCAGTGTACTTTGGTTTTATATGTAAGTACGTGTGTGAACATGAAGGTGCACACTGCTATGTGTTCCACATATTGAACAGCGGTTAATTAGGCAGAGCACAGTGAAGCCTCCTACACAGATTACTTTCCTTCTGTATCTTATCACTTCCCCTATTGAGGTGGAAAATAGCTACAGACAGGAACTAGATCTGCCTATTACAAACAGGGTCCATTTTTATTTCAGCCGCTCTTAATTGATTTCACTTCAAGGATGTATATATAAGTTGTAGATGAAAATCAATTACATAGTTGAGAAATGGAGCATCAGAAAGCAATTTATAAGTAGATTTCCTTAAATGCTACAAGAAAAATGATTAATTTGAATGGACCATGTCAAGGGGAAAGGGAGGGGGAACAGTTAATAATGTGGTTCTCCTTCTGTGTTGACCTAAAAGCAGCTCTGTCGAGCATGTTAGCTCTTCAGATGCATCACTGGGTGTAACTAGTTGACTCCAGGCAGTCCTGGACAGTCTCTGTGGGTAGCTGCTGGGGGATAACTATCCTATACTTAGAATCCTTTTTTAAGATAGAATGACTGCAGGTATTTATTTCATGGTAGCAAGATTTGGTGGCGTGGTGGTTTGGCTGCAGCTGTGCTCACGCTGGACAGGTTCTGAGATCCTCCATGTGCTTGGATTAAGGGGTATAAATCACCCAGTTACATAGTCAGCTGCACCTAAATAACTAAGGACGTCATCCAGACATTTAGGAGGCACCTCTGCTGTTTCTACTGATACACATTGATTTTGGAGGAACTACTCCCTGTTACCAGTGTAGTCTTTAAAGTTTCTTCAAAAAATGTTTCTGTGCCCTGCCTAAGTCAGGGTGGTGAGTAAAAGGCAGGTTGTGCTTTTGCATAAACTGAATTTCTCTTACTGCTGGAGTTCAGAGGAAATGTCTTCAATGGAGCATGAACTGTTCTTCCTGCGGCTTCCTGAGATGAGTCTCACATGCTTGTGGGTGAGCCTGTGGTGACAAAAGGAGAACTTTGGTTTGGGTCTTGTCACATGGTCAGCAGTCCTCACTGGAGAAGGGAATTAATTTTTAATCTTTTTTGGAGGAGGTCCAAACCTTAAATACTACAGTAGAGTGGTCAACTCCTCTTACTTTTCAGTCTCATCTTTTCTTAAATGAAGGCAAGAAAAATAGAGGTGCAAATGACCACATTAACACTTTGACGGTCACAGTCCAGTAATTCTGCTGAAAAAGATTCTCCATGGCCCAGTCTGATCCACAAGTTTTGCAGAGAGATAGGTAAAACCATTTTCATACAGTTGAAGCCTGTACAGTGGATTTATCTCTTACAGACAGTTGAAAATAAATAGACACAGAGTGGCTTTGTGCCCACCCTGGGGGAGCTTCTATTTTAAATGAAGTTCTGTGCAAAGCAGTGGTACTTATGGTGGCAGGAGACCTGTATTGCTACTGTCACTGAATGCTGAAATTCCATGTTTGAACCTTAAATAGCTAGATTCCAATCTGGTTATTCAAATTTACTCAAAACACTATTTTCAACTCTTAAAAATTTGATTTTTAGAGTACAGACACATTATCCTCAACACTGCCTGTCAGAAGTGTGTATGAATCAAACATGACCATACCTATACCCTGTCTCCAAGGCTCTGAATTCTGTGCCAGGAGGACCCACCCTGGTGCTTTTTCAGCTTTTATGTCTACTTCATTGTTAATATGGATCGTGGCTGATGCAAGCCCAGATCTTAGCACCAGTTTGGCTGGTCTCTTCCCTCCTGTCAGTTACTCCATCTCCACTGACACTTTCCCTGTCTCTTCCAATGCTACCTTCATCACCTCCTTGAAGAAAAAAAATATACCCACGTTAGCTGGCTGCTGTCTCCTCTGCTTTTTGCAGCATCAGGCACCTTCTGTCGTGCCTCAAGCGATGGCAAAAGTACTCTTTGCTTATTCAGTGCCACCTTTTCACCCTTTCTCCTTTAGTTTCTCCATTTACCTCCGGTAGGAAAAAACAAGTCAGCTCCACATGACCCTCTGCTTCTTGGTGTCAGGGTGCAGCTCCCACTCTTTTTCCTCATTCAGCCTTTCTTCTCTGCATCCTGCTGGCAGGAGACTCCATCCAACACTGGTTCAGTTGCTTACTGAAGCACATACCCAACCTCTGAACATCTGAGCAGGTGCTACCACCAGCATCCAAACTGGCATCAGCACAGGCAACAAGCTTACAACTGAGTTGCTCTCTTAAGTAACCTGAGTAAAGAGGCACTTACCCCGTCCTGCTCTGTCCTGACTTGACCCTGACCTTACAAACCACTTTTATTATCAGTGTTTAAGGGGTGACATTGTCTTCTGTCTCTTCAGTTTCTACCAACAGTCTGAAAGCTTCATCCCAAGTTCATGTGACTAAGCTAAGGTAAACATCTGTATGTTCAAACACTCTGTCTTTAATGACACTTCTTGAAACATCCTGGGGACAGAGGTGCTACTGAGCCACAGCTGACCTGACATACAGCACAGACATCTACTCATTGTTCAATGGTAGTCACTAGCTGGTACTTCAGAGGCAAACCTGTTTTCACCTTGGCTGTTGAGCAATAAATTCTTATAAATTCTTTAGGGAGAATTTCTAATTAAGCATGATGGCTTTTGTTCTTTGGTAATACTGGCAAGACGACAAAGCCTTGTCAAATTGTAATAATCCTCTGCATGTCTTATGCTGTGTACAGTTTACTTTGAGGCTCTAGAAAAGCAATAAGTAATTTTTTTGCATGGCCATTGACCCTGAGCAACTGCTGTGCTATGGCCCAAGCTTGTGAGGTGGAAAATGAGGGAAGTGAGTTAGTTTAAACTTACAAAAAAATGAAAGAAAGAAAAAAGGAAAGCAATTATTAACAATATCTGTTAGTAGGATTTTCACAGGCATGCCCTGCCACTGGAACATATCTCTCTTCAGGGCAGCTTCCCTGCCTGTTTTAGCTAAATAGAAACCTTCTATGAATAGGTGGTATCTTCTATCAGATCTTCACCTCTTCTTCAGACATCAGAGAGATATCAGGAAGTTGGTTAGGAAGGAGGGGAGAGAACCTTGTTCTCCTGTGTTTCAGGTAGTTCTTCAGCAAAATACACTGATCACTCTTTTCCTTTTTGTTAGCTGTGTGTTTTTGTTTTGCTCTGTGTTTCCTTCCAAAAGTTCGAGGTGTTTGCTTTCAGGATTATGTCTTTTATGAAAATAACCAGGCTTCCAAATGCAGTCTGTTGAGCTTGCCAAGTTACTAGACACACAGGTTGCCAGAGGAGTTTTTCTTCTTGTATTGCCTGTAAGTAGATGAGCAATGTGGAAGCTTTGAGCTTCACAATATCCTCAGCTCACCTGCTGTATTTTGCTGAGAAAAGGTGAGGTGGTGAAATAGAGACGAGGAGGAATTTTCATCTTTCCTTTTTGTGACATTCCCATAGGGACATCAGCGTAGTGCTTGGGCACCTCTTAAGAGCACATCTTTAGGAGTGCAGAGAGTTACATGCCCTGGATGGACGAAGTCCCAGAAGGAAGCTGGAAATGCTTTTGACTGAGGCAAGACTCGGTCTGGCCACACAGGAAAGAAAAGCCCAGATGCTTGTGACAGTTAATTAAGGCTACACAGCTATGGGAATGAGGCCATTACCGAGTTGTTTTGGTCCAGCTATTGTGTGTTTGCATGATACTTATTACTTTTGGGGACAATGATTTTTCTTCATTATTATTCTGAGAACTGTATGGCCTTCTTTTGGATTGTTTTTAAGTAATTCTTAGCAAAATACATGTGCCCAAACCAGCTGGATAATCTGTTTGGTGTGACTGTTCCTGATGTGCTTGCTACCGCAATAGAGCCCAGAAGAATATAACACAGAAAAAGAAATAATACAGAAAAAGTCTCCAAAAGGAAGGAAACATCAAGACAGGCAAGATTTTAAACTCTCAAAAGTAAGACCATGTTGGGGATTGTTTTGCGTGTTATTGTTGTGGTCTGCTCAATCTGGTGCTTTGAGTTTTAGTGGCCCTGGTCCCTAAAGCCACACTGTATGCCATGTTCAGTCATTAACTTCTGTTGCTGGAGGTGCCTTCCTTATTGAGGCAGTGAGTGCTTCTTGACAAATAACCTGTTCATCCCCTGCAAAAAACAAACAAAAAGAATAAAGAACAAAGTGAAACCTGACCAACACCTGTGATCTGTTAAGAGAGCACTTCTTTAAATGCTTATGATGGTTTGCAGGTTTGTGGGTTAACAAACCCACCCATAACACAAAGATAAATGGCAGTGACCAGTGGTGATTTCTGTTGTGTTGAATACAAACTGATACAGGCATGGGCATGTTACAGATGCCTTACACTTGCTCATCTGATACACAGGTGACCCAGTTCACGTCTGCTAATATGTGGGAAGTTATCTGTCAAGATGCTGCTAAACTGTGTGCTCAGCGGTCCATGCTATGGCACCCTGCAACAGGTGTTGGCTACCATTGCGTTTGGAAGGATGTCAGGTCATGCCAGAGCCTGGCTTTAGCTCGTTTATTATAGGGGCTTTTGTCAGCTGCTGCAGATCATTTCAAACTGCTTTGTGATTCACAAGGGATGATGTTGCAAATGTACTTCATGAAAATTATATTTAACTGATCAAACACAACATAAAGCTTTAACTAGAATGTCATGAATTGCATCTATGAACTCCACCCAAACTTTAAAAGGAATTGTCTTAGTGACTTAATCTTTTCATGTATCATGTCATCCATCAGATAACAGCATTTTCAGAAGCACAGGAACAGGTCAGATTATTTTTATGTCTTCTGCAGCATGCAGCGTAGATTTGCTTTCTCTTTTTTCCCTCGTCTCTTCCCTGCCTCCAACTCTCTCTCTCTGTCTCTCTCTTTTCCAATTTATCTGGATTAAACAAGTCTCTGATTATTCTTTATGCCACTGCAAATAAAGTCATTTTCAGAAACAGATGTCGAAAGAGCCCAGTGAAATAATCCTGGAGGCAGATGCAGTCTTCCATAAGCTGCCAAATGCATGGTGCAATCAAAGTGATGAAACAAAATGGAACAGGCTGCAGAAAAAGTAATTAAATTATAGTTCCATTGTAGAAGCACATTTTAAAATTACTGAGATTCAGAGCCCATAATGCCGGTATTATACTTGAAAGAATACTTGCCATGGGTCATGAGCATTTTTTTTAACAGTTATTAATCATGCTTGACTGGAAAGACATGTGTAACCTACAACAAGCAGTGGCTGTAGTTGTGCCAAAGGAAGCTTTTGTTCCCTGAAGAGAATTGTATCAAAGGCCAGTGTGTCCTATTATTACGTGTGCAATAGCAAAGTACAGAATCTGAAATGGGGCTTTTCAGATTTTGATACAGAGCACTGGAGGGAAAAAAAGAAAACAAGTATTGTATCTTTTTGAATACTATATGACCTCCTTTTTCTCTTACCAAGTTAACTTACTTATTGACTAAATAATCGTAAAAAAATATCTAAAACATCCCTACTCTCCCCAGCTTCAGTAAAGATAATGCCAGGGCTCTTGTAAAAAAGGAAAAGAGACAGAAAATGTACAAAGTCTTGGAAACTGGAGATTTAAAAGACCTCATTAGTTCATTCAACTCTGTTTCCTTTCCATTATTGAGTCAATAGAAGAGCAGATAGAAATATTATTTTTTTTAGCCAATTGTCAATATCTAAATGTCCTGTGGGAATGTGTTGATTTCCTTATTTAAAAAATAGATTAAAGACTTTGATAATGACTGTCCATAGTGCCTTTGCAAAATTGTAAAACTGTGCCATTTTGGTTTTACATTGCAAAGAGATACTTTTACTTTGAGATATGTTATATGTGCTAGAATATGAAACCACAAAGTTGAAGTCTGTACAAAAATTTAGATGTAGAAAAATTACTACTTTGGATTAAAAAAAAATAAAATTAAAACATACATAAACACACACACACTAAATTGCTTCAAAATTTGACACTTTGGTTCAATTAGAAATGAAAGCAAACTTTGCAAGGTGGAATTTCCTATAAAATATAGACTCTGTGTCTAAATTCTGTTTAAAACCTGATCCGGCATTCCCAGCTTTGAGTGTCTTGGCTGACTGCAATGTATCTTTTATAAGACTTCCAGGAAGCTTTATGCAACCTTTCTATATGGAAATGCCAGAGGCACTGCCGCTTCTGGAGAATGTCATTCAGCCTGAGAGATACCCCAAACAGGTTTTGGGCACAGAAATTTAGCTTTAGTTTCTTCCTTTTTAGGTAGTGAAGTCATCTCTGCATCAGTAAGCCACACTTGCAGCATCACAGTTTCTCTCCTTTTCTTTGGTTCCCTCCAATATCATTAGCCTTTTTTGAATACTGCCTCCTTTGTTGCTGGCTAAGGTCCACCTCCATCTTTGTATAATTTTTTATCAGTAGTTTTTTCCACTCTCCTCTCAATGAACTCCCTCTTTTGTGGTCCCAAGCCAAAGGTGGGAAGGTAAGGGAAGCATCAAATCCTTCACATTAACACGTGTTCTGTCATGTTTTCATACAGAGCATTGGACCAGATGCCACATCCAGTTACATCTGTGAAACTGTTTAGGGTAGTGGGGTTGCAGCTGGAAAAAAACCCCAAATGTGTATCCTATGTCTGCTTAAAGCAGCTTTTGTAGGGAGCTCGCACTTTGTAGGGGCTTTTTTAGTGATTGTATTAGTTCACTTCCAGAGCCTCCTCCTCTCACTTTGCTCTCTCGTGATGCTCACTGTGTGGCTGCGAGCTGCTGAGTGACTGGTGTGCATCTGGTGACCCTCCTGCTGCCAGCCCAACCAACCAGTGGTCACTGCTGGCTTCAAGGGCAAAGCTTCTCCTGCAGTGGATCCACGACCTTCTACCTCTAGTTAGGCTGTGGCTCCATGAAACTTGGGTGAACTCAAACCATCAGATGTCCCTGTATCTGTTCAAAATGTTGAAACTGGTTAGGAACAGATATTTCATGAAGTGCTGTTTCAGCTGAGCAAATGAGTTGTTTATGCAAAAATAGGCTCTTTTCTTTGTAAAGGTTGCCCAGAAGTAGCAAATGGATAACCTTAGCACTGTTTTTTCCCAGTGCTAGAGCAAGATATAGTGATCAGCTGGCACTTTGAAGTTATTAATAAACTATTTCATTTTTCTTCACTTTTGCATACTTCATCTATTAAACTTGCTTTGAGTTTTAAAGTTTCTTCAGTTTAAATCAGTGACAGAAATATTAAGTGGCCTAAATGTTGGTGTGTGTTTGGCTCTTTACTCTGAGTATTGACTGCCCATAAAAAGAGCCATTTATTGTCAGCTGCCTGTTGGGGTGTTTTTGTTAAATCCAGTTTCAGAAGAGGCTCTGGGAACTTACTGGGTTTTTTTACCCACTGCACAGTCCCAAGTTTCACAGTGAATTTCTTATAATGCTATATGTTTTAACTGACCACCAGTGACTGAGACCTTGAATATTCATCTTCTGAACATGTATTTTGAAGGCAAAAATTCCTGTGACCTGGTAGGACATTGTAATGCTGCTTTTTTTTTCCCTTTTATCCCCATGAATGATGGAAGTCTTTGCAGCACTCAGCCATGTTTGCAGCTGTTACAGCTGTGCTCCTGTTGGACCAGTTTTCCTTTCTCAGACAGTTCCCAGTCCATCCTTACCTCAAGTGAGCAGGAGTGTGATGTCCCAGGAGAGAGCCTGTGACTTACATTCCAGAGGCTGGTATCAGTCCCCTTGCAGGAGAAGGATGGGAGCTCATTCTTTTCCCTCCCTGAGATACTGTATGAATTTCTTTTTTTTTTTTTTTTTTTCTTTTAATGACTATTTATTTTATTCATCTAGGGAGCTTGAATGGATTTTCAAATCACAGACTTGTAAATAACATAATTAAGGTGGTTATAAAAGTGAATATTTTTGCTTGTTTGTGTCAGAGCTTCAATTATATCAATATATAATATCTTTCTGTTTAGTAAGTATTATTATCATTAGCCTCTTTTCCCTAACCAACAACCATGTTTTATACTGGATTGAGTGGAACGACTGACTCGTGTTTATCGAACTGGCTATGTCTACAAAACATTTAATTTACAAATAGGTTGGACAAATATATATATTCTAAAGCAGATGTCATTTCAGCATTGATGAAATTATAAAAATACAAATATATTTAAATATCGTTTTATTCTGTGCCCAGCAGGAACATACTTGATGGGTGAATGTTTCCCATTAAAGAAGCTCCAGTATTTCTTGGACTACTGTGCTGGGTGTGGGACATTTTAAAATTTGATCAGTAAGAAGCTATCTGTACTCTCGTGTGTACTGGCAAAGAAAATTATAATTCTTCCTTACATCTGTGAGACTGTTTTTGCTAAAGATAAAAAATATTTTAAAAATCATGCTGTTCTTAATATTTGCTTATTAGATTATGCTCCAGCAATCTTTTAACATTTGTCCACATCTGTTATGTAAAAAATGTACCTTGCTTACTTTCTAACATTTAATCATATTCTATGCATATATGCATACTACATTAAAATATATCTTTATGTATATAAATCTTGCTCATTTAAAATATCTTGGAAATGGACCATGTGAACAATTTCTCTATTTTCTGAAATGAAAAAAAGAACATCTGTTTAGGCTTGACTCTCTCTCATTTGGTGTAAGTGCATTTATTTTTAAATCTACGAAGTTTGTACACCCCAGAACAGTTTTAGTTGTTTTACTTGCTTTGAATTAAATTAAGGTAAATTTACAATTGAAACTTTATTTGAAAATAAAATAATTGATGAAATGTCGAAGCCACACATTTGACTTTAGGGGGCAGAGATAAATGTAACACACATTCAGTGTTCAGGTCTTCAGAATCTAGGGTTTTTCCAGGAAAAGGTGTAAACTGAAAATCTGTTCTTATAGGGTAGGCCATTCTTGTAAGCATCTCTGTGCTGGAGAGACCATTCTGCTACTGTTGGTGGTCTGTTCAATTTTTTTACCTACCTTCATTGTGACTTATATGTACATTTCTTTACTAGATTTATTATTTCAGACCATGTGGAATGATTAATGCAAGTTAGGTGGAGTGTCTGTTCCTTAGTTGAACATAAGCAAATAAAGCAAAATATTTATTTAGAACTTGTGTTGGCAACATGAAAACAAACAAAGATTTAAGAAACACAATGCTTAACTTGAGGGTTTTGGAGCCACAGGATAAAGTGGCAGGTAAAGCTGATTTTGTGTTCAAAGCTATGACTAGAAGTAGTCTTTGGTAAATAGCTGGCCTACCATATGCATCTATTGTCTTCCCTGACAATGCAAACTGCCATGTCCATGATAAAGCTTACAGTTAATTACATTTCATGCCATTAGGAAAGGAAAAAAAGCACCTTCTGGTCCATCCTGAACGTGTCGTTAAATCCTCCTGGAGAATATTTGTGGAGAATAATTTACAGTGGGCTGGCACAACTTTCTGATTTGTGGAGGAGTTTGTGTTTCATTAGTCTAACGTGGCAGCTTCCATTTACAGGAGCTTTTAGCTGCCTGGCTTTTTCACATATGCAGAAGAGCTAGTTGGCTAGTGGATCCATACAAAGTATTGACATGCACACTCTGGTGCTTTTTTTTAGTTCACGGCAAACTAAAGATGCTCTCTGCATTCCTGCCAAGGTAATTCTTTCTGGAATAACTACAGAAAGAAGGAAAAAAAAAATACTTGGAAAGATGGAAGATATCATTGGCAAAATAATCACCGCATCTTCCATAGCCTGGAAATTACTCACTTCCCTCAGGATCCCAAATCTGTGTGGCATTTGCTGAAGGCCATTATACAGCTTTTCTAGATTTCCTGAGATTTGATTTCCAGACATTTGATGGCAATTATTACCTGTTTGACATGTGATGTTTTCTGAAGGGATAACTTTCTATATTTTGTCAAAGTGTGTAGCTGTGTATTCACACACAGCATAATATTTTGATATTAATTTATAATAGATAACTGATTCATCACTGAATGTTGTTATTAGGAAATAGTTTTGTGAACGGTAGTCTTTATTGTGCTGCTGTGAATTTTCTTCTTGTAATAAATTCATGATGCTAATATTTTTTACTCAAAAGACTTTACAGAAAATGTTGTAAGTAGAAGAGTGAATAAATATGTTGCTGTTCATTTCCTTTAATAAATCACAAAAGGAGCAGCCAATGCTATTGGCTGAGGCATATGATTTTTGACCAGCATGAGGAAGAGTGGTCCAATTTAAAGAAAGGGCTCATATATGTCAAGTTCAGCAGCTAAACATCCATCAGTTGAGAACAGAAAAAGTAAGTTTCTAATCTTTTGCTGTTCTCTTCAAAGATTATTTGACATCTAGTCATCTTTAGTAAATGAGACGTGAGTCATATAGAGTAAGGGTATTTCTCATTTTAGGGAGAACACAAAGACAGCTGCTTCTATAAATAGGATAGGTTCTTCCTCTGACAAAATAGTTAAACATATCCCTCAAGGAAAAACTAGTACCACTTCATAAAATTACTTTGAAAAGGCAGCACTCCTGGAGTCTTGCCAGTTTTTATACTTGCTGTTGCCTTTAAAAGTTGTTCTGCTGTTTTTTCAATCTGTTATTTCCATATTGGTTTCACATCTTCAGCAAACCTGCTACTTCCAGATATCTGTAGTAACTACAGAGCTTAGGGTATCAGAGATACAGAGATTTTTTCAACAGTTAGTACAAGAATACAGCTTGCTAAAATGTGTAACTGTCTTTTGTTGGTAGCTGTTAACTGTGGTGGAATAATGTGCTACTCTTTAATCCCCTTTGATTTTTAGATTATATTTTACCCATTTTTTTTGTAAAACAGGTATTTTGTATATCTGTAGACTCAATTGCTGCTCTTTCAGTGGCCAATATTCAGCTTGATTTCCTGTAGTTGACAGAAATTTATATCTCTCTGAGCATGTGATTTATGAATTTCCTAAAACCGTGTTCTCTCTAGTGTTTGAATTCCATTCTTGAGCTATTCCCTTATCTTTTTAGTGAAAACCCATTTTACCAACTCACACACACACACGCTTTGTTCTGCTAACACAAAGAATTAATTTTCTCTCCAGTATTTCTGGATTTTTGGATCCATCCCAACTATCAACTTACTTAAAATGGTGCATGATATGACGATTTAACGAAGCCATGTTCTGAAGATCTTGTTCACTTCGTTAAAGAGTTAGAGATTAACATCAAATCTATTTTGGGATATAAATGATAAGGATGTGAATAAAATGTATAATCTCATTCCTTTGTGTACAGTCATCTCTAGTAATTTGGGAGATGGAACTGGTAAAGTAGAAAGGTTAATACTGCACTCACTTCCTTAGCTATTGTTCATTCATCAAATTCTCCTCGTGAGGCTTCTGTATAAAACTGGAGTGCTTCAAAGAATGATTTCTCTTTTTCCAAATAGTTACTACTGGGAGAGAAATCCTTTGAAGAGTTGTCATTGTTATTACTGTTATGTTACTGTGGGCATCCTGTGAGCTTTTTGTTCTTAGTAGCGTCACAACAATATGGTTTAGTAACAGTAGGTGGCTTCATCCTCCAGTTGACACAGAAGCTGAAGAAGTGTATGTCTAGCGAATGTCCAGTCATCTTCTTTTCTTTCAGCTGAGACCATAAATAGCTGCTGATCATTATCACTTTTCACCATTTCTGAAAAGAAGTTTCTTGAAACAAAATAATACATCTGGAGCTGGCTTTGCTTTTGATTTCACTTTGGGTTGGGGGGGGGGGTAACTACTGCCAGTTTTTTTCTGTATAATTACACTGTTTAGTCCTTTGACATCCAGCAATGTTAATTTCAAGTGAAAAGTCATAGATAATAACTGCTTAGCTTATTGAAGAACTTGAAAGCAAAGTAGTTATTTCTTCATTTGATAGCATGAACCTTTCTGTGGCAGACTGCTTATTTGTAATTTTAAACTTTATATATATGGCTGAATGTGTCAATTTCTATTGATAAAGTCATCACTTCTTGTCCTGTACTAATTTTCTTACGTTTCTTTCAGTCTCTTTCTCCTTTCCTATATTCGCTCCAGTTTAAATGAAAGACTAAAATCATGTAAGTGGCATAAATCTGTCCCTAAAGAACTCTGCTCTTCCGAAAGCACAGGTCCTTTCTTCTCATTGAGATCCTTGGCAGTGTGCTTCCTCCAGTTCCTAGGATGTTTCTCTCCCCATGGAAGCTTCTAATCAAGAGGACTTAGCTACAGCCTTTTCATGGCTTCCCATGTTTCCGTTTTCTCCATTATTTTGTCACTTTTGCTATCTTTTTTCTTTTTTTTTTTTTTTTGGTAATAACATTTTTTTACGAGTTCTTGCTAAATAAACCACTCTGAACTATTTCTTCATACCGTCAGTGTATTACTCTCCATCTTCCAGTTCTTCATAACTCATGATAATTCTTTTTGTTCACCTTCAGTTTACTTTGCTCATGCCTTAGTCTCCTTGTTCAGTCCCTGTCTTTTCCTTCCCCCATCCGTATAGGGATGTTTCCAGATATTATGGAAATGACAGATTTACTGTGAGAGACTAGATGTTCCTATGTTTCCCTTATCAAAGTTTTCCTTATTCGAACCTATGGATATATGAGAACTAAGTGATTGAGTTTAAATCCTTTAGATCCTTATTTAAATTAGAGATGATTTCTGCTGAATGTCACTATAATTTCCCCCACTCTTTTTTCTTTGTTATAATTTTTTTTTTTTCTTCCAGTGGAACAACTGGAATTTGTTCTTTGGAATTTCATCTGTAGATTCTTCCTTTCTTTCTTCATAATTACACCTTTCTGTTGATGGTGATGAAGCACCATAATTAGGTTCAAGAGTCCCTTTTGGGGCTCAAGCACAGGGAATGCTGTGCTGGGTGCTCTGACCAGTTTCATCATTCCTGACAAGCTCAGATTTAAAAATCATACAACCAAGATTTCACATACCAGAACACGTTTTCAGGTGGTTCTTACTTGCACATTGATTCTTCTCACATTATTCTCTGTATCACCCATAGGAAGCTTCATCTCTTTCTTTCTCCCTGTGTTTCTCCTTCTCTCCTCTTCTGCATCTCTTTCCTTTCCAGCACATCTCTGTGACTGTACAGCTCCGTCCCATTTCACACCATGCACACTCTCCCTTTCTGTCCCTCCTCCCTCTCATTCCTCTGGATCTTCCAGAAGAATAGCTTTCTTGGCAGATTCATGGATGTCAAATAATTCATTATAGCTTTAAACTCAGAGATCAGTTGCTTGATGTCTACCTTGGTACTGTGTTGATTTTACTCCTCTTTGGCATCCCTGCCTGCTGTGGAGTCAAAGGCTTTCTTATCCTGCATGCCTGGAGTGGTCACCTTAGAGATTTAAAACATATATATATATTTATATACCTATATTTTTCAGCACTGTACAGCCACATTCTCTGCAGTGGTCTGCTTATTTTCTTGGGAGAGGATTACTAGGCTTGAGGGGTAGGAAGAAAAGGGGTCATGAAGTTGACTTTCCATTTCTGAGGCTTCAGACAGCCATCTCACACTACCCCGTCAGCCATGTGGATCCCTAACCTCTATGTATGTTTGTGTGTCAGGGTTGTGGAATTGTCCTTTAGCTCTATAGTTCATCTTGCAGCTTTTATTAATTCAGTGGAATCCTTGAGGAACTGTGTTGTTCTTTGTAGTACTCTGATGAACACGTCTTAACTGCTTGTTGTTTCAGTCATTTAATCTTCCAACAGTTATTGAAAAGCCACTTTAGAAAATTGATGGTTCTTATATGATGAATACTGTGCATATAGGACATGCCATTTTATGCCTATATATGCATGTATAAAAACACATAACTACAGATAAAGTGCATTTGCATAAGACTATATGTTCATCTTACTGGAGTTTTCAAAAGGCTGGGGTTTTTTTAATGCATTTGGATGTCTTTTTCTACCTAAAGGGAAATTTTCACTTTTTACATGATAAGCAGCAGTTGAAATGTCCTCAAAAGTTCACACTCAGCCCCACAGGAGGCAAAGATTTGCTGTTTGCTGGGAACGATCTGTTTGATGTGATCTACTTTCCTTTGTTCCCTGGGCATGGTTTTTCTGTTTGTTACGTAGAGCTGTGGAGCTGCAGAGCCCCAGATCTTGTGTTTTGTGCATTCTGGTCCAGAGTCACAAGGTCAGAAGGAGGATGTTGTCCAGCTGTCCTCCCGTCACAGCCAGGTCTCTGCTGAAAGCAGGCTAAAATGTATAAACCCTCACTCTTAACATTCAGCCATGCAATTGACTGTGTCTGCCTGCGGGAAACTCTCTGCTCACCTGTGGAGTCCCCTGACTTTCCACTGGCATCAGGAAAAGGATGATACATTGATTTTTTGTAGTCTGAGACTCAACTTTCCCAGCCCCCAGAGAAGCCATGGTACCTCGTCACACAGAGCTTGAGAACGGAAAGCCTTATGTGTTCAGCCTTCTGTTTGCACACACAGAGAGGCACACATAAGCCAGGAACATAGTAAATTGTTCAAAATGCCAGTTTAGTAAAGGAGAGGGAAATTATTTTGCTGATTAAGTATTCATGATGTGCTCATGTATTACAGCAGTAGGTTTATAAATACATGGATGTATTGCTGGCTGGTAGGAGGATTTGTAGAGGAAACCATTTTCTTTCTCTCATGATCTGACATCTCCATGCACACAGAGATCTAGACCAGCATGTGTTTACGATGATGCCTGCAGAGAAATTTGCTCAAATTAGTTAAAAATAATAAAGTACGACAATGCATTTTATTTTAATCTGTCTTTAAAGCTGAAATACTCAGGTAATTAACAGTCCTGTGGGTTTACAAAGCTGTAAATGTTTTACCAGAATACTTCAACTTTCAGGACAACTGGGGCAATTGTAAATGACCTGCTATAGTAAAAGCTCTTCTCTCTTCATGATATATTGTACAGTTTTCATGTATTCTTCTTTAGCATGTGAGGTTGCTTCTTGAATTCATTCCCTTTGTATCTCACACAGCTGCCTAACTCCTTGCAGGCACACGCTCTCAGCCCTCCCCCAGACATCTGTTCTCCTTCTCAGTACCAGGTGCCAGAACTTGAGGTTGTTGGGAGGAGGGGCAAAGACAAATTCCTTCAAAAAAATTAGATGGCAGAGATATTTTTAACAATATTTGTGGTGAAATTTCATTTTTAACCTCTGTTTTTAAATAGAACCCAAAAGGCGTTAGCTAAAAATACAGATTTTTTTTTTTTTCCAGGTTTTATCTGGAAAAGGTCAGGCTTCAGTGGGGATTGGTTTGTTGTCTGGGAGAAGGCTTCCCTCCAAAATTCTTCCCAAAGTGAGCATACTGTTGTAGCATCACAGCAGTAAAAGGCCATGGCAACTGCAAACCTGTATCTAGTCTGGCTTTATTTTTCCTGCATGGGCATACATTTCGTTAGAAACATAGCTGTACCTTCATCACTAAATTTTGGTCCACGGGTGGTCTTAAATACCTTGCTTCTACTTGGAACACATCCATTATGTGAAATCTTCCAAGCATGCCTTAAGCTACTGTGGGTTTCTAGAGATCTCAAATGGCCTGTATTGCTCCCATAAAGTCCAGAATGCTGAGATGTATTCTACTGTTATGTACCTGAGTGCTCCTCTTTGGCATGTGGGGTTTTTTTAACAGAGCTGAGCAGAAAATGCTTGGGCTGTCAGAGCCAGAACATTTCCCTCAGCAAGCAGCAAGGAGCAGGTGAGCACCATGGCACTGTTCCCTTTCTTAGTCTGGGAACAACCACAGTCTCCTCCTCTGCTCCTCTCTCTGTGCTTGTCAGAAGGGACTGTTGTGGCCACCCACTTGCAGATTTTACTGTGAGTCCTGGCCCAACCTTAAAGAAGCAGAGTAAAGCCTGATACCTTTCATCTCATTTCCTACCAGCTGCCCTGGGACATTTTCCTCTCACCCTCTTGCACACACCTGGTGCATCAGAGGCATGGCCAGGCTGCTTCTGTTTTCTGCTTTCTCACCCAGGCACCTTGTTCTCTACCGCTTTTCTCCATCTGGATAGGTGATATGTAATGTAAGTGATAAGTCTGGAAACGTGGACTAAATGGGATTTATTTCAGTGGCTGTGGTCTGGGTGGTAGAGCAGATGGTATGAAATACACTGAGTCCATGCTGGGTTAGGGAAAATTAGCCCTGGCAACAGAGCAGGTAGGCAGGAACTGCTCTGTGTAGCGACTAATGAATTTGTTTGTAGGAAGAGGAGCTTAAGTTGCTCTTTCTCCCTCCTTCTTTTCACCTCTGTCGTGGTTTTGGCTGGGAAAGAGCTAATTTTCCTTCTCAAGCATGTCTGCCTCTTATTCTTGCAGTCACTGAAGGCAAAGAAGCTCTCTGTTGGTCCTAGGTATTCCTGCAGAGACTTGAGAGAAGACCCTGCATCTTCCAGTGTATTTCCCAGCAGCAAAAACATCAGGAGTCGCTTGACCACCCTCAGGCTCAGGCTGAAGTGAGAAGCCTCAGCCATCCGAGGAGTGACTTTCTAGGATGGTCTGCAGATAATAGAGAGCAAAATGTGTAACAAGGGGAAATGAGAGTCAGCAGATTTAAGCCAGATAAAGTGGAGCACTTCTTCCCACACTAATAATTAATCTGTGAGACCAGAACTTCTGGAGACCAGATGTATGGATTCAAGAAGGGATTAGACAAATACATGGAGGAGTGGTCCACCAATGGCTATTGAAAATGCTGGTCTGGATGAAGTCTCCTAGAAAACCCTGAATTGCTGATTGCTGGCAGCTCAGCAAGTCTATTAGGGATGACTCCATACATGTTTCTTGTGCTCTTTCTTTAAGCATTGCTGTTGACTTTTCTGACACCTAACATGGTCAATTAAGTTGGACTTTAGTCTAATATGTAAGTGCTTAGTGGCTCTTTAGATAAAGCTTAATCAGTTGATGAAACGGCTTGCATGATACTACCTCCAGCATTTTTAGAGGAATGATCTCGTAGGTCCCATGCCTGATCAATCTTCACAAAGAGACAATAGCACCCCAGTGAGACACTGCTGTACGCTCTGAGCCACAAAATGGTTGTCCCTAGGGGTGCTCATTAGCCAGTGCCCAAGCTAGCCAAATTTTTTTAGAAGCTCCGAGATCCAAAGCTAATAGGGTTGTCATTAATAAGGGATGGTTGGTTACTGAGAGGCGTCATGTGTGTTTAAGGGTCTATGTTCTGTAAGATACTCCTGAAAAAGACAAAACTGAATAAGGAGTCTCTAAGCCTTTTCTGCTGTGGAATTTACCTGCCGTTGGTAATACTCCTTTTGCCCCCATTTTTGTCTGTACTGAAAAATGTCCTTGCATTAATAAATTCATAATGCATCTTGTTTATCCTTTCAAAGCCAGCCATTACAGCTTTTGTTAGCATTTTAGGATAGTTATGACTTTGTAAATGACTGAAAATCTGCAATTTGTCATTAGGAATTAAGAAAAATATCCTTCTACTTAAGGCTGAAGCTCAGTTTTGGCCTTTGAGGGACTAAGCCACCTCTGGGCCTGGTAGACAAAAACGAAGTCAGACAGTGCCCAGATTTACAGCAGCAAGTGGCTCTTAGTTACTCAGATGTCTTTGATAATGTGTCATCCGCTGTTGCTGGCAGGGATCAGTGTTTAGGCTCAGAATTAATTTCTCTCTAGCTGGAGAGAAAACAAAAAAAATCTCTTCTGCAAGAGCAAAAAGAAAAAGAGGTAGTAACAAGGAGAGAAATGAAAACAACACCAGGCATGTGTAAAAATGCATATATATATTTCATATACATACACAACGAAGGTTAACAGAGAGAAAGTGGCGTTCAGAAGAAGACATTGTATTTCACTCTTGTTTTCTGTACTTTCAGTTTTGAAATACAGGAACTGAAAAGAATTTTTTAGGTTTCAGAAGGGAGTTTATCTTGTAATTGGTGAAGGGCTAAAGAGTTGATTGGAGAGGGATAATAATCAAAGGAGCCTTTTCAGCACTAAACTGTAGTTCATAAAATCAAAGGGAGGAATGTTAATTGGTTTGTACAACATGATATTCTCAGTTCAGAGTAGCTTCAGCCACTCAATGGTACCTTTTCTTTTTCTCTCTCTCTTTGTAGGTTGATTAAGTGAATAGAAAAAAAAAAAAGAAAAACGAAGCTGCTTTCCAATATTGAAGATACGAGGCCAGGATGAACACGAAGGACACAAAAGTGACTGAAGGAGGTCTCAATGTCACACTTACCATACGCCTTCTCATGCATGGCAAGGTGAAGCATTTACTGTTGCCACAGCAGTTGCCTGTGTATTGAGCAAGTGTGTGAAGTTACCATCAGAGCCTGACAGTGTCATTGACAGAGGGTCTGCTCCTCCTCCTCCTCCTGACTTCAGTCAAAAGCACCATTGCCATGACTGAAAAATAACGCCCTGCCTTTAAAGGCATCATACTTAAGTTTGCCCTGCAGCCCAAGTTCATTGGAACAAACCCTGCCTATACAAACCTGTTTTCAGCAGGTCCAGCAGTAAAAAAAGTTTTGTTGATAGTTAGCCAAATTAGGCAGACCCTTGCATAAGGCTGACCTGCATACAGCTTGCCTTTCTCATCATTTGCTGGATTTTGCAGGTTTTTTTTTACCATACAAGAATTTTGACTTGTGTAAATAATTGCCACAGCATTACTGTCTGTTTCTG
Organism: Athene noctua; assembly: GCF_965140245.1. Classification (NCBI taxonomy): domain Eukaryota; kingdom Metazoa; phylum Chordata; class Aves; order Strigiformes; family Strigidae; genus Athene; species Athene noctua. The sequence goes on along the minus strand of NC_134038.1, from coordinate 71,156,594 downwards.
TTGAATGCAAATGGATAGTTCTTCGTTATTCCGATGTAGCATCTTATTAGAGCGAACCTCCTGATAAACCAAACATTCATCCAGGTCCCCTGCGGGTTTGTTTTGGAAGGTTGACTGTCATTTCATTTCTGTCCAGCGCAGCACTTAAGCATGCAGATAAATGTGAAATCTGTGCCATAGACAAAGTGCCAATTCAGTATTGTCAGACTTAACAGTCTGATAACCATTTGTTTCATGTTGCCAGATAACAAAATGGGCTTTTAATTAAAAAACACATTTCATAAGTTTGTTTGTGTTATTTCCATCAGGCAACACCAGGAATTTTTAGGCATAATGAATGAAGGTTGTGTAAAGGAGGTGGGTTTGGCTCTTTCTTAACAAGAAGAGTGAATATATATATCTCTCATTCTGGAGATCAAATTTGTATATATAAATCTAAACAGCATTTTTACTCCTAGAATTTAATAACTAAAAGTACATTTACATTTTGAAGCAGTGCATGCTCTCAACCAATGGCATATGAAAAACCCATAGCAAAAATAGGAGGCTAAACAATCTCCTCCTGTATTTTACTTGTGGAGCTGGTAAGAAGTATAAGGGGGTACAGTTTAAGTCTGCAAATTAAAAAAATCAAATTAGGTTATGTCAGATGAAATGATGTATTTTCTCAGAAATTATCTAACGATTTTCTTTGATTTTTTTTTTTTTTTTCCCCATGAAATACTCAGCTTCAGGCAGGCATCTGGTGTGTAAAATCTGCATCTTAAATAAGGATCTGTCAAACAAATTTAATAACAGTCTCTTTTACCAAACCCACCTAAAATCTGTATGCATGTCTGCACTCAAATTAGGTCTTAGGGATTGATTTTACTGGGTTCTGGTCCAAATCCAGAAAAGCATTTGAACACATCCTTATCCTGGTGGGTATAAGTAGCCCTACTGGTTTCAGTCAAATTCCCACGTGCTTAAGCGTGCTTTTTTTTTTAACCACTGTCAGACAGCTCTGCTTCTTTCAGAATCATGCCTTTAAAGGAAAAGAAAAATCAAGTATCTGTCATTTTCAGAACATTTTAGTTAAACTGTGGGCTAAGGTTTTTTTTAAATCAGAAGCAGCTGATTTTCTGTGTTAAACATCAATAATTGTGTGTGCAACCACAATAATGGATGTTATGTGTCCAATCTTCAATGCATATGTAGCCCCAAGGGTCTAAATTAAACCCATAAAAGCTACAAAGTTCAACTTTTAAGTGGAAGTATACCATGCATCCTCAGTTAACAAGACACGATGGGTATACTGTTACCTCTGCTATGCTGTAATCATGTATTCTATTGTGCCTAAGTATTGCAAAGAGTACATTAAATCAGAATTTATTTTGGTGATAAAAGTCAGACCTTTATGGTTTCTTTGATGTCATTTCTGTGATTTAGAAATGATAATATAGAGGAATGAAGGATGTATGAGTCAATATGAACTCAGTGTGAGAAGGTCACTCTGAAGGCTGTATATGCCTCTGAAAAAGAAAAAGATAACATGTTTCTAGGCTCTTCCTTAAGATTTGTTGTGGTAATGACATTGGTGGAAGTTGCTGATCTCTCATTAGTATTTCTAGACAAAACAATTATCTGATGCAGAGCTTGGGATGTGAGTAACTGGTCACAACTTGAAGAGGGGAATAAAAAGGTTGTTTTTAAAAGTAACAGTAGCAAACTGGATTCAGTTAGATAACTTTAAAGTAAGATAATTTTGAAGTTATCTATTTATTAGTGTATTTCATGGAAATATGAGGGTCTGTCCTCACTAACCTTAACTCTGTCTCTAAGCTGTTATTAACAGTGTACCTTTGCATAGAGAAGGTCTATGTGCCTTGTGATATTTGCATTCATTTTGATTGAAAGTCCGTAACTTGTGCTACTGTGCTTAGTTATCTCGGCTGTAAATCCTGTAGACAGGAAAACTTTTCATGTGATATGTATAGGGGCTTTAAGTCAAGAATGGACATCTTAATTAGGCAATTAAGCTAAATTATGTACCTGCAGACAGAAAGTTCAGGATTTGTATGAATGGACAGACCTCTGAAAGAAGGTAGGGAGCAAAAAAAGCATCTTTAACAACAACAAACAAAACAAGTAGCAAAAGTCAAAGACAACATTAGTGTTCTTATGAAAGGAAAACAGATGGGAACAGTTCTGAGCTCCAGGAGAACCCAGGGCCAGTGCCTTCAGACAGGTAGGACACCTTTCATCAGTACCTTTACTTTATCTTGCTTTGGGGAAAGAAGCGGCTGTAGGTCCAGCTGAGCTCCTGCAGGGCGCTTATATGGCCAGTTGGAGAACCAGCTCGGCCGCTCTTCTGCAGCGTAGCAAGATTTAGGAGCAGTTGGCTGGCGACAAGGCAAGGCATGGCCTTCATTTTCTCAGGACAGAAAATGTGGTGTTAAGGGAGGGCAGGAAATTTTTTTTATTAGTGGAAGCAGCAGAAAGGCTTGTGTGGGCCCAGCAAAAAGCTAACCACTGTGAGGTGTAAAAGGTTCACCTCAGGGTAAATGTTTCTGGGTCCTGAAAAGTATCCTCCTGAGCCAGGACTTCAGAGAGTGTGTGATGGTGTAAGATGAAAGGCCTGATTTTCATCTTGCGCCATGTTACATTAGTAAAGTTTTGATAGTGTGACAGCCCTGAAAAGAAACCAGGAGCAACACAGAGCATTTGTCATACTTTCTTGGGATGAATTAGAGGGCAGGTGTTGGGGAGTACACTACAAGGGCAGTGCTCATATGTTCTTCACATCCACAGAGAAGCAACTATCTCTGTTTGCAGGGAATTTTAAAAGCAAAATTATGAAAAACTTGTTACAGAATCATTGGCTGGTTTGGGTTGGAAGGGACCTTAAAGATCATCTAGTTCCAGCCCCCCTGCCATGGGCAGGGACACCTTCCACGCTAGACCAGGTTGCTCAAAGTCGCGTCCAACCTGGCCTTCAAGAGAGGGGACAGCAACAACCTCTCTGGGCAACCTGTTCCAGTGTCTTACCACCCTCACAACAAAGAACTTCTTCCTTACATCTAATCTAAATCTACCCTCTTTCAGTTTAAAGCCATTACCCCTTGTCCTATCACTACATGCCCTTGTTAAAAGTCCCTCTCCGTCTTTCTTCTGGATGTGTGAGGAGGGGAGGAGGCTGCTGTAGCATGCTGCACCATCCATCATTGGAGGTTTTTAAGGACAAGTTGGACAAAAATGAATACATCCCATAAAGCTGCCATGGCACTGCAGCCTCTGCTGCTTGGGACCTTTTTGACTGAGTAACCTGAATGCTGTTCCAGAGAGGGCAGGAACAGAAGGGCCTTTTGAAGCATGTGCATCAGTTGGATATATAGACTATATTAAATAACGCAGGCATGCATTTTCGTCTTTTACTAATAAGAAGGATTCTCCAACATTAAGGAATAAAACTGTTCCATGCATTTCAGTGGAATAAAACAGGGAATATAGGCTGGGATTGTTTACATTGCCCTGTTTCTCTATTTTCCATCTAATTCCTGCTGTTTCTTGAAGTAAAATAAGTAAAATCACTGTGTGGGGCAGAGGCATGAATGAGTATGGATATTTTCTTACCTTTGTCTACTTCTAAAGTATAATTTCTGGGCAGGATTAGAATATTGCAGGGATTGCAAGATTTCTGCTTCCAGCGAAGGCAAAAGTGGCAGCATTTACCCATATCAGCATTTTTTGAAGGGCTTAAGGAATGCAAATTAGATGTGTGTGCGTTCATGGATAAACAGTCCCTAGCTATCAGAGCCCTCTGTAAGGAGAGGTAGGGTTCAGGCTTCAAAATAAATGTGCCTTTCACCTTTTCTTCCTTTTTAAATTTTTGTCGAAATCAAACTTCTTTTGGCTATGTGCATGTTATAGGGTCTTTAGTGGAGCTCAAGGTTTCTCTCTTGTCATTGCTTGCTCAGCTTTTCCTGAATTTTTTATTCCCATGACTTGTGGCTGGTTTTTTTCCTTGCTTACTACCACAGGTAATAAGGTTGGAAGATTGTGGAAAATTGTAGCCTTGCCCACAGGTGTCTGCCAAGATACCTTAGTACTTGACATCAGCAGTGCTCTTGTTCTAGTTTTGGTCACTTCATGTCCAGAAAGAAGTAACTCCTGAAAAAGCATCTACTTTGACTGTACTGGATAATAATTACATGATTTTGGTCTGGTTTGTATTTGTACACAGCTAGTGTTAACAGGCTGATTAAGACCCTAGAGACTCACCATTGAAGGTTAATTTTAGATGTAGATGGTAAGGAGACTGTGCTGGTAGAAAGATGTTAAATTTCAGGAAAGCAGCTTAATGGAGATTTAAAAGTCAGGTCCATGAGGTGGAACAGGAGAAAGTGTTCAAATGTGCCAACATGGAAGGGGCAGCAGGGTCACGAATCCACTTTGGTCTCCATCTGATAGTGGTGGTGAAGGAGTCTCTGCTTTGTCCCTCTGGCACAAACTGCAGAATTAAAAATGCATCATTTCCAAAGGCACTGCGTGAAGGTGTGCGTTGTGAAACCATACTGGGTGCAGTGAAGTCTGCGAGAAACCAAAGTAGAATATATTAATATAGGGAGTCTGAGGAAACTTTTAGAGAAAGGGGAAGGAATTCAAAAATAGAAAACAAAATGAATTAATAAAGTCAGATGGTTAGGAAGAACAAGAAAATAATTTACACGTAGGATGAAAGGGAGAAGGGAAGACTGACAGGGAAGTAGGACTCTTGCCAAATACTGAGCGGTGTAAATTGGAGAGTTGAGGCAATTAACTGGAGAAGGTAATTTAGAAGATACATGTTCAGTGAGAGAAGGAAATCTGGAAAGCATAAAAGGCTGAAAGGCATCAGATGTGGCAGTGTCTAGAGAGTGGCACATTTGGGATATGCCAAGCTGGAGAGCAAGCTATTGCAGCAAAAACATATGCAATTTTGGATATATAGTGTTGTTGCATTGTGGGGCAGAGAGACTGCAATTACCTTACCGTTCTCCTGGCAAAATCACACCTGTGGTTCTGTGCTCAACAGCAGTGCCATGTGTGTGAGTGATGTTGAAGACTGAGCAGAGGGGGAATTTGCAGATAACAATGTTTTAGGAGGCTGAGAAGACTGTGTCTAGCTTTCTTCAGACATAAATACCTGGAGAGAATAAATATGAGTGAATGGAGTGTCATTATTTTGAATGATACAAGTGCTTGTGGATGGAAATAATGGAATAAAATATATTTTAAAAATAAATCCTAATTAGGGAATCCCAAGAGAAATTCCTGATATTGAGATTTTTATGAGGTTCTGTAAGTCTCCTAAGTGGATTTTAAACATGTCTGGGGAAGAGCAGCACATGTAGTATGTAGAATGTATAATCTGCATTGATGGAGGAAAGATACAGTGACTGAGTGGAGCTTTTCCTTCCCTGATACCATTCACTCCGTGATGTTTCTCATAGTTTCAGCAGTAGTGAATCAGAAAAAATGTACCTGCAGTCAAATGTTCAGGTTTGGACAAAACCCTATCAGTGCCTTCATTTTTAAAATTTAAGCTTCCAGCACTTACAGCTTCATTTTAGATGCCCTGAGGAGTCTATGTCCCAGTGGTTTCAGCAGAATGAGTGGCTCCCTTGTGGCACTGAAAGCACTGGTTACAACAAACTTACATCCAGGTTCACTGGTGACTTTCAGACATATTGGTGAGTATTTTTTTTTTTATGATGCTATATATAGAATTCTTTACAAGAAAAACAAAGAAAATTTAGACTCATTAAGGTGATTACTCACACTTAACAGCTCAAATATAGACAGAAGTAAATCATGGAGAAAATCGCCATTTTCATCAGTATAGATAATATAGTTTTAACATCAGGAATTTCTTTTAGTGGCCACTTTTTTGTGTCGCTTCATTGCCCCCTGAAAGACTGTAAGGCAAGCACAGAAATAATTTTTCCCCATATTGAAGGTAATGGCCTTCTCCTTCCCCATTTTTTCTTTTATTTCTTACTTATTAAAATACAGAATACAACAAAGTAGCTTTAAGAATTGCCTTGTCAGTAATTTAATCCAAGCCATAAAATGCCAACCAAGCCAATGTTTGTTCTGTTCTTTCTAGTTTCCACGAACTCTGTCAGGGTATTATGAGGATTGACTGTCCTGCCTATTGCTATTATAGTTCTTGTTTTGTTTATCTGCATTACTCTGGTACCTAAGAACTCTAGTCATGGAACAAAACTCTGCGTGCAAACACACAACACAAGATGGATCTCCTCTTAGTGTCTTTGTAGTTACAACTTTAAGTTTCTCACTAGCCTAAAAAATCAACAGAAAGGACAACGGTGTTTTTCCTCAGCGCCTGGGCACTGTATGTCCCCAAAAACAATCTCCATAGCTGAATTTTCCCACTTCCGTCAAACAGAATCTCCTCGCTGGTCCACGGCTGTAATGAACTGAGATTGCAGGAGGCAGACACCCTACTCAGTACTGCTGCTTCAGCATCGCAGGCCGAGGGACAAGCAAAAGGACAGAACCAGTTTTGGGTTTGAAATGGGGGGGGGAGCCTGGAAGATCTGGTGTGAAATTGAATGTAAATTTGTTACCATTTGTTACCCATATCAAAACGCAAAAGAGAAATCCCCATTGGCACAGCTGCCCCAAAACTGGTAGATAGACCTGTGGAAGATTCATAACACTGGCATTTCCGTCAGAAAGACCGTAATTTTAAGGTTTCCTCGTACACTATGAGATTTATTAGCAATGTTTCTGTCTCAATAAGGGTTTGGACTGCAGTGCCTTACTAAATTAAGGCTGTTAGCATCAGCCAGTGACTATTGAAGCATCACCTAGGAACATAAAATCTCCCATGTCAGCGAGGCTAATCCCACATAATCCCAGAACACAAATCAGACTCTCGGTTTATTTGAGCCATTTGTTCCCTGAAGTAGACACATTACATCATGTTTCCCAAAACTGACTTTTATTCTGGTCTTTGAAAAATGCTGATGCCCCACGTGCTTCATTGTTTAGAACATCTTCATGGAACGTGTTCCTGGGATCTTCCATGCAAGCATGTTCATGAGTTTATACAAGTATTGGCAACTCTATCGTCAGAACAAGGCAAAGAGAGAAAGTTGGGTTGTTATGCCTCTGTATGGATGGGAGAAAGACAACTGGTGCTGGTCTGGAAAACTTTTATCAGTGCAGATGTTGTTTGATGTTGCCAGGATCCCTCCTTGGCGGATGTGCTTCCCCACCGTGGAAGGCTGTGTTTCTTTCCTTTCAGTGCTTTTCTAGCAGGCCTTTTTGTTTGTAGAGTCCAGTCCTACTGGTTCTACCTTATCCTTGCTCATAGAAAGCAGGTAAGTCTGTGCAGACAAAGCATTGCCTGAATAAATTGCAGGCTTTAGGATGTGGCCTGTGCTTTGTCAGATTCTTTGGGGAGAAAGTATATATTCTTAGATTTCTTAAAGGTGTTTTCCTTCTAGACATGGCTTTATCTCAGTGTTTCATTTACCCCATAGTGCTGATACCAGAAGTTGCATGCCCCATGGTAATAGAGCAACGTCTGTGCTTTTCGATGGTCCTAGCTACCTGTTTTGTTTTGATTCCTTGGGATGCAGTAATTACTAAACTAGCTTCACACTTAGAAAAATGATGGAATTTCACACATGATGTTTACAGATCAATGATTAATCTTTAAACCAAGGTTTGTTACCGTTTGTTAAGCCTCTTGTTTTCTTAACATGACTAATTTCTTTCTTTTGTTATTCAAAAGGAACACTAGATAATTAATTAGGAAACAGCTTTCTCCTACAGCCTGTTTTATATCTTTGTTTAGTCATTCACATCATCAAGAACCTTGTGAAAGCCTTGGCTCACAGACTTTGCTGCCACCTTTTGTTCTGCTGGTGCTGCCTTGCCCTCACCACGGATGATGCAAAAGCTGCAGAAACAGCTTTCTGCTCTTTGATGGCTCCACCACTCCCCAAGTGTTCGTTAAGAGCAAAACTCATCCCATTCATATGAATAAGATGTGCAAATAACATATGCTGCATTTCAGCATGAAAACCATCCCCTGGTTCTACCATTGCTTTTCCTCACATTATCTGTGATGAATTGGGTGGTTGGCTAGTAATACACTTTATTAATACTGAGCAGTCTTCCAGTGTTTGTTGATGAGGTTCACCTCTTGTTGTTTTATCTGTTTTATTAGAAAAGGCATACTAAAAAAAATCATAGTCAAAAATCAACTCACACACACACTCCTGGCTTGAGAATTATTTTCAGGCTATCTGAAATCAGCATGGACGTTTTAAATTTTCCTGGGGTTTTCCAAAGTGACGCTGTTGGAGCCCAAATGTGAGACTGTTCGGCCAGAGATACTGTCACCTAGAGATATGCCCTTTAGAAGGCATTACCTAGGCTGAATGATGAATCTCAGGATAGTCACTGAAAATTGCTGTCATTTCTTAAAGGAAAATTGATACCTATCTATTTAGTGCCTGCATGCATATACTGACTTCACACACAAATAGGTAAATATGTGTGTGTATACATATGTATCAGTGGATGTAGGCACATGCACACTTACAGCTTTTCAGAGGCATCCTGCTCATCCAGTGTGGTTGCTCTGGCATATCTGCTTCTGGCAGGTGGCTGTTCATATGTTGAGGCCAAGGAGCTTGGGTAGTACCTTTAGCTCTGGCATCAGTCTGCCGGGTTGACTTGGACCTGTCTTCTCCCTCTGAGCTTTAGTTCCTTCATTTATAACTTCTTTTTTACTGTGCGCTGCTTTTTGATCAGCTATTGAAATGTGATTATATGAAACCCAGTAATTTTTATCATATAACTTATTTTCCCACTGTGTTTATGCATAGAGGGTTAGTCAGTGAATCAGTTTGAAATTGATCATAAATACATACCTTTAGCTTATATCCCTGAGCACTGGAAAACAGCAAATAGTTTGACAGTTATTAGTGTATTCTAGTAGAAAATTATTTGCTAGGACAGCTGAATCAAACTCCTGTCTGACCTGCACTGAGGCTGAATTTGACATCAACTGTAGGATTCCTCTCACCAAACTTCAGGTATCTTAGTGTCAGTCTGGACTTCTGCTGCAGATGGAGAAAGATGAAACCCTTGGGAGTTCACCTCTTCTTTTTGGGGAACAAAACATCCTCTGTTATCTCTCTCCCTGGACTGCAGACGAGGCTATGTGCTTGGCTTACACTAGACTCCTAACTTTTAATGAACTCATGTAGGTGACAGAAATCGCATCCCTTCAGTCTTACGCAGTTAGCTACAGCACAGTTTGGTGTCTGGCAGATTTCGAAACATTTTCTGAAGAAGATAAAGCCCTCAAAGTAATCTGGGCTAGAAATATTGATAAAACTTGAGTGTCATAAAAATGATGTTAGGAGTCTCATTAAGCACTAAACGTAATTTAGGGTGATATAAGAATCTATTGGAAATAAATATTGGACTGTATAAAGAAATATTAAAGGCTTGATGGAGTAGCGGTTTGATTGGTGGTTTGGAGAACGAGGTGTAAAGAGTCTTCTGATTTAATCTGTGACTGAAGTAGGTTTCTCATAATTAAAGACACGATCTGTTGCCACCAGTACTTATGGAAGCTTTCCTAGAAAAACCTAAGGCCCCAAAAAAGTCTGAAGTCACCATTTAGAACCATTCTAGATTATTTATTTTTTTGTGATTTATATGAATCAAAAATTCTGGAAATATTAGGAATATTCATGTGAAGTTAATGTTTCTCTCTCCTCCTGTGTCCCTCCCTCACATTTCCAAGCAGAATCCCAGCTCCCAGTGCAGGGGAAGAGGTGGCATTTGCTTGGATGTTTTGAAACTGCCTCTTTATAGAACAGGCTTTAAATTCACTCTTTGAGGAGGGGAAGGTTTGAAGTATCCCATAGCATTTACAGTGGCTTTTGCTAGCACGTTCTAAGGAACTGGTCACCAGTCTCAGAATATATTTCCTCAGTGGGATTCACACCGTTCATTTGCTCAGTTCTTCAACAGCTTGTAATCTTTGGTAATAACAAGGTGATAATCAGTCAGGTAGAACTCCTGTCCCCACTGAAATCAATACTAAAAGTCCCACAGTGGAACAAGCAGTTTGAGAATCCTAGTATTTTATGCTCTACTCTGCTTGTTTAAATACTCCCAATTTCTTTGTTTGACCATCTTTTTTTAGTAGGACTACAAACAGTATAATACTTTTTTTTTTTTCAAAGAGAAAGTATCTTTTCCTATTTCCAAGGAAGATATCTTTGTACATATTAGCCATGACCCATCCATACATTTCTGAAAGAGCAGCATCTGTCATTAAGACTCACAATGATCAAATGGATTGGGGCAGATTTTGTACTAAGTGTATACTGGAAGAGCCTTGCAGGTTTAAGACCAGGACTACAGCTTCTAATGAAACTTGAGATGCACAAAAAAAGCAGTTACACCATGGACTGAAATACAATGGCTTGCCCATAGCAAATGAAACACAATACTCGCACCCATACCAAAAGGTCCTTCTACCTCCTAAGAATCTGTTTTACGAAATAATTTACTTCTGAAAGCTGGGACTGAGAAGAATGGATAAACTTTTCAAGGTAAAACTGCTGAATGTGCTGAGTGGGCAGATAGGAACTACTAGACATGGCTTATCATCATCGAGACTCTTACTCCCTGTATTGTTTAATCCCATTCAACAGTTACAGGCAGGTTGGCAGTTTTACAGTGATAATATCAAAAATAGTAAGATCTTAAAAACTTTGTGGAATGAGTGTCCCAAATTTGTGTCATTGCTAACATAAAAGCTGCACCTTATTAGAGAGCCTACACAGCACACTGGTGTGTATGTCTCAGCCATGGGAAAAGACATGACCTAAACCCATATATTAAGAGACATGGGGTAATTTGGTCACAAGACACAAAACTGCAGCGAGTCCACTTCATACACTCGTCTTTGCACAGAGCTGCTTCTTTGCATTGTATGTGTAGATGTACAGATGTCTCACAGTCCCAGATGGACACAGGAAGCTTTACCAAGAACAGTTGCACAGCTGTGTGACGTGTGAAGGTCTAATGCACATCAGCCAGCAGAACTATAGGTTTGCAAAGCAGATACTTCTGGGAGATTTGCAGTGGCTGTCTGGATAATACCTGTTCTCTGGTCAGTATGTAGAAGAGAGCAGAATCCCATTTTGGAAGAGAAGTAGCAAGGGAAATAAAAAGGGGACATGGGGAACAGAAAAAGTGAAGTTTGAAAATTAGCCTGAGAAGGGGCTTCACTGGGTTGCGGAACTTTGTAGCTATTTCAGCATTGACTTCAGTGGGTATAAGACTGTGCTTGAAGAATCACAGACCCATGGAGGTTGGAAGGGACCCCCAAAGGTCTCCAGTCTGATCTCCTGAATCCATTGGAACAAGTTGCTCCAGGCTGGGTTTGGACACCTTCAAGGATGGAGACTTCACAGCTTCTCTGGGTGCCTGTTCCAATGTTCAGCTATCCCCATGGTAAAAAGTTTTTTCCTCGTACTAAGTAGGAATTAGATGTTGCAACTTGCTTTCCTTATTGTACGCTGCAATACGATATCCCCCAAGTCCTCCCTTCCTAAGGGTGAACAAACGCAGTTCTCTCAGCCTCTCTTCATGTGTCCTGTGCTCTGGTCCCCTGACCATCTTGGTGGCCCTGCACTGGTTTAATTCAGTGTGTCCTTGTCTGTCTTGTACTAGGAACCCAAAACAGGACACAATCTTCTAGGTATGGTCTCACAAACACAAGGAGAAGGCCAGAATCGTTTGCCTCAGCCTGCTAGCTACAGTCTTGCTAGTACTGCCCAGCATTTGTGTGATCAGGGATGCACTGCTGATGCATTCATGTACTCATATTGGAGTTGTACACTGGGACCCTCAGGACTTTTTCTGCAAAGGCAGTTTGTATGTAGCAAGTTTTTGCCCAGCTTGTTCTGCTGCATGGGCTTGTTCTGTCCCAGACACAGTATTTTTCATTTGACTTTGATCTGTTCCCTGAGGTTTCTTTCAGCCCATTTCTCCAGCCTGTCTAGGTGACTCCAAATAGCAGCCATGGTCCAGCAGTGTATTGACTCTTCCTCTCAGTCTGGTGTTATGTGCAGACTTGCAGAAAGTGCAAAGGAACCATATACCAAAATTCTTCATTGAGATAGGTCTTCTTCTCCCTGAAAAGTCTTTACATCTTGTGAGCAGTTTGTGAGGAATTACACGCACAAGCAGCTTCATATTATGATCTTATAAATAACCTTCTGGTGAGAAATAGCTTTCTCAAGGTCACTGCAGGTAGTTCTCTACTTCACTCAAAGTTAGTACCACTTTATCATGAGTCCATCGTTGGACAGAGCAACAGAGGACAATTTTAAAATCTTACTCTTTGGACTGTGTTTCAGGATGGGTCAGACTTAAGTATATGGACTGGGTTGGGGGGAGGGGAACGGTATGTCATATATCTGGGGCAGATCAGCCATGTGAGACACTCTTTTAACTGTTGAAGTAGGTTTCAAAACCTGAGTGCAGGAAAGGAGTTTATTTTGCTTTAGCTGGTTTCCTCTCCATCAGATGATTCCCAGTACATCACACCTGCATGATTTGTGTAACATGTCCAGACTATTAATTTTAGAGGTAGTAGCTTCATTTTTGCTACCTGTTGGTTTTATTCACCAAGCTTTTAACTTCTGGGATGTTGCCAGAACTGCCAAATTGTTCCCCTATTGTAAGTTCACAGGCACGTTTCTCAGTATTTTCTGTCCCTTCATGGAAGATTGTGGGAGCTCAGTAGCAATTCCCAAATCCCTAAAAAGTGATTAGCAATTATTGTTCTGTAAGTGCTTAATAGGGAGATTAAGACAGGCCACCAGGTGTTCACACAATAACACTTGGTATCATGGAAATTTAGCTCTAGCTATTACATGGTGTAAAGAGGGTAAATGCCTGCCCTCAGAGAGATCAGCAATTATTTTGATGCTTGTATTAAATCCCATTTTCTCTAGAAGGTTGTGTGGTTCTATTATTTTTGAATTTTCATTCCCTGATAGGGGTTTATCTGTGGTTTTAGTAGCAGGATTGATCTGTAGCTACAAGATCAGCTTCTGTTAAAGGTATTTTTCCTACACAATCAGTAAGCTGCAGAGCCACATTTTCAACCCACCCCTTTGTATCTAACATGGCATACTTGTATACAGCAACAATGGAAGGGGGCTATGCTTCACGTTGCAGGTTTGAAATAATTGATAGTGAAATAGCTTAGGAACAGAGCAAATGCTCTTCTGTAGTGAATTGTTATCATTCACGGTGTCTTTTTTTTTTTCTGTTTCAGGAGGTTGGAAGCATTATTGGAAAGGTCAGGAAATTACTTTCTTTATTTTCATGTCACAATATTGTATATCAGTTCGATTCATCAGCCCAGGCTAACTTTTTTCTGTTTCTTTAACAGAAAGGTGAGACAGTCAAGAAGATGAGGGAGGAGGTAAGACAAGCCTTGATGTCTTTACTTGCCTTTCTTTCCAGCTCAGTAAACAGGGAAATTCAGCGTGTGCAGACCGACACTGCCATCAAGTGGGCAGTTCATTTAATATCACCATTCTTTGCAAGTGGTGGTGTGTAAATGTGCTGGCCTAAATTAAACATTGTTGTTAATGTAACCTCCTTATCGCCACAGCAGTCTGGAGTCTTTCAATCCCATAGCAATATGCCTGCTGCTGTCTTATCTCAGCAATAGCTTAGCCAGCATGATTCTGTGCATCAAAACCACTGTATCTTCCTTTAGGATACCAGCATCAGTCCTGCACGTGGCTTGGCCTCCTGGTAGAGAGTTTCCAAAATCTGAAACCAAGCATTAGACTGACGCTGTGTAAAGTTTGAGGGTAGACACAAGCTTCAGCAGAGTTCTATAGGACAAAGTATCCCTCTGCCATGTCTTAGCAAAGCCTTAACTTTTCATTGGTTTGCAGCTGTAAGATGTGGCCAGAGCAGACCTGCACACCTGCCATTCACATCCTTTGAAAAGGTTGTAAACAGAAAAAGGTTAAATAAAACAGGGCACTGCGTAAACCTCAGTCTCCCCAGTGTTGTCAGGCTTCTTTCCTTGCCACAGAGCAAACTGCAGTGTCTTCAGAGGATTGTGCCCAGGTGAAGGTTACCGACCCACACTTGTCCTTCAAGGCAGCTCATCTTACCTGGAGATCTATGTAATTTTCCTTCTTTGAAGCAAATGCTAAAAACATAAGTCAAAAGACAAATCCTACTGTTTAAAACTTTAGGAGTGCAAAGTGCATAGAGGATGCCTCAAGAAAAGTCAGTTTGGTTCTGGTAAATCTGCAGTGCATTACTACATCAGCTGCTTTGTTGTATTTATACACTGATAGAAGGTCTGTAGCAGGGAAATCTCAAAGTATTTGTAGTAAATAAAATTGTTGACATTCATCTTTAAATATACACAATAGAGTGTTCGTTGTCAGGCTGACTGAGTTCAGAGCTCCTTTTTTGATGATAAGAGCTTTCACCCGTGTTTTCACACATAAGTACATTTGCTAAGACTTAAGAAAAAATACAAGAAAAAAATGTTTCAAATATACTAGGTAGTCCTGCCAGTTGAGTAAACACGTTTTAGTTTAATTATTAATTATGATCCTGGACATCTTCAGATATAAATTGCATGCACAAAAGGGAAGCCGTCACTGGAGAATGCTCCTGACTTCTGAGTTAAACATCTTAAAGAAGAGTTATGATCCCTAGCTAGTTTTCAAGATAAATATCAAATGTACTTCTTCCACTCCTGAAAACCTACTGTCATGTACATGTGGTCACAAGAGGCTGTATTTGTTTAGTTGATTTTTTAAAATAAAGGAATTATATGCATAATATGCAGGTGAGGCAATGTCTCCACATGATGATAACCTGTTTTTTCTTTAAATAACTACCTTCTTCAGTACTTTTTTAAAAGCAAAATGGAACACTTTTTTTTACTTTCCTGACAGATGTGGCAAGTTGCATGCCACAGTTTCATGGAACGAAATCCAACTCTTGTCTTTCTCTGTCATTGGGGAAATGTCAGAGACAGCTTCAGGCCTAAAGAAAAGTACAAAAACCTTGGGTTTGTGCCCTGTGGTTGTTAACTTCCTACACAGATATGGAGGCTGCCACATAACATTTTAATTGCCATAGCTCTGTTTTGACCAGCGATCTACTGGAGGAGTAACATCTGCAAATTCTGGCTGCCACCGATCCACAGTGGAGCAATCCTTCAGACAAGCTCCCATGGTTCCGTTTTCAAAGGAATAGCCATGCTTCACATGAAGGCAGCCATGGGACGGGCAGACCTGCCTGCTGCAGGCAGCTCTGCCCAGCATGGCACCTGACATGCTCCCTGCCCACCTGAGTCCCACGGCCTTGGGTTCGTGTGCTGGCAGCAGCCATCGGACATTGCCACCAGCACGAGCAAGCCCTTGGCCCTGTTCTTCCTGATCCAGTGCTGGTGTTTGATGAGAGCAAGTCCCACTCAGGTTGGCCTGTCAGAAGAAGTGCCTGCTGCCCTTTCTTACATAAAAATACTGAGTATGTCTGCCAGCCGAGTCTGTGGCAGCAAGATTTTTCTATCCGCCGAGTTGGGTTGGGTTTTTTTGTTGTGTTTGGTTGCTATTGTGTGGGAAAATACCTTGTTGAGCAGCAAGCATGCACATGAATAAGGGCTCAGACACACAGCACATTGACTGATTCATGGTAACCCTGAAGGCAAAGGGCCAAATTAACCCAGATTATCTCACATTTTCTACAGGCCCAGATTCTTGAGAAGGTCAGTGCTGTGGATGAGTTGAGGCTCCAGTGGCTTGTTAGACTGCATTAACACATTTCCATGTCTGAAACCTCAGGGAAAGCATAGGGTGGGTCTTACCTGAACTGGCTTTGATCATTATCTTCACCAAGATCCTCTTAAAATATATTTACATCCAGTTTTGCGGTTTTCTCTGCACTGCCACAGTGACATAAAGAGGACTAAGTATACCTCAGAGCCATGCTGGCTTGTCTCCAAGACTTAAGGTTTTCCAGCTCCTTCCAACAGGCTCTTTGCCTTAAGGAGATAACACCATTACTCTTGGCCTGTCCTATCGCTAGTCTTTTAAAGGGTTGTTCAGTGCGTATTAATTGACTGCCTTCACAGGAGACACATCTATAAGGAACCTTCTCCGCAGTGCAAAGCAATGCCCCAGCTAGACAGATCAAGCCCTGCCTTTGGGTCTCTGAACCAAAAAGGTTCATCTTTCCTGGGAGGTGCTGATGCTCCCTGGAGACAACCACCTCATCTGAAATTCTGCAGCTCTGGTCCTACTTAAAGTTAACCCTGCAAGAGGGGAGGGAAAAGACCTGATTATGCAATTATTTGCAACTTTGAGTTGCAGAAGCTCTATCTGCATACTGTGATGGAGGCTGTATAAGTATTTACCTAGACAGAATCCAGCTTCCCACAGTTAGACGAATTTTTGGAGTGTGATCAATTTATGCTGAAATTGTATGACGTTGCAGGGCAATGAATTAGATGCCTCAAGATATTCCTTCCCAAGCTGTATCCCTAATCTTACATAGTTTGCTCTTTATACTGAGAAGTATAAATTTTAAAAATATTTGTTCTTTTTGACAGAGTGGCGCTCGAATCAATATTTCAGAAGGCTCTTGTCCAGAGAGAATTGTGACAATAACAGGCCCAACAGACGCAATTTTTAAAGCTTTTTCTATGATTGCACTAAAATTTGAAGAGGTAAGCAAATAAAATACTTTTTTTCTCTCTTCAAGTTGAAATAAAAACATTGTTTGAATTTTCTTATGTTTGCTTTAATGTTAAACATGATTTGTTTAATGTTCTATTTAATAGCAATGAAAGTGGTTGTATTTTTATAAATGCTTTTGGCAGTAACGCTAAAGAAAAATAATGGGTCAATTTACAAGCTGTTTGATCATTTCTTTTGCTTTTTGGAGGCTTCAGGGAAAAGCAATTGCTGCTAGTAATGTGCACTAATGGTAGGAAAAATGTCTTGGAAAATTTCTGGTCCCATTGTGGGTTTGATTTGGTAAGAGTAATTGCCTAACTTTTAGCTCTGTTTTTATATGATTCCATTTGGTATTGATGTAAATTTTATATATGTCAAAATGGATATATAATTCATTCAACTATATGATTACCAATTACCATATTTAAATCATGGCTTTTAAAATTAATTAAAATAATGGCACTAAGAGTAAGTGAAGCAAGAGTGTGCTCAATTTACTATAGAATTACCATTCTGTGCAGATACCATAGAATCATAGAGTAGTTTGAGTTGGAAGGGACCTTAAAGATTATCTATTTCCAACCCCCTGCCATGGGCAGGGACACCTTCCACTAGACCAGGTTGCTCAAAGCCCCGTCCAACCTGGCCTGGAACACTGCCAGGGAGGGGGCAGCCACAGCCTCTCTGGGCAACCTGTTCCAGTGTCTCACCACCCTCACAGGAAAGAATTTCTTCCTTACATCTAATCTGAATCTACCCTCTTCCAGTTTAAAACCCTTACCCCTCATCCTATCACTGCACTCCTAAATTACTAGGATCTCCTCAAGTTGCATCAACCAGCTATAATTAGATGGATCACCTAATGAGAAACCTCACAGAAAAGGCAGCAGGCTACAGAACATGAACCCTGGTCACTCAGGAGAGCATTTAATTCCCTTGAGTCTTGAAAATCAGACGTTCTCCTGGTTCAGCTAGGATAGGGTTAAGTTTCCCCAGCAGGAGGAAGGGATCTCCAGCCGGGTTATTCATACCATGCTGATGTCAGGTCGGGCAAGGCAGTGCTGGAAGCTTTCCTTTGTGGCTTTGGTCGCAGAAAGCACATGTGGCGGGCTGGCTGTATCATTGCGGTATTTCTCTGTATATCTTTTGTCTTGTTTACTGTTATTACTGTTTGTTGTTGTTATTATTGCTATTGTTGTTGTTCAAATTGTTTATCACACTGTTGTATTAAATTTCTCCTTCTTTTAACCCGGGATTTGTGCCCTAGTTGTGTCCAAGGGTGGGGGAGGGACAACGGCAACGTGGTCTCTGGTCCCGGCAGGGCCTAAACCAACACAGACGTCCACTCCAGGCCATCTCTCCTGTCCTTTGTGGATAGACAGAGGCCCCAGCAGAAGGCAATTTGCCTCCTGCTAAAGGAAGAATCTGCAGATAGGTGGACTGAATCACCTGCATCAGGAGAAAGGGTCTGTGTCTGTCCATTAGTGATTAAACTAGAGGGATTTGAGTCCCTTTCTTAAGAGTACTTGTTTCTCCAAGTCAGTGAGGTTAGTCTCCTCATCTCCCCATAGCACTGTGAGATGCTAGCATTGGTGGAAAATGTCAGCATGTGCCTTTATTTACACAAGGTGATTGTTCACATTTAGAGTAACAAGACTAGAAAGAGAGCTTGTGGGTCATCATATGCCGTTTTCTTCTAGCATAACAGTATGACTTGCAATCTTCTTCATAGTATGATCAAAAACAAGATTTTTTTTTCTAGTTTCTGATACTGATTCCACAACCTCAGTTCTCTGATAATTAGACACCTTCTTTTTACTCCTTACCTAAATTTATTCATGAACAGTTTATGCAGCTTTGTTCCTGTGCCAGCACTGGCCTTTAGTTTAAACAATTCTTGCCTTCATCCCCGAGGATTCCCCTCTTAGACATCTTTTTAGAAAGCAGTCTTATTCCCTCACACCCCTGCTTTTGCCAGAGTAAGTAAGGCAAGCTCAGACTTTCAAAGGTTGCATTCCCAACCCTCTCATGACTCTAGTACTCCCTTTCTACCTTTTCCCAATTACAGTTTTTATTAAATGTATGTGTTAATTGTGGACAGGTTGCAAATGAAGTTCCACAAGGGCTTATTTAATGGCACTAACAGTCCTATGTCCTGGCAATCACGCTAACATATCCCTACCGCTGCTGGAAATGCCTCACCTCCTACTAATGTAATGCTTTGCACACAACCATGCTGTGCCTGGCAGGTATCCCCAGCTCCCGCTCAGGTGTTTTCAGTGGAAACTTCTTTGGTCTTGGCAGCCATTCCTGTCAGCCCTCAGACAAATGACCTTTTTTTTTTTTCTACTGCAAATATTAATCCCATTTATATTTCTCCAATCCTTCATGGGTTTTCAGATCTTCCTTTGTGATATTCCAATCTCTCAACACGTTGATAAAGTACCCTGGTTTTGTGGCATGGTATTTTTTATAAAAATGCTAATATTTTTCCTCACCAGTTATTAATAAGATAATAATGACATTGAGGTTGAATCCTGCAGAACCAAACAAGTAATTGTCTCCAGCCCAATTTTAAAACCATCTGTTGTCATCTTCTTCTCAGCTTTGTCTCCTACCCATCTTGTACCAATCCCTGTTTCTTCTAGCTTAAGAGGCGGTTTTGTGTACGGTACCATACCCTCCAATCTACGGAGACCTGGAGTGAGCAGCCTCTACATGAAAAACATGCACTGCTCCAGGTCTTATTCTGAAAAATGCTGAGGGAATCATTAACAAAGATAATCCCTGCCAGTTCCCACCAAAACAAGTACCCAGTGGAAATAACGCTGCATTTCTCATAAAAACTTCAAACACTGCACAGCATCAGATTCCCCACCCTACTACCCAACACCATGTTGTCTTTGAAAGTGCTGTAGTTAGCAACAGGCAAAGAAATCTGAAATTCAGTCATCTGGCTGGATTTTATGCATATTTGCCCTTGTAGATTTTAGAGGGTAGTCTGGACTCTTCTTGTGCTTATTAGCAAATGGGTATTAGCATTCCCTGCAGATAAGGTACTGTGGTTATATTCTGAAATATCTGTATTTAGTTTTTAATATAAATGGCTTCTGGTATATTTAAAAAAACAGTGGTAAAGAAAAATGTCTCATATAATCAGTTAGGTTTCCTATAATTATTCCTGTCAATAAAAGGAGATAACTGTAACACTTTGGAGGCAAAATAAAGTAATGTTTCAGAAATTACAAGTGAGCTAGCTACCAAATGTTATTTTTCATGCATGTCTTTTTGTTGGAGATTTATTCAGCCATTTAAAAAATTGAAAATCCTAGAGCAGACGGTGCCTGGCCCAGCTCTGGTTATTGCAGCTACCTTCAAACAGAACAAAAAAGATGCATGTGTGAGACTGACAGTTTGAAGGTTTTTTTGGTATTTGCTATGCACGCCCACATGAAACATTTTGACATGAAGCCCTTGAACCCTTAATTTCAACCCTACAGCTGTATAGCTGGGAATAAGCAGGTCTAGGAAGACATGGGAGCCATGGAATGCTTTTCTAATGTTAGCAAAAATCTCAAAATGTGCCAGAAAGGGGAAAAAAGACAAGATCTGGAAGAGTGTTCTCTGTACAGATGCTCTTCAGCCTTGTATTACTCTGCTTTGACAGCCTTCCTAATAAAAGTTGATTTGCTAGCAGCCTGATGATGAATTTGCCAGCTAGGTAGGTAATTACATAAACAACTAAAGTATTCACTGCAGAGGAAAAAGAGAGATGTTAAAAAATGGCAGTAACCCAGACAGACCACTGGAGTTGCAAGAGAGGACATTTTAGACCAGTGATTTCCAGACTGGAGTCTGAGACCTAAGAAATGCAACTGTAATTTCACTGGTGAGTGGGTCAGCTCTAGTTTTGGGTCTAAATATGCATAATCCACTGGAAGCATGTGGTAGTTAAGTGCTGGAAAAAACAGCAGACAGACCTCAGTTATCAGACCTTCTCCAAATAAATGAGAGAGAGTTTGATGGAATCCTTGTTCATCCTCAAATATTTGTGAAGAAATTGCTCAGCTCTGGGAATAAGGAGGAGAGAAGGGCAAGGTGATTAAAGCAATTGAGATGATGCCTTTTTGACAAATACGAACTCATGCTACTACAACTAAGGTAAGTCCTGTGGTGGTCATTACGAAGTGAGGAGCCACCTCACAGACTTGTACTTGCTGTGGAAATTGGCAGGTTTAACATTTTAATTTGGAACCCAATAAAGAAGAATATTGCTGCATTTTTCCCTGGAGGTTTGATAGATTTCTGAGTTGCCAGATTTGCTTACCTTGGGAAGCCTTAGACGCTGTGACTCTTGGGATGCCAGGAGCTAGGGATGCTGCAAGGCTTCAACACTGGGAGCTGGCTCCCCTACCACTTCCAGGCTCCCAGTTAGCCCATCCTGACTGAGGAGCAGCCCAGGCAAGGAGGCAGAAAGCCATGCAAGGTCTGGCTCTAGTGTCTGCCAGAGCCCTGAGGAAATGGATGCAGTGCCACAGAAAGAGAGGTTAAAGAAATAGGAATCTCCCAGTTTGAAAGATGACTGTTCTGTGAGAAGGTCTTCAGCTAGCCCTACTTGGGAGCCTACAGTTCTAGAGGGGAATTTTTTCTGTTCATTTCTCTTTTGCAGTGTTTTTAAGCTGAACTAACTGCATTATGCACCCCACACTGCTGAGCCTGCATATTTAGATTTTGTTCTTTGAAATGATGAGGAGAAAATAAAGAGAAAAGTGTCTTCGAATTTTTGTGAAGTGCATTTGAAGGCAGTAAGTGCACTGAAGGCTTTGAGGCCAGGCCACATATGACATGGAAGTAGAAGATACAATCAGGGTCATGCTGGGTGGCTTAAGATGGTTATTTACCTACATCTTGATGATGGTGTGCCTCCACTTGACACAAACGTGATATAGTGAGATGACATCTTCCAGCTGAAAAATTGTTTTGGCTTGGACTTTATTTCAGATACACAGGTGCCTGCAAAATTCCGTTATCCCTCTTGCTTTATTTTGGATTATCTCTCACTGACACAGGCACTAAACAAAATGTGAGTTACTGGCTGGCAGAGGAATAATTTGATAGCTGTCTTGTGGCATGCAGCAATGCCTCATTCCGTTCAAGACTTCTTTTCTTCTCTTTTAAGCTAAGCAAGGTCACACTGATCCATTTCTTGGATGGAAGAATGCTGCCATCACAAATACAGAGGTACCGCAGGTATCAGTGCTGGTGTCACTGAGCTTCCCCACCAATTCAACAAGGCATGCAGAGTTGTTTAAAGTGCTTGTTTGTTGTTTTTTTTTAATTCGGGGTCTTGATCACATAGTATAGGCACTTTTTTTTTTGTTAATATATAGTAGTCTTGATAAGTGAAAATGTGGGGAAACACATCAGCTCTGTCTGCTGGAACTCTCATTGATTCATAAATGAGTTAAATTAATATGAAAAGCATGTTTTCTGTCGTTTGTGTCCTATTCTTTCAGGTAGCATTTCTGTAAAGGGTGTAATAGCTGTGCCATGCCACCTCACAGATGGATGAGATGCTCATTTCAGCTCACAGATACTGTTAGCAAACCACATTGAGATTCTCATGAGTTGTTGGACAGGTGCTATGCAGCTTGCGGCTTTTTTTTTTTTTTACAATGCTCTCAACAGCATCCCATTGATCAGTGGGAAGGTGAACTTTATCTTTTTCTCAGGAATTCAAGACATTAAGAGGGATTGTTTTGTCTTGCCTAGAAGATTTTGAACTATCAAAATGTGTTTAAATCAATGTAAACCTTGCAACAAGCAGTGTATTGAAATGTTCATAAAAACTTGCAGTATAGTCTCACTGGATAATGAGATACACAGATATGGGTTACTTTACCTGGATACAGGTAATTGCTGTTCTGCTGAGCTCCTTGTACTCTGGTTACATAACTGTGATGCAAGAGATTTTTGAAATTATGTAACACTGCAAATATTTATGCATCTGCTACAGAAAATAAATTAAGTGCGGGGGCAGCAAAATATTTATCAAAATAATCTGATTTTCTCTGATTTTCTCTGCTTCAGATTATTCACAGATTGTTTGTCATTCGCTTTTTTAACCTTTTTTCTTTGTATCAAAACTGACAAGAAATTGCATGAAATGTAAAGACTTATTGTTTAGTAGAAGTGTTCTCATTGAGATGGTGGAAAAGACATCAAATCAGGATTTGAGGGCTTGTTAACTCTTTATCTTCTCCATCTGCTTTGGCGGGTCAAATGACAGACACTACCTCCTCCTGTTCCTCATCTTGCCTCAGAGACTGTCCTCTGGTCCCGCAGTGTGGACGTGCAACGCCAGACAGCAAAAGGGTTCCTCTGGCACAAGCTGCTTGTGCCGTTCGTGCTCACAGCAGAGCCGGCGGCTTTACCTGCAACAGAAACAAAACACAGCTGGTTGCACGCTCCCCAGGTCTTCAGGAACAGCTTGGGCATTTGCTCTGAGCCCTTCAGTCCTTACTAGGAATGGCAAATCCTCCACTAATTCTTTCTGATGTTGTGATTACAGGACATAAACGCTTCAATGACAAACAGCACGGTGACAAGCAAACCACCTGTAACACTGCGACTCGTCGTCCCAGCAAGTCAGTGTGGATCCCTCATAGGAAAAGGAGGTTCCAAAATCAAAGAAATCAGGGAGGTAAGTCCTGGGATGTCTGCCAGGAACACTGCCTAACTCTGCGTCCTACCACAGCGTGCCCTGCCACCATGGGCCACTGCACTTTGCTCCTCGCACAAACATGAGCACGTGCTGAGTGAAAGGCCTGGAAAAGCCTGGCTCTGGGGGAAGCAGGGGTCCAGCACAGCTGTACCTTTCTACCTTCCTCGAAGCTAAAGACCGTATGTGAAATAAAGAAACAGCTTTACGTATTAGTCTCTGATGCACAATTTAGCGAAGCAACAGTTTAGCAACAGAAATAGCTTGTCCAGTTTCTCTTCGTGCACAGCCCCTTCTCAGCAATACTCAGGTGATCTCGAGTTGGAGCGTTACCTCCATTTCCAAATTAGCTACTGCCCTTGCAGCCAGAGAACGGCCCAAGTATCACTGGCGAGTCCAGGTTAGATCAAATGCTTGATCTACTTTTTAGAAAAAAATCCATTTTCATACTCCTCTCCTGTTTCTCCCTAATCTCACTGTGCCACAGGTGACCTGATTTCATGTATTCCAAACCCATATTGACTTTTTTTTCATCCAGACTTTATCTAAAGGTAGTCATGCAATATGCTGTGCTAGTGGTGACTTTTTCCTTTAACCAGAAAATGCAAAAATTATCATAGAGTGCTAGTTTTAATTCTTCTATGCACGACTGTAACAACATATAGCGTATGTCACACCAAGGATCCAATGTTTGTAATCAGTCAAACAAGAAAATCAGGTGCATGCTCAGTTATGTAGACAAAATCTGAATAGGATCTTTCAGAAAAATGGATTTTTATTCTGGAGAAAGTGACAATACTCCTTATAAATTTGTATTCATTCCAAATAGAATGATGTGTTGAATATCAAGATAACACGTTGAACAATTTTTTTTATTTGACTGTGTCAAAACAAAAGCTTTTGGCAGGCTTTACCAAAGTGAAACTTACATTTTTATCTAAAATGTAGGTTTCAGTGAGATTTTATGTTTTCATTTCAAATGTGAAAAGAAGTTAACGGATATTTTTCCATCAAAGAAAATTTGATCAAATGTCAAAAAGGAGTGTAAAATACTTCGATCAAAATTTTATATCCAGCTTTTGCTATGAAATGGTAGTTTATGGTAGCTTTGGAAGTAAAGGTGATGATAGAGGACAGTTAAGGGTCTCATCCTTTCAAGACTTTCAGGTTCTTCCAAATTATTTCATTTTAATTCCAATTTGATTGTCTCAGGATTTTTTTTTAACAAAATTCCCTCTGAAGGCTTATCTTCACTTTTCAGAATTTGGCCACTAATGAAAGGGTCTTTTCTCTCCTTGCATAAAGGGAAGTAAAAGCAGTGTGTACTGCTTCCATTAGCTGACAGAGCTGCCAAAAGCTGTTTCAGAGTTTTTGTTGCCAGGCAAACAACATGTTGTCCCTCCATGTGCCTCTTGCTTTGTAAACTGTGTTCATGGAAACACGCATAGGTTGCCTGCTGTAAACTCACAGAAAAACAGTTGAGAGCTCTGCAGTTTGAAGGGAGTCTCTGTGCTTACTGAGACCTGCAAATAAAAAGCAATTACAAATCAGATTTTTTTTTTTCCTTAGAATGCTGTTACTTTATTTTTTATCAAAGAGTCCGGGAGCTATGCCTCTCAGTAGTCCTTACTGTCAAACAAGCTTTTGAGATGTGGAAGAAAGGAGTCACTTGATGACACTGAGGGGAAGAAAACATTCTTTCTGTGCAGATGTTATGGTCACAGGAAACCCTCTCTCTTTAATCCCCAAAAAGCTTTGTCAGAGAACGTTGTGGTAGAAGATACTTGTGTGTTGAAGTGCGCTTTCTGGGTGTAAGGAAGGTGTTCAGCTTGCCTTATGCATTTCTGGCTCAGATTCTGGACATCCACCAGACTGTTGGTATTTGCAGCAGTTCGTGTCTGGCAGGCAGCAGGTGAAGCCAGGCTAAAGCCTTGCCACCGAAGGAGACAGAGCTACTGTCAGAGCACACAGTCAGAGGAGACCTCAGCCACAAGACATGATTTCTCTTGGTTGTTACAGATCTCTTAGGTATCCAGGAGAATTGTCAGGCAGCAGAAATCGAGCTGATTTCTTAGTTACATTAAAACAGGAGCAGGCATAAGCGTGAACCGTGTGCTGGTGAGTACTTAGCTCTAGATTTTACAGCTGTCAATACTTTGGATTTTATTTTAAATATTGGTAACCTTATCCAGAGCACTGAGTGAGTGCTTTTAGGACATAGTTTTTTAAAGGTGAGATTGGTCTGTTGGCCTGTGTACATTAAATAACTGAAGTGATTATTCTGATGAGCATAGTTTCAGAAGCAATTGCCTATTAGTCTAGTACAAGGAAGTAAAAGGATAAAGTTTGGCCAAATAGGTGTTTTGATAAGGCTAATGTACCGAGAAGTCACACTGCACATTTTCTTAAGCATATGAGTAATGGACAAAATATTACTCATATTTTGTTACTGATATAGGACCAAAGTCAAAGAATAAACAAGATTGGCACTGGAAACAACTGCATGAATGACTGCAGTGTTTGGCAGAATATTTTGTGCTAGATATACAGATACCTGGAACTGTACATTAAACAGCAAATAGGATCAAACAGAAAAAAAAAAAAAAAAAAGGAGCATCCAGCTCAAGATGCGGTCCAGTTTCATCATCACACAGCACACTGACTGGTAATTGCACAAGGACGATCTTTTGTGTTCAGTCATGTACCCAGGAACAACATGTAGGGTTGCAGTACTATTTTCCAGATAAGATTACCAAAAAAAAAGAAAAGAAAAACATGACTGACTGATCAGATTATGGCAGAATTCCAAAGCCTATTATACAGCAAGGAATTGATATTCTGGCTTTAAACAGCACTAGTGAACAGAAGATGCAATCAGTAATTTAATCAGTCTTTGGAAAAAAGAATAACATGTTGTATGCAATCAGCAGGAAAACAAATTAACTCCTTGCTGACTGACACAAAGTCAATGGTTACTGAAAATACTTTTTTAAAAAACCCAGAATATTGCATTGTGATAACAGTCAGGAATAGATTTTGTCTGTAATACGTGAAAGTGCTAACTCAATATGAAATGCCTGGGTTTTTCTCTGTTGACTTAAAAGGTCTTCAGGATGTTTTTGAAATAATGCCAGGGATTGTTTTGGCCTCATGTATTTTTTTATTTCTTTGGGTTGGCTGGGTTTTTTTTGTTGTTAACTAAGATACATTAGTGCCA
Source organism: Athene noctua (assembly GCF_965140245.1). NCBI lineage: Eukaryota > Metazoa > Chordata > Aves > Strigiformes > Strigidae > Athene > Athene noctua. The sequence goes on along the minus strand of NC_134038.1, from coordinate 71,129,836 downwards.
AGATCACATTTTTTAAAAAGTAAAACAAAACTGGTTCATTACCTCCTTGGGTTCATTAATGAGCTAAAAGTTGATGATGTGCATATATTTAATCAACTCTAATATAATTTAGAAATGCCTCTGTACCATCCAGGGATATTCCAGAGCATAAGGCAGCCCCAAATTTCATCCAGAGACACAAGTCAGCCATCAGTGGATTAAAGAACCATTTATCTGCAAGTCATTTGATTAGCAGATCTTCTCCAATTATCAACATTTTTTTCCTTTTTTTTTTTTTTTTATTATTGAAAAGTACTTCATTTCACCCTTTTCATTTTTTAGTCAGTATGAAACTGGCTGTCCTTGAGAGGGTTAAAGGACTTGTAATGGAATCTAGGTCACAGTTTGATTCATTAACAGCTACTGAGGACTAATCTTCCTAGGACAGGAGTGTTTGCAAATGGGCTTGAACAGGCAAATCCATGTCCTGCCAGACCTTAGTTATCCTGTCTGGGCATAAGTTTACATGGGCACTCTACCACCTATCTAGCAAAGAAAAGACAAAGCATTTAGAGGTGCATCCCCTCCATCACATCAGTGAATCGCTGGTTTTTGAGAGGTGCCGTTGCCTGCCTTGACAGTGACGCTCTCTTTGCTTTGTCTCTGCTCAAGTCCACAGGAGCCCAGGTGCAGGTAGCAGGGGACATGCTGCCAAACTCGACGGAGCGCGCAGTGACTATATCGGGCACTCCTGACGCCATTATCCAGTGTGTGAAACAAATATGCGTGGTTATGCTGGAGGTAAGTGAGTGCTTGGCATATCACCTCTCACTCGGGACTTGCTCAAATGCATCATTAATTTTCAATTGCCCTGGGCTCGCTAGGGGTGCTACCTGCCCTTCCCATGCCAGGGAATTCAAGAGGACTTTGTTTGACTGTGCCCTTCCTGGTGTTTGAGAGCCTCTCACAGCAGGGTTTAGCAGTCAAAGACCAGGGCTGTCATGACACTGTCAAACAACAAACCAGCTCCAGCATGGAGCTGCAGCCCATTCTGAGAGAAAAGCATTTTATTCTGGTGCAGAATAGGGCAGAAAACATCTAGGTCTTTATTTAAATAGAAATAATCCTGACTGGTGTAATTTAGATTTACCAGTAATTTTTGGTCAGATCATTGTATAAGGCCAGAATGTTTCATTTTGATGGCAGGTTTTTAGCACTTAGATTAAATGATACAAAATTAATTTATATAAAAATCTGGGCATTTTAACCCTTTCTGAAAACACCCATAATTTCATGCAAGTACATTTCTTAAATGACTAAGTTGAATAGAAGTTTGAAAAAAAAAAAGTCAGCAAATCAAAATTAAGTACTTTGACCTAAGTAGTCATAATTTTTGACAAGGATCTTGAAACATCTCTGCTTTCATCACATTTTCTGCTCAAAATTTTTCTGTGTTTTTTTGTTTTGGTTTATTTTTTTCCTTAAGTCTAGTCAAAGGCTGTCCCATGATGATCTCTGACACCCTACTGTTGTGTTATTCTTTGAAGAGTGGAGAAATTGGAGTGTTTGAGACAGCACTATGACTATTGACTGTTCAGAAGTATGCAGTGCATCAAAATGACATACAGCCTTTGCATCAAAATGCCAGCCTAATGCAAATAAAAGCATAAAAACTAATAAATCCCTAGTATTTCACTGGGGGAAAGTGTCTCTTGCTTCAGTTTTTTCTGGACTACTGTAAAGAAGGAATTTCTTTATAAAAATGCAAGAGAACAGGAAGTTAATATTAAGTAATAATTTTTGTTTATTAGAGATGGAGTACGTGATGGCAATAGTTAACAACTTTGTGAATACACAGTGTAGCCTATTGTCCAAGTGACATTCATGGAATAAATAGTTGTTTGCTAAAAGAAGATGAGAGAAGCCACTTCTCAAAACCAGAGAAACACAGTCCTATTTTCCCCCAGGTAGAGCCACTTTTTAAATAAGCAGTTTTGACATCAGTACATACTTTTAGTGTTAGGCAAATCACAAGCAGCACTACGAAGACACTGGCTTAACTACTGTTTGCTACATCAAATGTTTAAGAAAATGAATGTGCTCTTATTTGCAGCATATATTTAATTTGGCAACAAACACTTTCATTTACATGAAATAGGTAACTATATGATACTAATTAATGAAAATAATATTGTTGTTACCTTCTTTAGTTGTAGTTAATGCACTGAAATTAAGGCACCATTCTGCTAGGTGTTGCACAGCTGACTTGAAGCCTTTTTTACAGATGCATGCTCCTGCTTTATTTACAAGGAGAAACTTAGCCTTTGTCAGGGGTTTTCACTTTGGGTCCTTGGGTCCTTGCCTTGGGCTACAGGGAACAAACTCCTTTTCATGCATTACAAAGGCTGTGGTCATGCTCCTGCTGAAGCCAGGAGGACTTTTCTCTAGCCTTCCAGCTCAGTCAGACAAAAGGCAGGGTCAGGCTGGTCAATTCAGGCTGGCCGTTTGCAGTTGAACAGCTGACTTAGTTGAGTTGGTAAAACAAGAAACCTTGATGTGTAGCAGTGTAGGAAAGATTGATAAGCAGGAGATGTGCTCTGTGTTAACAAAGCAAGAGCACAGGCCAGACTCTTCCAGAACATGACAAATTTCAAAATTGTGCCCATATTTTGTGAAATGCCTTGACATGCTTAATGAAGCTTCATAGTTTCATCCCATGATGGCAGTAATGAAACCATGAGTGCCAACACTCCCTGTTTTGGCTGTGCAGTTGGGACCTCAGCTTTTCCCCTTGAAGCCTTGACAACCAGCCTCCAGCTTGCTTTTGGGCTGATGGGTTGGAGGACAGGGTGGGGTGGGCTAGGCTGGGTTAGCTGCATGCCTTGTCTGAGGTGACCAAGATAAGGAGTAATTTTTTGATACAAACTCTGCTTCATTCTGCATTTTGATTGCTTTGTGTTTTTGTCTGCAGTCCCCACCCAAAGGTGCCACCATCCCCTATCGTCCCAAACCTGCCTCTGCACCTATCATTTTTGCAGGTGGCCAGGTAAGAGCAGACACCATTTTGGCTTCAGCTGGAAACCACACCGTCTTGGCCCAACCTCAGCCAGCGCCTGTTAGTTTTCAACTTTTACTCTTTTTTGCCTGGTATAGTATTGATGTGTTTTGTCTATTCTGTGTGCTTACAGTTGCAGGAAAGGAGAACACTGCACTGCAAACCTGATGCAAAATTGTGATGCCTGGTGTTTTACCAAGGCTTAAAATTAACTTCTATAAATAAGAAAAGTTTACCCTCTTGCGAATTGAGAGCTGTCCAAATCAGATGCTCCCTGAGTGGGACAAAGCTGCTTATTGTAGGGGTTGTTTTTTTCACTTTTACCTTGCAGCTTCACTAACAGTATAAGCAGTTTTACCAGTTTTCAGAGGAGATCAAACAGCAGGATGTCTCTGCTCATGAAAGGCATAATCTTTCTCTCATAGATTTAATATTTTTTAGGACAAAATAGTACATTTTGCAGTAAAAATAAATACACACATTATTTCTGCTGCTTATAGTCCCTCAGGACATACATACACGCAAGTGTAGACCTTCCCAACCATGGCATGCAACAGCATTCCTGTTTTGTTTTTATATAGTGAATTTTTGACGATTTCCCCCTTCATCTTAAGCTATATAAATCCGGGTTCTCATCTGCCTTTAAAACCCCATGTGCAATGTGGCTCTTTCTTGTCTTTTGATAATGCTCTGAAATGGTCCTGCAACGTGCCACTGAGACATGGCAGGAATTTGCTCTGCCATCATCCATTGCAGGGGCAATGTAGTTTTAGTAACTGATGAGCCATCAATGAATACAGCTGATATGTACCCTAAAAACACCATAGGAGGCTCACAAGGGGTCTTAACGTAGCCAACAGGCTACACAGAGAGCAGCACTGCCCAGATAGGCGCAGTGGTGGAGGAATGAGATGCTACAAGCCCTGCCCAACTCCATTAGAAACTGATCTCCTCAATCTGGCCTAGAGGAAGGTAGCCATCTCTCTACTCAGGATTCACTTATGTGAAGCCTCTCTGGCAGTTAGACACCTCCACTCAGCCAAATCTTTTCCGCAAGATAACATCAAGGTCTCTTTTTAAGTAGTTATCAAGTGGGAAGAGCCACTCCTCTGCATGGTGGAACATCTGCAGGCAGGTCCCACCACCCATCCCATTTATCCCAACCCAGGTCATCACCATGTCATGGGCTGTGGGTTGTGGGCTGCTGTGCCTACAGCCCTAGAGACCATTTCTCACCCCAGTAGGCAATTTGGAGGTCATATGAGAAGCTGAACACGGGGTTCCTGGTGGGGTAGAGGGCACAAGGTGCTGCTGGTATTGTTGGTGGTATGACAACCTGCACCACCATAATCTGCCCATTCATAAGGAAGCTCCTGCACATGTCAAGCATACACCAAAGTGCCATTGCTTCTGACAGGCCCTTGTAATGACCTTTCTCTGAATTTTTGTCTCAGAGTTTTACCTTCTGCTCTGTAATGATACACTGTGATATATGTCCAATTTTTCATAATCTGGCTGGAGTAGCTTTCAATTCCTGGTGTTCAAGCCTACTACTCTTAGTTAACTGTCTTCAGAATAAGAAATCTGCTTCCTTAGTGACCAAAGTTGAATTGAAATTTAAAGCCAGAAATTGGTCTATGACTGAAAGTTCAGAATAATTTACTACATATATATGTTTACACTGCAGTGCTTTCCTTTAAGAAATACGTGTATATATATGTGGCAGCCCATGTTACCAGTATTATAATTACCACTACCTTCTAAGACTGTCTCTGTGTATGATTACTCAAGAGTATTGTAAGTGATTGCAAAAGTGCTCTGAGCAGTTTGTATAAATAATTTAAGCTATCCTATTTTAAGGGCTAATAGCTCTTGTCATCTTCAGTTTTATCAGTTAAAATAGTGTTCTCACTTTTCTAATGCAACCTTGTTGATGTGAGAAAGAATGTAAGACAAACACTTTCTGTGTGATTAGAATTTCTGTGCTCTGACTAAGCAGACTTTTTAAGAAAATGCTTAAGGTGTGTTTGGGTGTCAGAATGGAAAGACACTTTAACCAGGTTTCATAAATAATACTGAAAATGAAATTTTGTCCGGAGTATTAATTCCATCTAACCTTTTGGGTGCCTATCAGAAATTATTTTTCCATTCTTAATTATATCATGGCTATCTTGAAAGGCTTTGGTTTGTTTAATGCTTGCATATCAAGCAACACTAGCAAAACCAAATTTCTAGTTTTCCTTAACAAGTTAGGGTTCTTTTGCTTTTAATTCTCTTGTGCTTCTTCGATACTCTATTGCATGACAGAACTAAAAGGAAGCTGAACACTGACCTGCCCTGCTCTGTCTGTTACCAAAGTATTGCATATGCAGTGGTTTAAAAAAATGTAAATCCAGCACTCCTGCCTTATGGAAACGATTCAGAAATTTCTACCCACTGTGCTACATTGCTGTTTAGATGGGTAGTCACAGGGTATGGCTTTGCTTTATGTCTCCTAGCAGTTTTATGGTTTAAACTGAGGAAGATTTGTAGACCAGGTCATTCCTGCTGTTACTAATGTCAGTACATCAGTAGGCAAGTTGCCCTTGACTTTGATGGAAGCAGACCTGTAGCTCTGTCCTTAGTGAAACATTACAGTACAGATGTTTCAGTAGCCTCTACCAGGCTTGTACTTAGTACACCTCAACCACAGAAGGGCACAGTTCCTCTGTCAAGGGATAAAGCAGTCAAAATCAGTTTTTACTCAGCCTAAATCACGCAAATTACCTTTTGGGAGCCTAAGAAATTAAGAGCTTTTTTTTTTTTTTAACTGGGAAAGAAAATTCAAGACCCATCTTGTCCATGCTGCTTTGATGGTTTTCATTGACAACCAAATAAAAGCTAGTCTGAGCTCTGAGCGTTCATTATTTTTGTTATTTCTCCACTTGGTTTGCTTCTTCATATGTATACATGGAAGTATGAGGGAGCGGAGTGATGAGGAAAGGGATGACTTCTATTATGTTTGCTGGTGATTTTTTTGCAGTGGTTTCTTGATAGTTTGCAGACCACTGCTTGGGAAGCACCCATGTAAAAGGTGTTCTCTCAGATGGGTTTGAAGTAAAGCCAAGATTAGAAGGGACACTTGTGATCCAGTACAGAGGCTCTGAGACCAAAGCATGGCTTCCAGACCCACTATTTGCTCCTGGACTGAAGTGCCTGCCCTGTGCTATTTCCAGCTATAACGTCCCTGAGACTGCTCCTGTGCTTGACTATGCCCAGAGCCCCAACTCAGCAAAGCATAGTAACATCTCCCTAAGACTGTCCTCATTTGGTAAAACACTGAAACACACGCTTTGCTTACATGAATACGTGCTTGCTTAAGACCCACTGATGTCAGTAATCACCTGTTTTGGTGGACTGGAACCTTTTCTTGTCGTTTATAAACCATCAGTAACAACCATCCCTCATAGATGCACGTGATACGTTTACCCGTGAGCATCCTATTGAGCCCAGTCGTACACACTTCTGCCTGAAGACTGCTCACGTGCATAACGTTTGCTGGATTGCAGCCTTGCTTTATAACTAATTTAAAAACTAAATGAAATATTTCTTCTCCAGAAGGGAAATTCTGCTGCAGAAATGTGGATCAGGCAGTTGAGGCATTAAAGGTTTTAATAACCAAACTCCATTAAATGAATTGTTTTATCATTTGCAGAGGATTCATTACTTCTAAAAGGCTTTTTGTCAAATAAGCATTTTGAAAACTAAGCTAATCAGCTCTGTTGCTGTTTATAATTCTCCCACTACAAATATTTATACATTATAATTTGTCGTTCTGCTTTCCCGCCTGACTAAGCGCAAGCACATTAAAATTTTTCTGACATGCCGTTCCTTTCAGAAAAGCCCTACAGGATAAAACAGAAAATTATAAACTCTCTATAGTTTTTTCTTTGTAGGCCATTACAGAGCATTGAACAGAGCCAGCAGCAGAGACAAAGAGCTGTGCTAACTGGTGCCAGGCATGCCACTGTATCCCTCCTTCCTCACAGGCGTTTTTTGCCTCCCCCACCTAACTCCAGTACTGCCAGAAGTGATGCCAGAAACTATACTCCTTGCAGTGCTCTTGTGGTGCAGAGAGGCTGGATTTGGAGGGGAGATATTTGGCCCCTTGTGGGAGATAAGATCACCACACTGGGGTTCTCCATCATGTTCCTATCTCCAAACTGGCACACTGGCCCCATGCCCAGGCACTGCACGACAGGCTGCCATCCAGCACATGTGCTCTTGTACCCGCTGGCATGTCAGCCTGGGGCATGAGCTCCATGGGGTGCACCAGGGCACACGTTTGCTGGCACTTAGCATCTGTGGCTGTCGGTGGCCAGATGAGGTGGTTCAGAACCGGCTGGCATGTGTCCCTGCACGCAGCAGTCAGGAGCTGAATGGCAGAGCAGGGCATCCCCTGGGCAGGTCTGCCCCATCCTCGCTGCCTGCCTTACTGCTTTGGCATCAGCATCTCCCTGCCTGCATTGGTGGCACTGGTTGGATGCGACAGCGGGGAGGGGAAGTGGCCACCCCCATGCTCCTCAACCCCTCTCAACCCCTCAGCTCTGGTCCCTGCAGATGGAGCTGGACTAAAGAGAGGTCCTGAGGACCAAGGTCATCAGAGCTCAGGCAGTGGAATTTAGCTTTCGTTGTTTTGCAAGGGGTGTGTGGGCAGCCCGCCAGAGACCTGTCCATACTGTGCCAAATGTTATCAAGCAGCACAAGACAATTAAGCTTCACTCAGCATTGAAAGCGGTGCGGGTGGCATTTGCCTGGGGAGCCAGGAGGAGCTTTTCTGATGAGAACAGGAATGTTGCTTGTCCCACTGGACTGACTGTGTCTTAACTGTGCTTGTTGTTTTCAGGCGTTCACGATTCAGGGGCAGTATGCCATCCCTCATCCAGACGTGAGTCCAGTGCCTGTAAATTATTCCCCTTTTCTTCCTCTCCCTCTTATTTGTTCTGGGCAACATTTGCTTTCTACAGTTAGCAATAAAGACATGGCCTAAGGACACCTTTCCTGAACAACAACGTATAGCCAAGTGTTAGCTCAGCTACAACTCTTACCTTGTGTAATAATTGCTAGAAAGTACAATGGCCCAGGAACAAATGACAGTTATCTTGGTCTTTTTTTGCATGTGATATATTTGAGTTCTTTTAATATGTAATTCTACAGTAATTAGTTAATATTAACAATAGCCATTACATGTAATAACAGCGGAGATGTCATTTATAACCACTTCGGGTTTTTTTTTCCTCTACAGTAGATTAGAATGAATGATTAAACCTTTTTTTTTTTGTTCAATATAATTTTAATTAATCCAGTTTTAGAACATGTAAGATGGTTTCTCTGCTCTGAAATAATTCCATTTGATTGGTTAGTTCTAATTTCCCATCCTGCCCTGCAGTTGACCAAGCTTCACCAGTTGGCTATGCAGCATCCCCCCTTTACTCCCCTTGGGCAGACCACCCCTGGTTTCCCTGGTACGTACCCATGACCCCCTGGGGATGTCCTTCTTCTTAACAGCTTTGTTTCCCGTGGTCATTACATCATTTTATTAATAAATGTGGTCAATGACCAGCGATCCTTCTGTTTTTACACATTAATCTCTGTTCTTCCCTCCCATACCTCTGTTAGAGTTCCTTTCACCATTACTAAAATGTGCTTTGTTTGTTACATTTATTAATCAAAACCGCTTCATTTGTGCCATTGGCTAAAAGCCCTGAGGTTTTTTTGTTCAGTCCTTGTAAAGTTATTATGGACCATACAGTATGTACCAGTCGGTCCTGAGTGACATACTTGGGCATGCTTCTTGTCGAATTTCCAGCTTGGTGACCTGGTTCAGAAAGAAGCAAACATAGGAAAACAGTATGTAATCATGGTACAGAAATACTGATTAAAGAAATTACAGAATGCTGAAACTCAAATTCCTTGTAGAGTCAAATATCTTAAGAGCATCTGTAATCATCACTGCTGGGACAAGTGCCTCTCTTCCTAAAAGATATGCACATATAGCTACAAAATACAATGGAAATTTAGTTAAATTAAGGACAGCAAATTTGGTCCATACGTGCTAAAGCTGAAGCTGAATTCTTGATTCAAGAGTGAGAAGTCAGTTGACACTGCAATAAATAATTTTTACTGTACTCACTACATACACACTTGGCATCTGAAAACTTCACAAAACAGAAGTACGAGTGTACTGGTACATGCTTTGTATGCCAAATAACATTTTATCATGTACATCAAATTCTGTGAGCAATTTGATTGCTTTCTATTCAATGTGAAATAAGCATATGCAAGCCGTAATTGAATGTAAACAAGTAAAATGTAGGTGAGACACTTTTTTGTATTTCTTTTCCATCTTTTCTAGTTGGAAATGACTTCTTTTGGCATGTCTTTACAGATAATAATAGTAATAATAAACACCAAAAGAAGAGAAAAGGAAAGAGACATGGCATCTAAAATATACTTTTGTTTCTTCATGATGTATCTGATAAAATATCTACAAATAATACTAAAATGCCTTTCCTAGCTTTATATTTTCCTTATTCTTGTCATTAACATGCTGCTCCTTAATCTTTTCCTGGTTATACTTGTGAGATGTACGTTTCTGTAATGTTACTGTGTGTTAGAGCAGTAATTCCATTTTTCCTGAGCATTTTCCTTTTGTCCACCCAATTTACAAACAAATGTATGCAGCTTAGAGTATTTTGTATGTTTCCCTTCCAAAATTACCCTTCCCAACATTTCTTCAGCAACTAATCCCACATAAAATTTCCAAATTTTCCTAGGTTAATTTCTTCATCCTTATTTTAATTTATTAATTTTTCTTTGTCATATCTCTGTATTTTGTTCTGCTAATTGTTCATTTGACTTCCACTTTCATTTTCCGTGTTCTAGAACTCCTGGTAGACAGGTCAAATTTCAGCCATACATTAATTTCCCAATCAATGTGTTTAGAACAAGCTTCAGACACTACTTTTAGCAGAAAAACTTCATTTTCTAGAAGCTTTTTGTGACCCTGCAGAATCTCATGTGACATTTGTTGCTTTGGTGGGTTAAAGGTTAATTAAAATAAGACTCATTTAAAATTAGTTCAGCCCTCTGAGTTTTGCACCTCTTGCTTTCTTTTCTGTTTCACTAGCAGTTTTCTGTTTTTCTTTGCTCCTCTCTTTTTTTTCGTTCCTTCTTTCTGTATGTTTCCTTCTTTAAAATATCATTTGTTGTGTCATGCCCTTCTTGCAAACAACTGGCGTAACATTTTCCCTCTGTCCCCTGAATAGGACTGGATGCCACTACTCCAACCAGTTCCCATGAACTTACTATTCCCAATGATGTAAGTGGACCAATAGTCAGTATCACTTTCTCTTCTCTCGCTCCCCTGCCTCTACTGGAGGGGAAACCTCTCATCTTTGGCTGATTTGTAAACACTAGTCCCCTGAATAAGCTGTACGGCATTCAGTCCGTTGGGGAAGGGGGTATTAGGGGTTAGTGAAATGCTGGACAGAAGCAGCAGAAGTGACTGTCCCCTCTCGTGTCAGGTCTCCAGCAATGCTGGTTTGGTTGCACAGCGGTGCCAGTGCCGTGGTGCTTCACCACCTTCGTTAAAGCCTGGGTGCCTGCTGCTTAGAGTGGACTTAGATGAGTTATCAAAATTTATTTCTCAGGTGGCACTAGCACAGGCGGTCTCAGCAGAAGGGCTAAAGGGGGTAGAAACACGTGCAGCCTCGTGTGCTGTGTGTTGGGCTGGAGTCTTCCGTGCCAGGGAGTGGAGAGCTTGCGCTGCAACTGCTTGTGCCGTGCCGGTATCCGCTGCACCCCATGCTTACCCGAGCTGGCATTTTTCCTGAGCAAAAAAGCTACTTCAGTTATGTAAAGGTGCAATATAAGGGTTTATTTGAAAAACAAGGGCCAGAAACATTCCTGCTCCAGCAACTCTGGACCAGCTGTGATCAACAGACCCAATCTCCATGAGCAATATGGTGTTGAATCTTAAAACAGCTACTCAAAATGCCCAACTGATACACTGCATGTCATATAAAAATGCCTTCCTGTTTTATTCACTTTCATTGCAAACAGGGGTTTTTTTCAGTTTTCATTACAAATGAGTCACTTGGAAAATTGAAGATTTCCCCTCCAGTAAAAAAAGCTTTCAAGCGTGAGTGGGATCACAAATAGCAATTATATTACTTAAAAGATACTTACAATATTGTGTAAGCCCTATTAAACTCAGTGGCAATGATTTACAGTAAGAAAAAAAGCCAGAATAACAAAGAAGCAAAGGTGTGAGTGCTGTGATTTTGTAAGCTGTTACTTAAAAAATGCCGTGCTGATTTATTAGTACCTGCTTTACAACCCAATTTATTGTATGTTGAGAATTTTATGGGAGCACCCTAGTTATCCTTACAGTGCAAGTTTTTTAATCTCACTTTCAGGCAGATGTTCTTGCCATCAGTGATATAAATCCAAGGTCACTCTTCTGACTTCTCTCAGGGCTCATAACTGAGAAGGAGAGGGAGAAAGTTGGCCTTGTGTCCTGTAGTGCAGTAGAAAATTAAAAAACCCCATCAATTTCTAAAAAACCCCAATCTAGGAGGTATGAAATGCCCCAGCTCAGCACTATCCTCTGAAAAGCAAACACACATCCATGCACTGTTTCTAATAGAAGATTTTTCTGCCTATGCAGTGCATGTCTTGTTGTTGTTGCACAAGGAGCAAAACCAAGGCCAAAATGGGGTCAGGCTTAGAAACAGCCTGCAGGGGCTCTACAGGTGGTGAAAGGGAGTTCTGATGTTTGTATGGTGTCAAGGTGTGCATTAAAGGACTGAAAGGCATTAGGGCTGCCCACAGGCACTACATGTGTGCGTGTGCATGTGCACAGTGCTGGCATGGAGGATAGGAAGGGCTCTCGTGTCCCATCAGGCTGCCTGGGAGTTTTTCAAGGGGAAAACCAGTTTCCTCCTGTGTCTTCCCAAGGCATTCATTCTGCCGGTGCTCTGGGCTGGCAGCAGTGCCCTACCAGCCTGGCCTTGGGCTGCAGCAGCAAGAGGGTACCCTCCCTGGGGTCTCCCAGCAAAACCGTGCATAGTGATGTCCCATGGCCCTATCACCGCTGCAGCAAGGCTGCTCTCCAGACAGCCCAGTGCCAAAAATGAGGAGATAAGGGAGACAGAGGGACATGGGGCCAAGAGGGATCTGGGTAGGAAGCACCAGCACCCACGCTTCCTTTGTGCCCCGTTAGTCAGATGCTGTGCACGGAGGGAAGTCACGATAGGAGAGGCAACAGCAGTTCAGCAAAGCCTGCATGGGTAATTCGACTTCGCTTTCCCAATAAGCATCTCCTAGTCGAGTTTTGATAGGCGGTCTTGGGGTAGAGTGATTATTTATCTGGTTGAAGGTGAGGGAAGCTGCGGGCCCTGGCACAGGGCTGTGTTGCAGCCCTGAGGCTGCACATGGCCAGTCTCCTGCCTGCCCCGACTTCAGGGATCCCCTGTGCTGCATGAGTCCCCCAGCTTCCTTATCATAGGTGCTATGTGTGCAAAAGTCCATCATGCATGAGAAGAGCATGAGACTTGCAAATATCTACATGCTCTGCAGCTACCAGAGAAGTCAGTGTATTTACACGTGCTACACTTATTTTTTAAAACCAAAATAATGATAAGCATATAAAGCCAAAGCCTTGGTAAGAATCTGATGGAGCAAAATCAGATGTCAGGAGAATAAGGAGCTCCGACTTTGGCCTAGTGTACCAAAAGAAGATATTAATAGACATTTACAATTTGCATATTTTCATATAAAAATAAATTTTCTTCACTTCCTCTGGCATTAAGGCAGTGACAGAAATTTTTCTCCTGTTATTAATAGTTCCCGTAACAACTCATGCTGCTTTCTTTGTACAGTATGCTGATAATTGCAGCTAACCTGTTTCTCAATATCAAAGAGATACTGGAGAACAAAGAAATAAATTTTACAGAAAGTTATTTTCCACATGTTAAAAGCTGAGTCTTCCTCTCCAAATAATGAATTCAGAAGATTTGCCTTTCTAGGTTTTCTCGTAACTTCTGGGTATCTTCAAAAAGAGAACACAGATGACATTTCTCCAGGTCCTTCTCAGAAGTCACTTTGATCCTTATCTAGTGTCTCCTTTTCCTCATCAAATCCTTTTACAGGAGCATTTGGTTGCCTTTGTTTCCTTGCTGTGATCTTGTTTGGCCTTCCGCTGCTGCCCAAGTTACACAATATAGGTGCGTTTCACATAAATCCCAGAATAAAGTGTCTTTAACAGTGGCAGGTCCTTAAGGGAACGGAAGGGATGGTATCCGTGGGTGTAGCTGATTAGACACAGATAATAGATGTCTTAAGATTTCATGTTCCAATCCCCTAAAATGTCTATTGAGAGCAAAAGAACAAACCAACAATTAAAAAAACCTGTCTCATTAAAAATTGCGCATATTTTGCACAATGTGGGAGAGACAGGCAGAGGCAAGTAACTGGAAGACAACTTCCCCCTCAGAAAGCACCAAGAACATTTTAAGAAAGCTATAAAACTGATCAATACTCCATAGAAAAAGAAATGTCAATCCATCCAATTTGGAAATGGCATACTGAAGAACTGCTTTTATTTTCCCATGGAGCCAGAAGTGCTTCCCTGCAAACAACAGAGGGGAACGCACATGTGCTCTCAGAGCACCCAACAGTGAGATCCAGTATCAGCTCCATGTGATGCTCCAGGGAGGTCCACATGGCACTGCCTCTTCCACCAGTGGTTGCTGGGGAGGCTGAGCTCTCATCTTTGCAGATCCCCAAGCCATTACCTGCAGTGGGGAGAATCAGCACAAACCCTTAAGGAGAGGAGAACATGAGGGCTGTGTCCAACCCTAGCTGTGACTTCCAGCAAGGTTACCCACCACCCACACGTTACAGGGAAAGTGCACCTCACCCTCCCTACAGCCCTCTCCCAGAAAAGTCCTGAGAACATGTGCCATCTTCTTAAAATACTAAGGTGCTGGTGGCTAAGTCCATCCCTGGCTTAGAAACTTTCCAGTTGTATGAGAGGGTTTAAAAGCAATGGTTAGTCCAAAACTTAATAATCCATGCAAGATATGCTAGGAAAGGTCCTGCAGTAGTGTAAATCAAAGCATTTCTATGGAAGACAAGGGACCTGTGGATTCAACTTCAATAAATTTATCTTACTGCTGAAAGTCTCTCATGTAATAGAGAAACAATGTCCAGAGCAAAAATACAGAATTAACCAGATTCTGTCAATTAGCGGTGTTTAAAAGGATGCATTAGCAAGAAAAAAAAAAAATATCATTTTTTATGTTTGCACATTGTCTCCCCTTGATCTAAGAAACTGGCATTTGATTCCTCAAGTAGACCTATCCAGGTGAGCTCAAGAATCAGTAAAAAGATTTTGCAGACTTAATATCCATCAGAATTGAAGTGAGACCATTTGTGAGACAAGGCACTATTTAGCATTAAAAGTAATCCCCCCAGAACCACCTGCTGCTCACTTTAGGGAGGGCCCTCAATAAACAGAAACGCACACAAATCCGCAGTCATTTGGGTTACAAAACAAGTAATAAGAAGGCTCATTTCTGAACATCTTTTCTCAGTTTTTTGTATGCCTTCTTGCAAAGCCTGTGAAATTATTATAGTCCAGATTTTGCATTATCCTGGCAAGGAAAGTGAAATTAATTATTATCATTATTGTTTTTAAGAGACACGGAGTATTTAAACATCTCTTTCCAGGCCCTGCAGTAAGTCTGTAAAGAACTGTAATCATACCTCAGGAGACTGTTTCTTCCTATAGAGAATTTCTAACCTAGGATTTCTAACTGAAAAAACCCAAACCAACCTAAACCTGGAACGAAGAAAGCCTGTAGCTTTATGAAAAGCAATTGAAGAGTCTCCTTCATGATAGCAGCTGCTCGCTCAACTAATGCAGAGGCTTTGCCAAAGCCAATGGACTTGCTCTGCAGCGGGGAACCAAGGGGAAGCACGTACACCTGGGGACAGGTATGGTCAGCCCCTCTGCTCCGGACAGCAGATAAGAAGTTGCAGAGGCTACTTCCTTGGCCCCTTTTTACCGGCACTACATTCATTATAAAAAAGTAATCTGATTTTTTTACCAGTATTTAAAAAGAAAGTGAGCTCCATACCACTTCCTGTGACAAGCAATTCTCCACAGCATTTGACTTGGATAATAAACCAAAAGTCTGATTGCTCCCAGTGCTGCACAGAAGTGACGCAGTGTGAGGGATGTAGAGAAACAAACCTGTAGGAAACACCCAGCAGGAAGCTGTTATTATTAGGCTCTGTCAGTGACTTTAGCATTATGGGAAAACATATATGTATTTAGCATTATGGGTAAGGAAAAAAAAAATGGAAGAGACCTGAACCAGGGATGGCATAGGGTATTGAGAGAAACCATCAGCATCAAGAGTTTGGGGCAGGAGTAATCACAGTAGACCTTCCAGTCCCACCCTTTAAGAGTCCAGACTCCTGATTGAGTCCTGCTTACATTGGTACCAGCAGAACTTTACTAAAGAACAAAGTAAATCTAGAATAAGGCAAAAGGCAGGATCCCTGTTTTAGTGTTGGTTTGTTTGCGGTTTTTGGCATGAGGAGAAATGAGGTATACTGATGTAGGGGAAGACAGATCAGAAGTGCTATAGAGAAAGTGAAGCAGTTTTTTCCTGGTGCTCACAGTCCAAGAGGGAGGGAACATCAGCTGAAATTCTGAGGTGTACAGACAAATGATGATGTTCATACACAACATATGAGCAAGCTCTGCTGGTCTCAGCTATGGTCCTTCTTGGGTAGCAGAAGGAGAAATGGGTTCAAAAAAATTTGTCAGACACATGAACTATTGATCATAAAGGCAGAGATACCAGCTGCTGTTCAGGTAGTCTGTAAGCCTTAGGTGGGAATTTGGGATAGTAATGGCAACTTTGTTTTATACCTCACACTGGTTTTATCCTTTACTTTTGCAAGCATGTGCTACTGCCAGTCAGACACAGGCTGCTGGGCTAGGTGCATATCTAATATGAGCTGTTCCACTCAAGTCTTGAGAGAGTTAAAATATATGTATATATACATGCACACATACATACACATATTATGTGTGCATGTGTTTTTATGTACATATGTGTATATTATACATATATTTGTATAGTATATGTATTATACTGTAGTGCATAGTAGACTTGGTATAGTCTATAGTAGGTATGGCTGCTCTTTCACATGGGCCAGCTTTATTACTTGTTTTTTGAAGATTTTCCTCTTGATTTATTCCTTAAGTGGGAGTAAGGCTCACTGTATGTGGAGCAAGCAGGTGAGCATCAAAAATAATGCAGCACCTGAAGTCCTTGAAAACAACTATATGTTTACTGTTCTCCACATTCCCTAACTCCATCTACTGAGCTTGGAAAAACATCAAACCCATGTCTGTGAAACACACATGCAAGGTAGCAGGTTTCCAAGTCTGGGGAAGCTTGCTTTTGTAGTGTGGGGCTTTTGTGGGACACATAGCCTTGCCAAATTGTGTGGCACGGCCAGCTACAGAACGACAGAGGGAGGCATCTGACAGCATTAGGAAGGTCGGTCTTGAAGAGAGATACGTGTTTGGATGCAATTTGACATGGCTTCATCTCAAAGCAAGGCAGGGGATGTCTTTTTATGTAAAACAAAATGTCCATAGTCTGACTGATCAAAGCTTTGTAGATGAAAACCAGTCCCTTGAAGTTCTTCCAGAACCAATCAGTCTTGAATATTCAGATACTGCACAGATTTCAGCATAAATGATGCATAATGGGAAAGGCACCCCAGAGGGAGCCCAAGTACCCCATCACTACTGTCCTTCCTGTGTGGCAAATGGAGAAGTGTATTCTGCATGAACTGCAGGTCATGTCATGGCTTGCAGGGCATGTTCAAGCAGCCCGTTGTCACAGCAACAAAGGATGGCTTTGGAGAGCTTCAGAACAAAGGTTGCTGGACCTAGCTTCCAGATGCTTGTATACCAATATCCTCAACTGGTCTGGACTGAATCCTCACCACCTAACTCAAAGTCAGCAAGGAGATTCCAGTTCTTTGTACCAACCCACCTGGGTTATAAGCCTCCATGGAGAACCCCCAGCACACAAGTGGCAGCCTCCTGAGTGACCCGGCAAGTGCCTTCCCAGAGCCAGTGAATCAGACATGTAAGACTACATCTCACAATGTGCCTGAAGAACCAGTGGTCCCAGACAGTTCCTCTGCTTTGAATGCCACAATGACAACTGTGCCTGTAAACTGGGCTGCTTGGAATCCTTCTAAATAATATATCTTTTATATACTTTTGCATGGTTTTTACACCAAGGAATTTTATCAGATTTCCACTCTCCTGTTTTGGACAGACTGAGGGAATATGTGCAGTCTACATTTTCCTGTTGGCACAACATAATTATTAAAGCAACCAGAAGCATATTCAGATCTGCACATCAGGGAATATTCAGAAGCATATTCTGATCTACACATCAGAAGAATCTGAAGACATGACGGGCACCATAACAGCTGCTTCACAGAGCCTAAATCCTGGTCACTGCTTCATAGGTTCATCAGTAACAACAGACAGATTCTTCACCACTTGCTTCAATATCATAATCTCAAAAATGGTTAGATGCTGGTTGTGGCAGAAGGAAATACTGACATACTCCACTCCTGTTGGCCGCTTCAAGCCTCTCCGATATCTGGAGGAACAACTCTGCCTAACAGTCAAGTAAAGATGACCAAAAGCTTTTTCCCTGCCCTGTGCTCTGTTCTGCTTGTGAAGTAGTGAACACTTCTGACCAGATTTGGGTACCTTGCAGCTCCAGTATGGCATGCAAATGTTTCATGGGAACAAAATTACGGAAGGCTGACACCAGGTTTTAACAGATAAGAGTGGATCTAGTGCTGCCAGCTTTGCTGTACAGTGATGCTCTGGTAGGACTGCCTTTATTTTCCTCACACTGATGGAATACTCTGATAAAACTCAAACCTCACCACTGGCTGGCACTGGTGCTACCACCTGCGCTATGGACACTCTTCTCTCCTGCTTCACCTTCACTACCAGCAGACTGTGGAGGGCAGTGAGACTGAGGCGTAGGAAGTGGATGTTGAGGGATCCCTGTGCTGCTGGCAGCCAGCTTATGAAGGCACATTCATGCACACAAGAGACAGGCTCTTTCCACCCCCCCCTGCCATGGGCAGGGAACCTTCCACTAGACCAGGTTGCTCAAAGCCCCGTCCAACCTGGCCTTGAACACTGCCAGGGAGGGGGCAGCCACAGCCTCTCTGGGCAACCTGTTCCAGTGTCTCACCACCCTCATAATTTCTTCCTTACATCTAATCTAAATCTACCCTCTTTCAGTTTAAAGCTGTTACCCTTGGTTTATCTCTACACTCCCTGATAGAGAGTCCCTCCCCACCTTTCCTGTAGCCCCCTTTAAGTACTGGAAGGCCATTGTAAGGTCTCCTCAGAGCCTTCTCTTCTCCAGGCTGAACAACCCCAAATCTCTCAGCCTGTCCTCACAGGGGAGGTTCTCCAGCCCCCTGATCATCTTCATGGCCTCCTCTGGACCCGCTCCAACAGGTCCATGTCCTTCTGTTGGGGGCCCCAGAGCTGGACACTGCACTGCAGGTGGGGTCTCAGGAGAGTGAAGTAGAGGGGGAGAATCCCCTCCCTTGATCTGCTGGCCACACTTGTCTTGATGCAGCCCAGGATATGGTTGGCTTTCTGGGCTGTGAAAGCCAACAGAGAACATAGTCCTCTGCACTGGCACATGCAATCACATACTAAGAGATGTCCTTGGGCTAAGGACAGGGATCTCAGCAAGGCCCTCCTGTTTGAATAGGACTGGAAATCCTGTGTGCGTTTCCTGAAATTCCATTTTTCCCCTTCATGGGTGATCTTACGCTTGCTCTTTGTTTTGGCTACCCGGGTACCTGCTTTGGCTTTCTTCTTGTCCTTGAGCATGAAACAAAGATTATGTTGCAGGAGTTTTTTCTTCTTTTGATAAAATGTCTCAGCAATGTGAATCTGTTTCTGGCAAGATACTCCAAAAGTACTATAGTACCAGAAAAGGTAACACATCACGGTCTGAAGCAGTGGGAAAAGTGGGAGGGGAAGGCAGGCTCTGCACTTTGGCACATCTTTCTGCCAAACTGGCAGCATCATCCCAGTGTCAATAGACCTGAAGAGTGGAGTTTCCATTTTCTACCCATTCTGGCCATGGCTGAGCTTCTCAGCACCCATCCTTCCTTAACACAAAACTAAAGTCACCCTTCTCACCCTTACAGGAGCCAAAACTCTCAGCCTCAGCTGCTGGCTTGGTGCCCACTTGCTCTGGAGGGCTCCGTGTGCCAGAGGAGCAACAGCCTGGCACAGCTATCACACTCCCTTACCCCAGCGCAGCTGCCGAACACTTTCTTGAGGTCTTGCACACAGCTTCCAAAAGCTTGTGACTCCACCACGAGCATTTAAACAACCTTTAAAACAATTACAGATAACACCAATGAAATTTTACCAGAAAAATGGAGAGGATCTAGGGATACATACACAAAACTCAGTCTCAGTTTTATTCATGAAATACGAGTTTTGGTAAGTTTCTGTAAAGGAACACAGACAAATTTCAGTCTCATCCTACACCTGCTTCTGCCTGCAGTTACAGAGCTGTAAATCCCACTGACTTTAATAGCACAGGATGTGGCCAGGTGAGGACCACGTGTGCCCAGGGAGGTCTAGGACCAGCAGCATGCCGGAAGGGTGCAGAGCTGCACAGCGGCAGCTTTGGGTGGTCAACCTGACTTCCAGCTGCTGTTCTTGGCTTGCTGATGCCACGGACAAATCGGGGCGGGCTGTGTTTTGTATTTGTCATCACCACAGCACGCTGTCGTTTTCTGCCACGAAGACAGCTAAGTAATCTGATACTTGATACTTGATAGCCACATAGCAGCGAAACTTGGTTTAGAGACCACAGAGCCAATAGACTGCTCTAGTTATTCCTTCCAGACAGCACAGCAAAAATCTTTTGTTTTGATATTGAGCATTTCATAACCATATTTTAGCAATACTACAAATTGCAGTTAAGTGGTTTTTGCTTGTGTCTGTGGCACTAATCTCAATCTTTGTCCCGCTCCAGTTAATAGGCTGCATTATTGGCAGACAAGGCAGTAAGATAAATGAAATCAGGCAGATGTCAGGAGCGCAGATCAAGATTGCTAATGCCACAGAAGGCTCCGCAGAACGACAAGTTACAATCACAGGATCCCCTGCAAACATCAGCTTAGCACAGTACCTCATTAATGCAAGGTAAGTTTGCTTTGTAAGTGATAACGCTTCTGCGAGATTGCTCTGTCTGCTCTCCAGCAAATGTCTGTCCTGGATAGATCCAGAAAGTTGCTTCGCAGTGTCCATTTTGCATAGTATTATTCAGTTCTTAATGATTTGTAAAGTCTGTATCATTAGAACATGTGTTTGCTGTTGGTTTATACGGAAAGGAGCTTAATCCGGTGCAATTCCAGGTACATGTTGAATGACAAAAGCTGAAAAATCTGAATACTCACATTAGCATCCACCTAAAATATAGGCGGATAAATTAAATGAAATGACAGTCATAAATTCCTTAGAAGAAAATACTTTTTACAGACTCATTTTACTATCCTAAATGGCAAATATAGTGAAACAGATTGCAAAACAGATTTAATTTGCTAACTGGAAATTGCCACTCAGAGTTGATATTAAAATGACATTTGGTTGCTAAAGAGGCACAGGATTTATTTTTTCAGAGAGAGCATCACAAATTTGTAAAAAGCATTTCCTAATGAGATGGGGTGAGACTATCTGCTTCTCCACTTCTCAGTGCTAGAATTAATGAAGGCACTGGCTCTTTAGCTAAGCATTGCGATGGCTTAAGTCTCTATCAGTTTTGATATGATTATTGAGACAAATATTAAATTGATCCCACCGTTATTTGCAATTATCATGAGAAGAAAGTGCAGTGGATATAGTGCTGTCTCAGAGATCTACTTGTAAATGGTGGTCCGAGGCAATATATTGTGGGGAAGGGGAGTATCTATGTATTTTACTGCCTTTTTTTTTTTTTTTCCTTTGTCCCCTGAAAAATACTGTGATATGAATCAATCTTTGTGTTTAACTATGTTTGCTGTTAAGATAGTAGAAAGTGTGTGATTTATTTGGGGGGACTGCAGTCTTAGCAGGTCTACAGCTTCCTATGGTCCAACCTCCTCTCCAGCCTGGTTCTGTAGTGCACCACTGCAAGCCTCTGTAAATGTCTCAATGGAGGAAAAGGGTGTTTGTGCAGCTCTGTGTTACAGCAAACAAAAAGTATTACTTTTTATAACTCAGTTTGAAAATGTTTTCCTAGGGAAAGATATATTGAGGGGTGGCATCGTGAAACCTAAGATAAGCCTACAACCTACAGCTCTTTTGATTTATATTCTTTGTAGCAAGTAGAAGTCATTTCCGTAAGCCCTGTAACAAATAAAAATGTGTTCCCTCCTTTAACCCTTAAGGATATGTTCTTCTCTTGGTGTTCAGGGATTCCCCACACATCGAGACGAGAATAGACCCCTTCATTTTTAGTTGCACAAACACCATATGGCATGCATCTGGATCTCAGAAGATAACAATTTAAGATCTTCAAGACAGCTAAAGCATGCAAATAAAATAATGCACTTCTTATTAATGGAGTTGCAGTGAGCTGCTCACCAGAGACAGAAACTCTAGTGAACAAACCTCTGTTTGACTCACTTTAGAAAAACCTGTGAACTCTCACACTTCTGTTTATTACTGTTTAATGATTATTTTGATGGAATGGGATATATATGAGGTCTTTTAACATACTTTTGCAAAGAAGAAAACTTCTCAGCAGTCACATACCACGGATACTCTATCTATACCCTGTGAAACCAGAAACAAAATATTTCTTCCTGTTGAATTTCTAGATAGAAGTCATTTGTTATCATCATCTACAATAAACCATCATATATTATTATGTACCATGTGTTGAAACTGTATTTAGATGAAGTGAGTTCATTTGTAAATGAAGACTCTTAATGTATAATAAATTAAGCTCTAAGGTAACATAGGACATTAAGGTGGCTTTTTCATTTTAAAATAAGTGACACTGTTCCAGATTTCTCCTTTCACAAGAGAGATTCTTGTCCAGTTAGGTGCCACCACAGCAGAAATGCTAGTTTGCAGTTGCACTGGAGGAAGAACCAAGAAACTTTCAGGCAAGAGGGAGGTCTGCTCTAGCTGGGGTTTAGGTGTTTGGGCAGGTTTCTGTGAGGCAGATCTAGGCTGCCACTGCCTGTGCGTTCTGGGAGCCAGTTTCAGCGTTTGTCAGTCCTAAACCTGCCACAAGTACTGCCGTCTCTTTTAAAGATGTTGGCATGAAATAAAGTGTTGGGGAAGAGCTGACTGCAGTACCTAGACTGCCCAAGGTATAGTCTGGTATGTCAAAATAATAATTCTAATAACCAAAAGCCATATGAGAATTCAGGGTAAGGTGGACTTTTTTTTTTTTCCTCTCCCCCACAAGATCTCTTATTCTTGTGGACTTGGTTTCCAGGGCCAGTATTTCTGCATAAATCAATGTCTTAAAGCAGCATAGGATGTAAAAAATAAATCTATCCACAGTATTCCTGAGATCTTTTGTGTGTATCTTTAAACTATCCTTCAACGGAAGTTGCATCTATAGAATAATTTATCAAACTGTTTTTAAGACTTTTATTGCAATCTGGTGTCAAATATGTATATAATATACTCTAAATTATAGATATATAAGTGCGTTGATACAATACCAAAACAGAGATTTTAAATATTTCTAAAGTATTGTTTTGATTCTGTATTGGTTATCCGAGTACTGACCTCTGTATGAGTAGAATGTGTCCTAGCTTGTTTGCAATAGAAGCGTCTTCTCCTGTAAAATCTTCTCTCTTAACTGGTCTCCACTGTAGTAACTGGATTTTCATTATCCAATTCCATCTTCTAGCTTTTATTAAGAAAGAACCACAGTCTAAGTTTCCTGTGCAATGTTTGACTTTGGATTATAAATAAATTGTAGCCAGCAGCACTTGCTCCTGTTGAAGAGCAGTTTCCTGAAGATATTTTTTTACTGCCATTTTGACGAGAGGTTCATTCACAGAGCTAACAGGACCACCAGAGCCACACTCGAGCTTTATTCCTTTCACCACTTTCGTGTAATGCAGGATGCGGACACTGGTGTGTGTGTTTATAAAGCGTAGGTCTTCAAAGGGACAGTGTAAAATTGGCACCATGAGATTTTGTATGGAGGCTGCCTCATCTGCTTTCACATTCAATTTTGTTGCATCTACAGTTGGTTTGGGAAACTCCTGCTGTCACAGGACGGCTAATAGCTAACCTGATGTACTTTACCTTACGTATTACCACCAGTAATAAATGTGAAGCAGAGCAAATTATTGCTTTAATTGTACCTGTGCTAGTACAGCAGAAACCGGGAGTTTGAATGGCTGCTACCAACACCAGCATTTAGCCTGTGGGACCTATTCTCCCTACTGGTGCAGGACAAAGCTCAGACTCAAACACACCCCACACCCCCCCCCCCATTCAGTAGGGATTTCTTCATTCTTGTTAAATGCAAGGTAGTCAAATTTGAAGCCACTGAAACATTGAGCTCTGCATTATCTTTCTGTATGCACCCCTCCCAGAATAATGCAGAGTTAAAAATACTAAAAAATCCAACTGCATAAACTGAGTTTTTCAAAATCTACAAAGGTATCACCATGTAACTCCTACACCTCAAGTTGAGTGTGTACACTGGAGTTCAGATTCCCTGATTCAGTATTCTTAATGTAAATCCTGCTGTGCGAGTAAATTGCGAGTAGCACGGCTAGCAGCACAAGGATGCTCTCCTCTATGCAAAGAGCAACTCTGCTGCGAGGGTTAGAAAAATTCCGAGCTGCTCATCCACGGGGACAGATACACACTGCAGGTAGGAAACCCAAAGCTTTACTCCCATGAACAGCTCTGCATTTCACCCACTCACCCTCCTCCCCTCCCAGCCCCTCAGACCAAACGTGCGCCTTCCAACTTCCCAGCAAAAGCAGCTGGGCAGTTAATACTCCAAGAGCCCTCTTTCTTTTGAGGGGAAGAGAGGAGCTTGGTGCCCAAGTGTTTCCCTCTCTGACACTTCCCTCCCTAGCTCAGATCTGCTTCAGTATCCTTTAGAGTCACAGTCAGCAGCAGTGCTTTGGGAAGCTTTAGTTCAACATCTCCCTCCCTTATATAGAGCTGGTTGATCACTTGCATCGGAGCCCTCATGCGAAGCAAGCAGGCCTTCTGGCCGTTGCCTTTCTCTGGCCGTGAATAGACACAGGGCTGTTACTCTCAAAACTGCATGTAAGTCTAAGGTGAGGAAAAGCGAGGCTCTTCCAAGCCCGGAGCAGGGTGACCACACTCGCCTCCCACCCCAGAGCTTGGCTACAGCTGCTCTCTAAGCCCACACACTCAGACCCTAGCTCCAGCCCGGACCAGCAGAACCCTGTGCTGGGAACGTCCCCTGAGTCTGAGGGGATTTGATAAGAAAGCAGCAGGTCCTCCGCCACGCAGGTCCTCTGCACAGCCGGCTGGTCGCTTGCTGGCACTTGGCTCTGGGAGGGAGAAGCTGCTGCAGCTTCTCAGCTCACCTCAGGAAAAAGCCCAGGAGCCTGACAAGTTAGTAATTACTGAAAGGAACCCCAAACATGTAATTAACACATCTATAACTGTAACTAGCAAAGATTTTCTAACCCATAGTCCTCTTTGTATGCTAGACTACCATACCTCCCAGCTGGTAACATGCAAAATACATCCTGAAGTTAGTATTGAGGTGGTTTGCCAACCCAAAAGCCAGTGCACAAGCTGCAACAAACAAACAGCAAAGGAAGAATTTAGGTAAACCTTTCGTCATCTGAAAAAAATGAGTCCTTAAAATTACTGTATTTTAGTATCTAAAAATGTACAGAAAAGCCTAAGTACATTGACCAACCTCATCTCACTTGCTGATGGGTGGAGTTAGACTAGAGTGAAGGTGGTTTGATACCTACATCCTCCAAAGAGCCCGTCACTGCCTTGGGCTCGGAGATTGGGTCAGTCTGAACTGCCTCACGCTGGTGGGGTCTGTCTGATGATGTGTATGTTGTATCCATGTAGTACCTTGTCTGTCAGCTGGTAAGCTCTTTTATGTTCACTGTAACCACTGCCACGAGCTCAGAAAGGATACCACTGCTGTGGAAGCCGAGGTGTTTTTCTGCTTTCCTTTTTACGTTACCTTATAATTAGATTGCATAAGTATTTTGTTGTGATTTTTAAAAAGTCTGGGGAAAGTACGAAACGAAGTGAACACACTGGCTAAGCGGGTTTGTTTTATATGAAAAATGCACATTGACCTCGCAGTGAATGAAATGAAAAACTAACTTTCAAACAAAACAAAACAAAACTTTATGCTTTAGATGGAAGCAGCAAATCATTGCTCAGTCTTCTCTCATCCTAGCAAAATGACAAAGGGTAATATTTATGTCACAAAATTGACAAATTGAAAAAATTACCAAAACCCCCCGCGTCCCCCTTTCAAAAATACTGTAATTTTTAAAAGCTAAATACACCATATCAGTGCTGGGGAGTAAACTTCATAGTTATTTTAAGTTTTCTTTTAAGTTTAGTTTTTTCCATCTTTTGTCATTACCTGCATTCCTTAGATTTCTTTTTTCATATGTAAAATGAACTAGCAAATCCCCCTCAACCTCTCTTTTTTTTTTTTTTTCTTTTTTTTTTTGGAAAGAACTTTACAGTCTCAGTAATGTTTTCACCATCGAATCATGAAAAACCCTTTTGTTATTTCTCTTCTTTAACACATAACATGTTCCTCCTTTGACCCTCATTTTCCCTTTTTTTCTCTCTCTCCCCCCTCTCCCTCCCACTCGTCTGTCCCCCTTGTCCACTGATCTAATCCTGCCCTTTTGTGGTTGCTGTCTGTCCCACCCTCCCTCCCTCCCTCTGTCCCTTCCTCCTCCTCCTCCTCCTCCTCCCGGCCCCACCACCCTGGCTGGACCCTCCCAACCTGTTTGTTCCTCTTCCTCTCTTCGTTTGCAGCTTAGAGATGGCTAAAGTCAGCACCCAGACCGCTTCCGTCACGACCCCTGTTGACCTCAACATGAACCTCTCTCAGTCTGCCACCCCTACCTCCACCCCCACCTCCATGGCCGTGCTGGCGGCCGCCTCCGCCGTTACCGTCAGTACCCCCCCTCCCCTACCAACTCTGCCAACCACCCACTATGCCGTTCCTGTCTCCAGTCTGCTTGGCATGAAAACTGTCCCACTCCTGGCACTAAATGCCGCGGCCGCCGCGGGGGCCACGGGGAGTTTGTCCGCTTACACTGCCAAAATTCCTTCGACGAGCGGGGTTAAGAAATCTGACCGCCAGAAGTTTGCTCCATATTGAAGGGATGAGACACAATGCAAGCTTTGCCAGCTCTACCAAGAGTCTGTGGTAGATCCTAGTTATCAAGGAAACAATACGGCATCTTTTATTTTCTGTTAAATTGCTAGTGTTAACTGTTGCCGACTCAAGTCGTCTTCCGCTCTCCATAACGACTAACACCACCTACAAACTAGTTCCAACAGCGGGCGGGCGCCAGCCTGGGGCTTTCCCCCCGCCCAGCACTGTCCCCCTACCAGGCCCACGGCCCGGGCTGGCTCTCCCGCAGCCCCGCAGCACGGCAGGGTTGCCCCACCCCAGCCAGGAGACACCTGGAGAGAAAGAAAAAGCATAAATGAGGCAAAATTTTGACAAGGTGGGTCCTGCTCCGGCAATATTGCCTGGCATCTAAATACACTTCTATCCTTTTGAAGGGATCCCTCCAACTGCAGAACAATTTTCTATGGTAAATTGGCACCTCCGATAAATCCTTCTTTTGCTAGAGCCTGCAAATATGGCACTTCTGATGATTGCTAGCGCCCCTGAAATCCCATGTGAAGTGCTGGCCCCCTTGGCCATTCTGCTGCTCTCGACGGGCCTGAAGACTCCCATCTTCCCTGCCCTGACACCTGCCTGTGAGCAGGACATGGGGGCCAGAAGGTACCAAACCTCAGGTATGCTGCGTACAACAAATTAAGCTTTCTGATCTGAGAAAACTGCTAAATTAAAACAATTGGGAGACAACAAGAAAAAAAAAAAATATATCAAGCACTTGTGCCTTTCCACTCCGTTCTTTTAAAAGAGCGCAACAATTTTTCTTTGGTTTGGAAAAAATGTAATTTTAAGAACTCCGCTTTATGGAGGGAGAGCAGGCTCCGTAACTCATTTACTCATGTATACACCAACATAGTACTTCTATCTGCAAGTACTTAATAGCAGGTACAAATCAGACACGCATAGTCACAGTTCTGGTAACCCCCTTCATATATTTCGTTCAGCCAAAACGACCACTTTTCATTAGGTTTCTGGACAAAATACACCTCTGTTTAACTCATCTCTAATCATGCAATGGGGTTGTATTATAATTACAAATAATACCTAGTGCTTATCAAACGACATTCAAAGGTTGCTGCCTGGACAGATAACATCTCTTTAACAAGAACTTAACAATGTTCAGATTAACTAAACACCTAATTGCAGCCAAATTGAAGAGAGCTGGGTGATGCAATGGCTGGTTGCTAGCTGTTGGAACTAGTTTTTAACTGCATTTTCTGTTTGTCCATCCACCTTCTTTTTAATTTCTGTTGCATAACTCAGTAATGCAATATTGTTTTCCTCACCACTTCCAAATCCAGAATCCCATCAGCCCACCATGTTCATCCACTTTGCACTCCTTGGACACAAAGCTTTAACAATTGAACTGTATTCAGTGCATTTTAATATAAACTAAAAACACAATGCAAATGCAATACTTTTTAAAACATGGTATTTCAAAGTGTGTTATTATTATTGTATAGGGCTAAGTACTATCTCAGTATTTTGTGTCATTTCTGTATTCTGTGGGCTTTTCTTCACCTTAGTACCTTTGCACTAAGTTTTGTCACTGTAACCATTTGTAGAACTGCCATTGTTACAGTTTGCACTTATCCAAATGGGGTTTTTGGTTGGTTTTGTTGGTTGGTTTTGTTTGTTTGTTTGTTTTGGGCTTTTTTTTTTTTTTATATATATATAATGAAGGAAAAACTGGAAATAATGTCAAGGTACCTCAGCTATTTAACAGCTCTAGAAAACTGCTGTAAAATTGTTCTGGACTATTGTAACTGTTTCAATAAGTGACATTTAAAAAACAAAAACAAACCACCAACCTCTGTGTGAGAAAACTTGCCTGCATTGAAATGCTGTTCTATGCTGGTTGTACTCAAGTGTAATTTTTTTAATAGTGAGAAGATTTTTTTTTCTTTTTTTTTGCCTTTTTTTTTTTTTCTCTTTTCTTTTCCTCGTTTTTGTTCCTACATTTTAGGCTGTCTTCAGAAGTTACTGGCCTGGGGGCTCTGTAATGTATCTCATCATGCCCTAGTGCATTAGCCACCAGACAGGACTTTTCCAAAGCCCCATGAGACAATGCTTTCTATGGACTAATCTACAGAGGAGTTTCTGCCATTTCTAACTTTCTTATTATTCTGAGACATCAAAAGAAAATAATTCCTTTACTCTTTAAGCAACTGTGCTTCCTAACTCTTGTGTTGCTTTCATTACTGTTCCAGTTTTAACACTGTTGTGGCTCATAACATAAAGCAAAGAAAAGTTATTTTTGGGGGTTAATTTTCATTAATGTTCATGCTTTGGCTAATCTGTATAAAAGCATGGGCCATTAGTGTTCTAAACCACTGTATTCAGCTAGAGACTCGACAGTAAATTAAATGAGACGTTTTTATAAATAAATTTTTTCCTGATTTAAAAAAAAAAAAAAAGACGTGGTAGCTTTGTGCATACAACTGTTGTGTTGTTTAAACTTTGTTCTTTGTAACCAAGTTGCTAATTTGTCATTTGAGAAACACTTATTTTATGGATTGTCAAACTAAGATCATAGACAAATTGCTTGTTTTCATTAATGATTAAAGGTTTCATATCATCACGCTTAAGGTCCCAGTGCTCATTGGGAAAGAGTATAACAACTGTGCAATACTGGCAAGGTTAGAAAGTACATTAGCCCATTGTCAGGGATGATGAGTCTTTCCAGGATTAGATGGAGCCAGATCATGTAATTAGTAGAATATGCAGTATTTCTGCAAAACATTATTTGGTTTTTAACAAAGTTGCTGTTGGAGAACTTCTCACACTGCATAGAAAACACAGCATTTGGCTTCTTGCCAGTGGTTTGTATCTCTCATGCTTTCCCATACTGATTTTAAGATCAGATACTAGGGAAAGAAAACCTAGAACAAAAGAATAAATTTGGGTACTGAGTACCTTATTGCTAAAGACCCTTCATATTTTCCCATTCCCAGAAGCACTGTTCAGTGACAAGGCCTCTTCACCCCACCAGTAAACTAGCCCAGCAGCTGGGAGGAACATGACAATTTACGTTAAGAAGGGGGAATGGAGAGCCGGCCCAGGGAAATGTCTCATCCTATCCTGACACTCTGCTTGAGCCATTCAAACAGCCTCAAGCTATCTCTTCACAAGAAAGTGAAAGAAAGGGGCTGACCCTGAGTTGTTGCTGCATACAGTACTTCTGGCTGCTGCCTTGGCCACCTCTCCTCTAGCGCATTGGCAGTATTTTCAATTTACTGCTTTGTCCTCATAAGAAAGCAGAATTTTTGGCAGTGAAAATGAGTAGCATCCTTAATGATGTGAGACTAATTCTACAGCTTCCTTCCCTACTTTACTAAGGTCTATACTTGTGTCTGAGTATTTAGCTTGGGGTCCCACTTCCACTCACTGCCCCTGCTGAGTACTTATGGGGCATATCACTATTATTTTCCATGGATTCTAGGGTACAGAGAGCTCCCGTGTGTCTGGGTCCTAAGTCTGAGCTTGGAACTATGATATGATTAAGATGTGTGTACAGACTTGGAAACCTGTAGAAGTTAATTGCTTCTTCAATACAGATGCAGCCACAGAGCAACTCTTGACAATAAAGGCTGCCGAGGAAGATTACAGAATGACTCATTGCATCCCAGCATCCAGGAAGCCTTACCCAGTGTTGAATTAGCTATTCCAACCCTTAGGTTGGAAGAACTATTAGGCTGTAATACTAACCTTGATAAAATTCTGTGCTATTATTAAAATATATATTACTTAAAATATATTTTACTTCTTACTCTTGAAAAGAGACCTTAAGCTGTTTTCACAGCAGAGACTTCCATATTTTTCCTTTCCTAAAGGCATACTCTTCATTTTCTCAACAGCAAAAGCTATTTCGTGGCTAGTCTGGTTGGTATAAATGTTAAAAAAAAAAAAAAAAAAGAACATTATTGCAGCCCAACACTAAGTAGGTCAAGGCTTCGCTCTCCCAGTAAAGCTGCTAGGCAAAGGGCAACAGCAGCTCTGTGGTATATAGCATCTTTCACATAAATAATTCCCATGTGCGTTGCAGAGTTGGCTAGAAAAGACTGAGATTCAAACCAACTAGTGCATGGGCACGTTTGTGTGTGGAATGAAAAGTAAAATAAAGACACATGGACAAAGGAAGGGAAAAAAAAGTCTTTTGAGAGGGTTTTTGCAAATAATATAGGCAGAAATGTGATAAAATCTGGGCTAATTAAGGACTCAGTTGGAAAAGATTTCTTAATGGCAAGAAAAAGTTCATGGATATATACAAAATGGGCAAATAAAACACAAGAAGGTACATCTGGAAGAGGAAAAAAAAAAAAAAAAAAATCCAATATAGAAAAGTAAACCCGCTCATGCCCGAAGGTAGATAAGAGGAAGCATGCACCCAACATGAAAAGGTCATTGCCCACACAACTGTGAATTTCCAAATGAAAGATAGCACAAGTTCTGCACCTTTCACATCATCAAATTGATATGAGAGTTCTGGCAAACATCTCAAATGAATTCAAGCAGCTCTGTTGTGTTTCTCAAGTGAAAAAAAAAAACAAAAAACAACCAAAAACCAAAAAACACCAAAAAAACCAAATGCTGGCTGGAATAGTTAACCAGAAGGAAAACAAACAAACGACAAAGTTAAGAGGTATTTAGCCACATAATGTAGTCTGTGGCTAATACGCAGAGCACTTCCTGTTCTCAAACATAGCCAGAAGGCATTACAGGCCCCAAGGTGCATACTTGTGCCAGTCAAGGTTCATAGGAAGCCAACAGCTTAGATCTCACTGGTGCCATGAGTGTAGGCACCTGGTAAATGTCTCAGCTTCACTGGGCTGCATGGGCACTGTATTTCTGTGAGGTTTCACAAGACAGTCTTAAAGCATGCACTGAACCTTCCCCAGCTGACTGAACTAGACAGAAATGGCAGCATCCCTGGTTTTTTTCATTTTTAAATAGCCAACAGCATGAAAACAAAACTGCTCCTCTGGGATGGGGGATATCCAAATCCAGTTTCTTCCATAGCCTTAATCTCAGCTGAAACACATTTCAGCACTATTTATGTACTTGGTACAGGACCTTTCCCATCTCAGGGAAGTGTCATGATTATCAAACAAGGTCACATATACTCGTTCATGCAGTCATTTTACAGTGGCACAGCTTCTAGAGGAAAGACTGAAGTTGTTGGGCTGTTCAGCTAGATCACAGGAACTGTATGTTCAAAGGACAGCATAGAGAAAAGGGATTTGAGAGCTCTCATATCCTTCGTAACTGCTGTAACCACCAATTACACAAGGTATTAGTCCCTCTGCTGTATTTTTGGAAGAAAGACTTAGTTTAGATGTCTGCACAAGGGAATTGCTCGCCCTTGCTTTTCCCAGCTAACAGGCCAGGATAGTTCTAAGTGAAGCAATGAACAGAGATTAAATGAAGGCAGATACTGAAAAATTGCTTCACACCAGAAAATTTCAATCTCTGCCTGAGGGACACTTTCTAGAGATACAAGTACATACTGCCTTACTTGCCACTGAAGTGTACTTACTCCTTGGTTCCAGGAAGGACTGCAGTAATGTTGATTAAATTGGTTTCTGCATCAATGCATGTGTCCTGTCACTCTACAGACTGGCATATATCTCAAGACTAACTGAAAGAGAAATGTCAAATTCATGTGATGGTACCTAACAAAAGGGAATTTCTGAAACATTATATACTCACATTATGGTTTCTAATGATGGCTACAGCATAATTCCTATTGATTGAATGTCTGATTTCTTAGTGCAAGCTTTCTTAATTATAAGAAAATATTTTTAAGAAGTGCTCAAAGTATTTGAGTAATATGACTTTTATCATTAGAGCTATTTCTAGCACAGTGTTTTTAAGATGATAAAATACAGAGAATTTAATTAGTGGCATGTAATAAGCAAAATTTGTATCTCCTCAAATTGCATTTACCTACAGGAGGCCTGACCAAAGCTAATGTTAATGTTATTTTTAACCACTATTTGTAATCCTGAAGCAGATTTTTAAATTATATGCTTTAGTGGAGGAATGACAAACAATCATGTTAGCAAATGAGAACATTGTTTTGTTTTGTTGGTTTGGTTGGTTTTGTGCAACCACTTTTGGGCTCCTCTGTACCAAATACAGCCCTTTTTCCACATCCATTTTTTGAGTCATGGCAGCAGCAGTTTATTTTTTCCGTGGAGGGAGAGAAGTTAGCACACAGAT
This sequence comes from Athene noctua, assembly GCF_965140245.1. NCBI lineage: Eukaryota > Metazoa > Chordata > Aves > Strigiformes > Strigidae > Athene > Athene noctua. Next base: position 71,097,019 of record NC_134038.1, on the reverse strand, counting down.
TACCATTTGTCATTGCACTCGCCAGAGAACAGCTAACTACCAACAACTGGCAGTTGCAGCTGTAGTTAGCTGCTCCCTCCAGAGCTGCTACTTGGAACGCCATTTCAAATATGCTTGCACACACACTCACATATTTTGGATCTGGAAATCACCAGTTTCATAACCACTGAGCTGGGGAACTGCAACTATTTTTTGGTGGCATGAAATTACACAGTTTTTAAATTTGGGCAACACACTCTGCTATTATATCAATAAGTAAGGATTATAAATGCCAAGTCTTCCCCCTTAATTCTGATTCTTCAGTTTTCTGGAAGTCCTGGACATCAGAGAATTAAAATATCCTTCTCGATTCCACTGTGCCAAAGATTAAACTTAATTTTCAATAGTGGCTATGGACAGAGCTAGTTACTAGGACTACTTTCATCTTTTTGTTTAAAAATAGAATTTTAAAAAGTTAAGAAGCTAGAAATTAAGGAAGCACATATTTTTTAAACAATTAGTTGCTCTGGTTAATCATCTAGCTGAGTAGCTCCTTTCAAGTTCATAAAATTGTTTTCTAAAACTGAGGACACTCTTAAAATAAAAAACCATGCATAATTAATTTATAAGAGAGAGATCATTTACCTTGATAAATTAGCTTGACTATTCAGCACGTTTGGAATAATACCATCTTCTCCCTTACAGCCATGCTACTCTCATTGCTAAAAAGGATGATTTCTTGTCTTCTTGACACAACAGCACATGTACAACAGTGGTCACGTAGGATACAGATAGCAAAGTCAGTCCTATCTTCTTCACAAAGCTCTCCAAAAGCTTTGTTTTAAATGTACAGTTGTATGCAATTAGCTGTATAAAACACTGTTTGTGGATCTGTCAGGTTCCTTCAAGGAAAAAAGCACCAACTCCTAAACAAGCAACAACAAAGAGGGATGAATGCTGCCAGTTACTTCCTCAGCAACACACCCACCCGCTGGCTTGTCCACTGGCTTGATTCTTTCAACAGAAGTTAAGCAAGAATAATGAATAGAGTGATGAGTGATCTGGTGTTCACTCCTGTCATCTATTCCTAATAATTAAAACAATGGGCTGCTCTGGTTTGGATTTGAATGTACAAACTCCCTGCACTGTAACTAAACTCACTGCCTTTAGCTTCTTACCACTAAATATCTCTACAGAGGGGAGGGTAACAACTACATCAGCTGAACTGTTTCAGTACTCAGTTCCTAGCCTATTCATCTGCAGTTGAAACCATGATTTGCAGATTCCTGTACAAAAGTAAAAAGTTACAGATGTATTTACAGAAAGTGTAAATTATAAACTCAGAGATTAACATTTTTATACTGTAAAAACATATAGGCCCATGGCGCTCACTGTAACCTGCCTTTAGTCACATCTGTTTCTCTGACATTAAGCTAGATGCAGAGTGGTTCTAAAGTTCAGCATTAATGAGCTAGTATGCTTTGGTGAGTCAGGTCAGTGAAAAGCAAAGATAAGCAGAACAATTAGAAACTTCACTTAGATCTTCTGAGAGTGAAATTGGGGGATTGTCTTTTGGCTTGTTCTGAAAGAAACTGTCCATCTGTTAATACTGTACCTCTCAGATGAAAGTTCTCTTTAAACTGAAAAATGGATCTAGAGATCTTTCACTACAGCGTAATAGGCACCTTATACATTGATATTCAAATGTTTCACAATATAGGAGGAAATTTTATTTCAAGTTTTGGCCCAGCTTTCTCCAATTTACCAAAACATTCATTATTTGTTTCAATACTCTCTGAATGTTTCTGTATTCTGTATTTCAATACTCTCTGAATGTTCCTATCTCAACAACAGTACTAATTCATGTAAGACTGCAGTGTTTTATGAAAAATTTTAGTAGTCACAGCTACTTACAGTTGTGGTTATTAAATCAACCAAAAAACAATGACTGTAAGCCAGCATATGTTAGCGGGAATAAATGAATGCACCAAACCATTAAGGACCATAGCTTGAATTTTGAAATCTTTCTAAAAGAACTGAACTCAAGGATCATGGAAACGAAGAGCGATAAAAACAGCATCTCACAATATGGAAAAGGCTCCCTCCATATCAACTCTTTCTTCCAAAACAGCAAATCAAACTTGTAGCTTTAGTTTTTCTCTGTATTACTTGGTAAATAACCATCTTTAAGGCAATTATCTAGAATGTTCTTATAAAAACAAAGCTTCTCTCTCTTTAAAACTTCACTAATGTGTTTTAAAACTAATCTTTTAAAAAGAAGTAAATGTTAAGCTGTTCCTTCATAACTTTACTGTGTGATAAATATCAAACTACACATTTCCTATTTTTTCAAAAGTCTTCAGCACATTTGAAATGTTTTAAGATTTGCGAAAGTTTTTAAAAAATTGCTTAATGTAAAAAAAAAAAACCCAAAACAAAAACAACAAACCTTACCAAAGCTCAGGGTAATTCTGCTTTCCATGTCCCAATCTTGACAAGTTTGTTGGTTCCTGAATTTACTTCATCTGTGTTTAGAAATCAGTTTTAGACGCTTTTTATGCCTCAAATGGTATCTTAAGAAAATCTCCAGTATTTACAGCTAGATAAATGATTGTACCTCATCAGTTTCCAGTGCAGTACCTTCCTCTCTGGCATTTTGTCACACATTCATTTAGTTCTTTTCATTTCATTCATTGTCTTTTCATCCCCCTCCTCAAGAAATGCGAGGTATGCTACACTATGGCTGCACTAATAAGCAAAACAAGATACTATAAAGAAAAATATTCAGCACTGCCTATGGCACATCACAGAGTATACACAGCCGAGAAGCTGTAGCTCAGCATTTCTAAGCTTATTCCTTATGTACACAGGGAAACTGTAGCAGATCCTGAAAAAATGTACTTATTTTATTGAGAGCTGAGGCAATGGATTGAAGAGCACTTATAAATTTTAAGGTAACATAAATGCATAATATTTTCTCTTCCTTAACCCCCTAATCTGGGAATACTCCATACACTACCACTTTTGCAAGTCCTTCCATACACAGAATCCAAGTCTCAGAATGACCAGATACACCTAATCCTTCCAAAACCTTAAGAGATTCTTCAGCTACTTATTAATCCCATTAAAATACCTCTGGTAGGAAACCAATAATTTTAATAGGAAAGCTGCATTCAATATTGTACAACATTTGCAATATACAGTTTTTACAGCAAGTAATACACCACTGTAGATCTACAAAGATTTTTTTTTAATACACTTGGCTCTTTACCATCTTATGATCCTCTTTAAATAAGTATTTAATAAGCTTCTCACTTCAAACAATGGAAGTAACATCACAGATAAAGGGAATATCAACCATGTTGCAGAAATGCTATAACAAAGCCCCTTTCACCCGCCAGTCTTGAGAGAGCAAATCCTGCAATTCTTCTTCATCTTCACTACCAATAGCCTCATCCTCTTTTTCTTGTGTTGCTCTTAGTCTCATGGCTTCCTTTAACTTCTCCTTCATCAGATCTTGGCGGTTACGCAAAAGCTCAACACGGCGGTAACATTCACTGTTAAAAAGTAAACCACCTATTAACATTTGTGGTCTTTCCACATTAACTGGATTTTCTACAGTGCTGGATTTTGCTTCTCCAACTTCAGATAAGAAAAGCTACATAGCTCCCCATCAATTAAAAAATAAGCTTGCAATATGCTAGTGCATCTTCTCCGTGTTGATCAAGTGGAAACAGACCAAAAGAGAGGAGAAGTGTGGTCAATTCTCTAGCAATGAGATCTAATCCAAATATTTAACAACTGCAAAGCCACCACAAAACATTCTTCAAAAAGGCACAGAACCAATATCCACTCCCACGCAAGAAGACACCCCACTTGTTGCTCTACTTATGGTTTTTATATATGGTAGAAAGGCGAGCTATCAATTGGCTATCAATTTTGATAAGTTAGTGGTGAAATCTCTGAAAATAATAAAAAAGTAGCACAAGTGGTCAGATTCTCTATCTGCTTACTGTGTGCTGTAACAGAATATTTCACGTAAACACAACCCACAAATTTCAGTTTTCCATTTACTTAAGTCCTTGAAATATGTTTTATAACAATTATTCTATCCATTTTAACAGGATATTTTGTTGAAAATGCCAAGTAGTATCAGCCTGATTTAAATACATCTTGCTTCTTTCATTCCTGTTTGCTAGGAAGAGTCAACAAGAAAAGCTTATTATCTGGATCCCGTTTCCTTTAGTGTATCTGCAATATGCTTACTTACAGGCAGTCACAGCTGAAGATCTGAAGGCTAAAGAAAACATGAATGTCACTAGAATTGATTTTGATTTTGAATTTAATTTGAAATAGCCTGAATTTAAATACACTCAGAAGACAAAGTTACAAAAATGGTCTTTAAAAAAACCCATTTGGAACTTTTATTTTGGAGAAAAGTAATTATGGTAACAAACTTGAAATTCTCTACAAATTTCTGAGTTTGGTTCTATGTACTATAGCATCCTAAGCTACTGGGAAAAATGAATGCTCAAAGACAGCCTGGTTTAGCTCAAGCCCTCTCCAAAATTCCATGAACATTGTTAAAAGATATTCTTGTACTACCAAAGCTCAGTTTGAACCCAGTGCTATTTGTTATTATATGCTGATTACCTGTAGCATGTAAATCTGTCCAGATGGCTTAAGTGTTGCTTTAATTTTTAGTGCTTCTTTTTGTTGCAGGGTTCATTAAAAACAGAATTAATCTTTTTCTACTCAACTGCTACCATTGCCATAATCACCATTAATTAACATGTTAAGCTACATGATAATGGCAACAATCTGTTCCACTAAGATGTATTTCAGGTTACTAAAAAGTTTAACTTTTATCCAACTGCTACACCTACCATTTCAGCAAAACAGAACAAAACAAAAAAGACACTTCATGTAATGAAGTGCATCATTCAACAAAACCTTTAAGTAAAATTTTATTAAAAATAAGGAGAATTAGTCGCAGAACGGGACATTTTCAGTACAGCACATGGATGGCCAAAGTACAAATCTTGTTATCAAAATTTTAATTGCAGAATATCAGACCATGTTTTTTAAAAATGGTCACAAATTCTACATCAATCAGAACTCACAGAGAAATACAAATTAAGACATTTGACAGGGAAAGGGGGACAGTTTGTTCAAAGAATTTGTCTTCTATTGCTTTATTTTGCCCATGCCTGCCTGCTGTATTTTTGGTGACTCTAGTGCTTTCTCTCTTTGCAAACAATTATATAACTTCACCATAATATACAACATAACTGCACCAAAATTCATGGTTTTATTAGGTATGATTCTGCAATTGGAGGGAGTCTGTCCTTCAAGTATCTTAGGTGATTAATGAAAGGTAGCATCGCAGAAGATTAAAATTAAAAATATTATCAGTCTAGTCAAATAGCGAACCATTACTGCTGGAGAACAGAAAGTTTGAGGAAAAATTGATCTACTTACATCTGCTCATCAATTTCGCCAATCTGACGATCTAGTCGTCCCTCCTCATCTTCTTCTGCCACTATTGCTTCTGAAATCTAAACCAGAAAAGTGCTAAGAAAATTTACCTTCATGCTGAATTTCACTGTTGTTCCTTTTTGATGTCTGTGTCTTCCCTTCCTCCCCTCTGCCTCAAGTCAATGTTAATCTCCTATACGTATACCCCCACTTTCACAAAAGACTCTGGAGGCAAATACAGAAAAAGTCTGATCTGGTTTAATTTGAAACAGAAATGTTTTTTCTTAAAACTAAAAGTAGTTTGGCTGCTTTGGGGTTAACCTTTCAAATTTTTCAATACACTACTATTTGAAACTGAGCATAACCAAACTATGCGCATCCAAAGTCTGAGGTTGAAACAGGAGCTATATCCCAGTGCTTGGGACTTAATTACACACGCTTATTGAAAGTATTGGTTAAATATTCCCACTAGATCTCGAAGTGTTTCTAACCTGTTATTTTTTTCAGCATATACTTTCTCAAATCTGAGTGTCTGGGAGATGCTATGCAATCAATGGTCCACGCATAACTGAGAAGATTCCTTCTAAGCTGAAGAATTATCTGAATGGCTAATGCTAGCAAAATGTATCCACCACTGCTTTTGTATGAACATTCGCTCTGTTTATAGTGCTGACCGCTTTAAAATGAGCAATGATAAATTTTTTTGCACCATGTTTCTTAGAAGTTGACATATCAACAATTATTTACAATTAAAATTAAAAAACTAGCAAATACTCTAGGAGAAGATTGAGAACGCCAGGTATCTTTAGTGACAGTTTTATATTGTACAAAAGGGCAGATGAAAACCTGTTCTGCAAAGACTTTTCACGCAATGCTAAGCAGTAAAAAATGGAAGTACAGAAAAATTGTGGCCAACTGATGTGTCTCATACACAAGATCTTTTATCATTTCTCCAAATTTTGGGGTTCCCTTCCAATACATTTAAATTAACCATAAAACCCAGGTTACCTACACTTTATAGATCCTTTTTGAAAAAGACAAACGGGTGGTGTTTTGTTCTATGTTTTTCAAGGTTAAAATAACGTACCTCATCTAAAGAAGAGCCTGCAATTATGTCCTGTTTGGGTGCAGGATGCTGATCTGAGGCATATGCTATCTTATTTAAATACAATTTAACAAATGTAACTAGGTATATACGGATGACCGGATCCTGATCATAAGTTTATTCAACTTCCCTTAAGTGGAAAACAGAAGGAACCCTTTGCTCATTTATAAAGTGCATTTAACCACACACTGCATTGCAACAAACAGCTGACAAATGCAGATGTCAGTCATTCTGCAGAGCTGCATGAAACTGTTGTTTTCCTTATTGTGTATAGTATTTAGAATCAATAAAAATAGATTCCATTACTTACTGTGTTGACCTGTCGCATTGCCTTTTGAAATTCATCCCATTCTTTGTCCATCTGATCCTTTGGAGCATCAACTTTTCGCACCTAAGGAACATGAAAAAACAGACTTATTAATGATTTGTCTAGTGACTCTTTGGGGCACTGTAAAACACCTGAAGAAATAGGGCAAATTATGCTGTGTCCTCAGAAAAGTCTGGTTGACATACTTCTATTTAAGTAATGCATATAAATGTCATGTCCTGCTCAGAAGAGGGAGACAAGTGACTTAGATTCCTAACAATGAATAAGAGAGTGCATCTGCACAGTGGTCTTGGGAGAAAAATCTGACTCTGCTCCTGGATTAAAACAACATTCTTGACTGTAGCATTAAAAAATAATTGACTAAGAATGGATGGCGTGGAATGTCTGGAGTAACAAAAGTGACTAAATCTGTTAATCTGACGGTCTGTAATTTCACTGTGTTAGGTGATAACTTAAAATTCTTCTGTAAACTGCCGGTTCAATTGTACATAATAGCTCTCACAAGCCAAAAAGCAGAGAATTATTTGCTTTTGGCACAGCATAAAATATCAGATGATTCAGTCACTAGTCTGACTGTATTTCAAATCTAGTCTAATTTTTTTGGCTAACAGAAGAAATAGTACAGCTACGTACCAGTTTTAATGACATGCAAATATTTTTCTTCTGTGATAGATGACATTAATTACTAAGACAAGACACAAAAAGTAGTAGCTGCAAGAATGCATTTAAGATCTACAACTAAGGTAATCAAAACCAGATTGTGCTTTTAATACAAGCAAATAAACAAGGTAATCTACCTGTGTAACCAAAACTTCCACAATTCAAGAGTGGAAGATGTGGCATAGAACATATGTTAGATGACAGATTTTGCCTGGCTCTAGACTGGGTGGAGATTATATAACTAGGAGAACTAAGCAGTTTGAACAGAATAATTCATGGCACCATCTTTTTGCATTAGTTTTATTTTTCCTTTTTTGATTCCTCTCTTTTGGTAACACATCAGTCATCATCATAGTAAACACAACAGTTTGGTACCTTGTGTTCCTGAACAATTATACAAAATCCAGTAGTATGAATTAAGTTTCTAGAATAAATTAGAAGCTTCCAAGCAAACAACATACTGGGAAGTAATAGTTATCATTTCATTTTTCTGTTCTGTGATTATTTCTATCATATGTGTATGTACTGTGTTATTATGCATTGTGGTTGTCTTTTGTAATTCATAATTACTTGTATTTCTTACAATAAATTTAAAGAGTAAAGATATTATTTTTCCTTGAAATATTTATATAATCCAGAGTTTATATGCTTTATAAATTCCTAATGTAAAGAACAAACATTTTTAAAGCCCGCAATCTCCCTTCCAAACACTCACTGTTAATTATGAAAATAATTGTTTTATGTATTATTCCAACATAGAATCACTTGCAGACATCTCAATATAAGTGATGTCACAAACATTTTCCTTCCCCTGCACATTAGCTAAACTTAGAAAGGGCTGATTAAAAAAGAACATCACCTGCAAGCAATTCAAGGAAGAGCTTATTGGAACATGTATCCACTTGCAAATTTTATCAGCTGAGGAGATAACCAGAACAAAGATCACTAATCAGTGTCCTCTCAGATATAAGCAGATTCTCCTTTGCTTGACAGGCATTTGTACAAGCTTCCCAACTGATGGTGAAACTATTTGGAAAATTTAACACTACAATTAGTCATATTAAAAAAAAAAAAAAAAGTGTGGCTTTTTCAGCTATGTATTTCAATATTGAAAATGTTATTCAAAACTATTCACATATGCTAACATGTGGGCATAGGCAGTGCCAAAAGAATCTTGCCAGAGCAATTAAGAGATGCCTGAGCTTGTAAATGGGACAGTGGGACTAACTGAACACAAAGAAGCGTTATTTGGAAGGTCTCCAAATCAGAAGTCAGGATTCAACCTCACAATCCAATTTAAATACACCAGCAGCCTTCCACACTGTGAACAACAGGGAAATACACTCAAGGAAAACAAAAAAGACTCAGGCTCAACATGATTATTTCAATAAAGAAAGCAGGAGAGCCATTCAATCTATGGCAAATTTTACAAAACAAACAAACAAAAAAGGTTTGTACTTAAAATGTCAGGGGTTTTTTTGGTCATCATTTGGTACAGTGCAAGTTGATGGAAGAATGAATCATTTTGATCACAATGTCAAGATTTTTAGTTGTGGGGGTTTTTTTGAGAAACACACTGAATGCCCACATTTCTTTTTTGCGCATCAAAAAACCCCATAGTGGTAAAAGACAAAAGGGCTGGAGACCAAGTTCACTGTTGGAGTATGCCAGTGCTAGAGATTACAGTGTATACAATAATCTAGCTATTTTCATTCTAATAAGATGTAAAGTATCAGTCACAAAGTGACTTTTAATATTTTTCAACAGGATCTCTCAAAGGACATTAGAGAACTATTTTTATATCCTCAATTCTGAAGCAGAACTGGATGCACAAATTAGGTGAAATGTTTTTCTTGAGATGACTCAAAAAAATAAAACTAACAGGTGGATTGTCCAAATCTCAGTCTAGCATTTTAATCAACAAATAACACTTCTTTGGTTTTCTTTAAGAGTCACAAAGGAACCACAATCAAAAATACCTTCTGAGAGATGATTTAACAAGCTCTTCCTGCCTGCCTCTGTCCCTTTTCATGTTTTCTAATTAATACAGAGTGAACTGCTCAACGCTGCGCCAGAAGAGGTTTAGACTGGACATTAGGAAGCATTTCTTTACCATGAGGGTGGTCAGACAGTGGAACAGGCTTCCTAGAGAAGTGGTCGATGCCCCAAGACTGTCAGTGTTTAGGAGTCATCTGGACAGTGCCCTTAATAACACGCTTTAACTTTTTGTCAGCCCTGAATTAGTCAGGTAGTTGGACTAGAGGTTTGTTGTAGGTCCCTTCCAACTGAAATTATTCTACTCTAATGTATTCATTTTCTTATATTCTGGTATGACTAATTACCTGGAAAACCATCCTTACTACTCAGAAAATCATTATAACTGGCAGAAATAAATACAGCAGCATAAAAAAAGCAGATCACTTACTTTTGCATCCACTTCAGGATCATCAAAGAAACCTTCTGGCAAAGCTTCAGCAGTGTTTTCTTTCCTGAAATGTTTAATCACTATTATCCTAAGTTAACACTTTACAACCTGCTTTATGGTAGAGTTAAAAATAGTCAAGAATAAAATCCAGAATCTTTTATAAAGGGACCTAGAAATGGAGCAAGATTTTTTTATGCCCCGAGTTTTACCTACAACCACCAAAACTTGCTTCTTCCATTTGGTCTTACATAACTTAAAAGGAATTGCACAGACAGGTTTAAATCTCAGTCAAAACAAGAGTTATAGCTTAGGCTTCTTAAACTGTTCTTTCCAGTGTGCTGAGCACGAAAACATTTTAACAGCACAGTCTCTACTTTTGAAAGCCTAAACCACTGCCTACAAAAAGTGCTTGAGTGAGCTGAACCATTACTACAGAACAAGTAAATGGTTTTCTTTAAACAGTTAACAGCAGTGGTTAACATTAAGCTTTCAAGGTATCCTGCATTAAAATTTGCAAATGGAGATGTCTGAGACACTGTATGGCATTGGTCCATCTCTTATCCTGCCCCTAGGGTGTGAAATACCTGTCTGAAATAATGCTAGAGGCTGACATACATACAAAATATTCCAAATACAAGTCAACAATATGACAGATTTCTAAGTGATCACAGTCTGTATTTCCTGGAAGAATAACATTTATTTACAGTTCCCAAATCTATCAGTATTTGATTTGACTGCTTACCTTTCCACTATCTTCTCTTGTATCTCTGCTTTCTGTATGGATCCTGAATGGGAAACTATAGGAGCAGCTGTAGTTTTGCTGTCAAAGAAGTCTGTAAGAAAGGACAGAAGCCTATGAACAAAAAGAACAACTGTTCAAGCTTCTTTATAAAATTCTGACTGGACAGGAATTTCAATTAATACCTTACTGAATCAAGGGAAGAACAGCCAGACATTATTTCACATGACAGCCTCAAACAATTAGAACATAAAATCAGTACATGCTGAGAAAATACAACACAATAACAAACTATCAAGGAATCTCTCTACTTCCAGTATTACATATCCTAACCAGCTTACAGCAATAATCAGAAGAAATGAAAACCCTTCTATCATCAGTTAAAACAGCTTCTCCTTACCGAATCACTTACTATTTCAGTCATCGTTACCTGCAGGCAGAGAATTAGCTATTACTTCTTCAGTTGGAGGTGGAATTTCAGTTTTATGCGTAACAGAAGATTTTTTTGCTTGATCTTGTTCTTCCTCTTCCTCTTCCTCATCATCATCATCATCATCGTAATTTCCTGACAATAAACTGGGACCTGGACCCTTTGAAAGCCGTTCATTTGTGTTATCTTGCTCCACTTCATCAAAAAAGTCTGCTGGTAGCCTAGTAAAGAACACACAACCTAACTATTTTGAACTTCACAAAAATCAGTTACAGTCTAGCATCCAAAGCCTATTCAATCTGTGAGCAATATGATCTTTGAGGTATTCTGCAATACCCTAAACTGTGCAGCTACCAATGTAGCCACTGTCTGAAGGCAGCACATACTTGCTGCTTTCATTTGAAGTTCCCCAGAAATGCTTAGGTTAATGCTGAAAACACATTTCAGTTCCACTTTTGTATTTAAATGTTCTCTATCAGAAAGGTTAATAAAAACATCCCGTAACAAAGTGTATTTGAAGGAATGGCAGGTTAGGTAATTCTGTTTCCACATTCAAAGTTATTTGCACAAGTGTACTGGCTGTGAACACATTAAATACAAAAGTCATAGTTCAGCGGTTGTACTAATGTCACATAAACCTTGATAATGTTCATGTTTAACACAGCTACTTATTACTGTTGCTCTGAACTGCCACACAGGCTCAGCCATGAGAAAACCCAGATTTGTTTTTATAACAGCTGCAGGCCTCCAAGCCAAACATTTTTCCAGGTTATATTTTAAAATAATCAAACTGATCAGTATAATGCTGAACAAACCTCTCAACTGTTCCTTCTGCAAACACACTCAAAATGTCTACAAAGTCCCTCCTACTGTCAAGATAACAGCACATAATATCTGTGCAAGATAATAAAAATTTATCCTGTGAAGAAGCATAGAGGAGAACTGCAGGCCTCGTGTGACATCTACCAACCCCACAAAGATGTCCAAATACCATCAGAAATCTTTAGTTGCAGTAAGATGCTTAACCCAATCCCCTGAAGCCAAATGTATCTGTGAGAGTTCAACTGCATGATAGGCATTTACATTAATTTTAAGTGACAAAAACATCTTAATAAAGATCTGCTGATGACATTCCTTAGTAGTTTTTGGAAATAAATATCATTTAAATATACATTTAAACAGACATTAAAATGTGTCTTAATTTCAGACTACCATCTCTTCTGCAGTATGCTTAGCATTAGAGTGCATGCCACAATCTGCTTATTTTCATTCTAGCAAACTGTGCAATGCCACCACATATTAATCCTTAAAAGTTGATAGTGACAGTAAAATAATTCCTTTTTTGATCACGACTCTAGAGTTAATACCACGATTTTCTCATCTGTACTGAGGAAGATGCTGCCATGTCCAGGAATATACACCCACATTAGAAAATGAGCAGAGATCTGCTGATTCTCTGAATCTTTACCCTTGGCTAGGAAGGATATGAGGAAGAACAGAGCAAGAATGCAGCAGCTGGTACAGTTACAAAAACTCATATGTAATGAAATAACATCTACTTACCCAGATGTAGATGTGTGTGGCTTTTCATCTGTACCTGTATAACAGCCAAGAGTCACTTCTTACAATCCATGCTTTCAAAAGAAATATCCCTCAGACAGACTCCTACAGCAGCAAGTTCACAAATGCACACTTTCATCTATATATTCATATATAACACCAAGGGGAAAAAAATTAACTATCTTTCCTTTAGCATGAATTTTCATGCATGGATTGAGGTAAAACAGTGGACTGATCCCACTGAAAGGGATTAACACCATTTCTGGACAAGTGCTTCTACTGTTTACCTTACAGTACTGTTTCTGGTTCTATTGGACCAAGATGCAGCTCCATGATCTAATTCAACCAAATAACCCAGAAGGAAACTACCAAAAGTGTAGTTTTCTCCTGATGAGTGAACTCACAGGGAAAGAGCAAGACAGACGTTTTCCCTTTGCAGCAGCACCAGGCTGACATTAACTCAACAGTCTTGTGTGTTCACACACACTTCCATGGGGAAAAAAAAAAAAAAACCAACCAAAAACATTCAAGATGTGAAATGGCTAGATTCTGCAAGTGTTTGTAAGTATTCTTCTCTCCTTACCTTTTACTCTCTTTAACTCTGTATTTTCCAAGTCAACAGTTTTTCTCTTGACAGGATGAGATGATGTGCTAGCAGCTGAACCAGTTGCTGTCTGCTTTGTGCCTTTTAATTCTGCAACTCTCTATGAAGAAGTACAAAATTCAGGAAGTTTTCCTAGCAGGAACTTCTGGATTGCAGCTTAAAATACAGCACTTCTAGAAGCGTATTAAACTGAGCTAGCATCTTTCTAGTACAGTACCACTGAAACAGACATCACGGATACCAAAACCAAGACCAATGCTTCTGTCAGTCTCTTGCATGATGTGACATGGTGGCAGAGGAACTGTCACTTGCACAAGGGAGGCTGTACGAGTGAGAAAGGAATGACTAAGATCAGTGACATTTACAGCACTAAGACTCTGGAGGAAAAAGCAGGAAGGCTGGACTCATCCTAATGTTCTTAAAATGTTTTAAAATTAAAACACGGCAGTAGTATTAAAGACATGTCACTGTGCCTTGCCACGATAATCTACACAGAGTGCAAGCAACGAACTAAAAACCCCTCAGCTCTTTTGGTTTTTTCCTCAGTAATTGTAACATTAAATGCAATCTCTCAGTTTCTCCCAAGAAGCAGCAGCAGAATTTAAAAGAATTTAAAAAATCAGGTTTAAGGTTGCATCCAAGTTACAAGTTCTCTGAAATTCTTTTACAAAATTTTTATCTTTATTGCTAAATTATAAAGAAAAAAAGCGCCTATTTTCTTAACCACGTGTAAGCTGCTCCTTGATAACATGCAGGTAACAAAGCAATCCCATAGAGGGTTTCCAAGTCCGACCTGCAGACAAGTGACAGTTAAAAGCTGTCGCTAACGTGGGAACAGCTTAATCTTAAGAGCGCGCCCCTTGAAAGACACGGGACGGTTCTCACAAGCGCTGATTTTTCAACGGGTACATAGGTTTTACAAAAACAAACCAATCAGGCTTGGTTTTGCACCGCTCTCTCCTGGCAGATGCCCAGCCGTTACTTATTAGCGTACACCTCAAAAAGCAGCAAACCCCCAGCCTCCGTGAGCGCGGTGTAAGCTCCCCTCTCCCCACCCCCTTCTCACGTGGTGCCCGGTTACTCACGCACAACAAACACCCAGCCAGCGCCGAGCGGAGCCGAGCTGAAGCCCGGACCCACCCCACCAAGGGGTGCACCGGCACCAAGGCCTAGCCCGCCACCCGCCCCCGGCGGGAAGCCAGCGGCAGCTCACCTCACGGTGCTGCTTGCCCAGGGCGTGGGTCTGCCACAGCAGCTCGCTCTTCACGGGCGCGTTGCAGAGCGTGCAGCTCAGGTGTCCCAGGCTGTTGTACGTGGCGGACGCCGTTAAGGGAAGCAGAGCGCTGCGCTGGAGACCCCCACCCCTCACCGCCCCGCGACGGCCACCCCCTCCCTCCCTGCCACCAGGCCGGGCCAGCCGTCGAGGCGAGAGGGAGGCCGGTGCCGAGGATATTTGGCGAAGGGCGAGTCGATCCGCTTCTTTCCCGCGTTCTGCTGCTGCTTCTCCCGCATGAGGCGCCGCAGCTCCTCCTGCCGCACCTGCTTCCGCCCCGCGCCCGCCCCGGCAGCCGCCATCTTCTCCCGGCGAGCAGAGCGGAGGGGCGGGGCGGGCGCCCAGACCGAGGCTACGGCTCCGCCCCGCGGCGTGACGCACGGCGGGTGGGCGGTGATGCAGGGAAGCCCCGCCCCCACCGGGGGAAAGCGTGGGGGGTGGGGCGGGGCCTAGAGCGGGTGGGCGGGGCAGAGTCGGGAGCCACGCCCCCAGCGGGGAGGGGGAGGAGAAACAAAATCTCAACACAGGAGCAGAATTAAATTCTCCGGCTTTTGGAGCACCACTGTAACTAAAGAGGCACCATCATCTAGCTGTGGGCTGCATCTCTGAATAACTTCCCCAGAAAGTGCCCCAAAGATGCAAAAAAATAATTAAAAGCCCACAGCACATTACATATACCCAGATCCAAAAACCCAGTACACAGCTGTGAAAATTGCTTTTTAAAAAGAAAAAAAAAAAAACCAAACCCACATCTTTCCTTTAAGCTTCAGCTTGTTGCCAATCACGGCAACATTCCAGGCTTTGAATCCCCACACCCTTTGGGGAGGCCTTGCACACCCACCTGCTGTTCCCAAACGCCGCCAACTTGCCCGCACAGTGCACGCTACAACACAGCGAGCAGCCTGCATTTCCCCGCTAAAATACAGCCATCTACAGCATTTTGTAACCACTAATCATGACCAAAGACAGGAGAGAACTTTCCATATTTTATTTTTATCTTTTATGATAGTACAGTAAAATAAGTTAGCTAAAAAAAAAAATAAATCTAGCCCCAAGTTCCATGGCATCAAGTACTCCTCTCCAAACCATGTTAAAAGTCAAAAAAGCATTGCACCAGGTTTACAGCGTTATTACTTTCAGGCGGATTTAGTCACAGAGGATGCCACTACAAGCAGCATATTTTAGGCTGTTCCCAGAGAGCAAGCCGCCCCACAGCTCCAGACTCTGCGGCTCCCTGAACGTCAGGTTTGGTTCGTCTCACACCAGCCTACAGGAGCTGGGGCAGAAAACGGGGCATGGAAGCATGTAATTTGATTTCCATTTTCATAGAAGACAAACTTTGTGGTAAGACATTTTGCCCGGATGGCACATCTGAGGTGTGTAAACACAGCCAGAGCAACACGGCAACTGGAAGACAACAGGGTAAGTGCAACTAAGGCAAAAAGAAGTAACTTCTCTTTTGACATGATCAGGGAAGATGGTTGGGGTAAGGAAGTGATTCAGTAGCAAAATAGGTATCACAGTACACCGAGATTACAGAATCAGTGAGAATATAGCTTAAGCTTGATTGAGATCTATGTTTACCTTTACAAATTCTGAATATTTAAAAGCTCCTCTTCCTTCCCCTTCCTCCCACAATTGCTGTCTGCTGCACTTTTCAAAAGCACAGAAGGTTGCTTTCACTGAAATTTAAGGCTATTATGACAAAATGAAGTGTAGGACTCCTCTTTCAAAACTAAGTATAAAAGTCAATCCACTTAGATAATTCTAAGTACAACCATCCATTTTCCAAAATTAATCAACTCATTTTTATATTTGGAAGACAAAAACTTTTATACTGCGGAAGTTTGTCTTCATACATATACTTCTGTCCTAGAAACCAAACACTCTGATACCAGGAGTTACCACTGTAAGGTAACTTCAGCTCAGGACACCCACCCTTTGCTGAATCCAGATGTGCTGGTAGGAGAGGTTCATTATCACTCTTTCTGCCTCAAAGTACCAGATTATCAAAAGATCTACTATGGAACATCTTAAAGTTAATACTCCTGGCTTTGAGCCAGGCTGAGGATGTACTCACACAAGCACATCTCAAGCAGCAGCAGTTTCTGGGAAGGAGTGCTGGGAACACAATGTCTGCCTATAGCCTTAGTGTTTTCACCCAAGAGAGAAAAATACAATGGAGCAGCAGAAACAGTCACAGTCAGCCATGATCGCAGCTCCCAGTTCTTTTCAAGGGCACAAGAGGATACTTTGCACTTTTATTATACATGCACCTGTGAAAGTTCAACGCATTAGAGGACTTACAATTCAGAGGGTGAGGATCCTTTCCATTAAAGAAAAGTGGATAATTCTGCATTTCCTGAATTAGGCAACAGTGTTGCTGGTGACTTAAGAGTCAGCTGATCTGGTCCAGAAGCAGCACCAAGCTAGGTACGGCCTTCACAAAAATGGCTACAACCAACTCTTCTTACTCCTAACCTTAAAGTGCTGAGAAAATGCAGCATGACCAGACCAGTAGCCTAGGAAAAAATATCCACAGTCCTACCAAACATACCATTTCCTAACATGATAGGCAAGCTTCCTAGGAGTTTAGACCTTAAAATCCTCCACAGATGCTGAGAAGAGAGTTACAAATGGAAAAAATACAACCTTGAAGAAACTGTTTAACAGTAAAAAACATGGCGAGTCCAATCTTGGTATGGTCAAAAGGCATTTTTAGAAGAAAAATGACACTTTCTAATGCAAGGTTATCACTTAATTTGTCCAATAGTATTTTTAACTGAAGAAATGCTCCTCCAATTACAAACATCAAAGATAACACTTTAATAATAATACTTTAGGTATTATTTAAGGTTTATAACTTATTAGAAGTTAACACCTTTTTACACACATTTCCTATTTTCATCTTGAAAGAACAGCTAATCTTAAAACAGACATGTAAGGATAAAGGCTCACTACCTAAGGGCCATTTCTAAACATCCTCAGTCTGACTCATTTGAGATGAAAGAGCTTCCCACACACACACACACACACACTGAAACAGGCTCCTTATTAGTTACTACTTTGCCAGCCACTGCATTTATGACTGACTTACCGACCGCAAGTCGAAAAAGTATCAGTGAAAAAGTAACTCCCACTATAGGTACATTAGCTACAGGCTCTGACCAAAAACTGCAAAGTTGGATGTACCTGCTGACAGTTACTATTTCCTGCAGAAGCTTATTTTTCACCAGAGAAGGCTAAGCATGGCACGTATCTGACTGTAAGAATCAGTCATAACCCTCAGACACACAGCATTGCTAAAATAAAGTTTTATCACTTTGTAACATGTTATAAAAATTCGCTGATAACCTTAACGGACTAGAAATAATCACTGCAATTTTCCATTAAATATAGCATCAGGAGTTCAGTGAAATCGAAAAAAAGTTTAAAAAAACCTTTCAAATAGTTCCTTAGTTATACCTTGCTTGAACTGAACCCTTGGTATATGAGCAGCATGAGTAATAGCATTTCATTTCCCACCATAACTCAAGATGGTACACAAACAATAAAAATAAGAATAATCTATAAAAACTACATCAGAAATCTATGTAAAAAACATACATCTGTATCAAGGAGCTCAATAACAACTTAAAGCACCACCCAAAATTAAGTACCATACATGTTACAGTACATTCCATTTATTATGACAATTTAAGGCTAAAATAGGTACCACTCCCTTATAGTCAAGCTTTCTTATATTTATAAATGCATACAAACATTAAGTAGATACAAATGTGTAGGGGGTTTTTTTATTGCTCTGAACTGTCTACTAGAATGTTCAACTTTCCCAGATGTCGTCTCAGTTTGCCTTTTTCAATCAAGCTGAAGTCCTACAATTGCAACTTATGGCACTTGTACGATTATAGACCTTCTTTGATTTGAGCTGTAAATAAAGACATATTGGACAAAATTGCCCATCACTGCAAACTTTATAACTTAGTTAACTAAACATTTGTCCATAAGATACATAGCAATTCATCACAAAGATTATTTCTGCCATTCTTCAGGAAGGATTTTCTCTTCAAAATAATAGGTCTAACCAAGCGGCAAACAGGACAACCAGCAAGAAATGATTGACTAGTACCAGTCTAACAGACTGGGCTTTAAAAAAAAAAAAAAAGCTGAATACGTGCTCCAAAACAAAGAGCAAACTTTTCTTCTTGCTCATAGAGCAATTAAGTTTCCTAATTATAGGGCAATGCCTCATTCTGCCAGTGCCAAATTCTTTGACTGCAGCTTGTCCATTTCTTGACCAATATTTCCTTCAATGGTATCACACTGGGCAAGAAAAACCTGAGAATAAAAACCAAACAAATGTCATTGGGGATGCAATTGTAGCAGTGGTAGATGCTTAAGAACAGAAACTGCAGTTTCTATCATGAATTTGAGGAAGCCAACTCA
The DNA here is from genome assembly GCF_965140245.1 of Athene noctua. Classification (NCBI taxonomy): domain Eukaryota; kingdom Metazoa; phylum Chordata; class Aves; order Strigiformes; family Strigidae; genus Athene; species Athene noctua. Next base: position 71,077,992 of record NC_134038.1, on the reverse strand, counting down.
ACAACCACCTTCCAGTTCAGTTTTGGTAACAGCTTATTCATGATTTTGTTTACCCAGAAGCCAACAGAAACATGATACTTCATAAGGCAGTAATGTAACTGCCCATTCTCACCAGTCCTGCCTCTGAAGTACTCTGAGTTGATCTAAAGTTCATAAACAACAATAAGGATCATAAAGGTTCAGAAAAGTAGTGATTCAGTTTGAAACATGACTTTTAAACTCCTTTCTAACACATACTTCTGTAGCCAAGGATGAGTGTGACAAACTTAATCAAATCTAAAACAAACCTTCAGTTCAAGGTCTCTAAGGAAATATTGTCTAGGAATTTATAAGCATTACACAACAGCAAAGCAATTAAAAACCCCACCCCACAGCACAGTTGCTCTTCTGTAGAGATTTTACTTTAGAGACTTACTCTCCATAGAAAGTGCATTGCAACAGAAGCTAAATTTTCTGAAGAACACCTCTAGCGAGGTTCAGCAGAAGTTAACAGCTGACTGCACCCTTGTGCCCAGACCTCCTGCATTACTCTGGCCCAATAAGATATAGAAAGGGAGGAATTATCCTCTTTTCTTTACAAGTTATCAGAATTACTTTACATCGTTGGGCAGCCATAAGGCCAACCACTAACGCAAACTATAAACATTACCTGAAAACAGCATGAACTACGAAAACCTGCATTTCTATATGCTGTTTTATAAAGCTATTAAATACCTCTCAAAGGGAGATCATAAAAAATATCAATGTAAGAACAAACACTGAAAAAATCTAAGCTCTAACCAGGTCTCATTTTCACAGACTCTTGGTATGCAAGTGGCCAGCATTAATCAAAACAAAAAACCCACCAAAAACCCTTACCTGAACTCTTTTCACCAACCCCTTCTTTTTCAGTTTGCAATCACTGAAATTCTCTGGCAGATTCTGCAGTAAAATAAACAAACAAGTTGATGCAGCTTAATGTTGAAATTAACATATTAAACTTACAGCAAAAACTGAATATATCAAAGAATCCTCTGAACAGGCATCTTGAAAATGCCACGCCTGTTCAGTGAAGATAACAACACAAGAAGGAATTTAAAAGAAAAAGTCATAAACTCAAAGTTAGGGATTCATCCATGATGATTGCATAGAACTGAGCAAATGTGCTACACGCCTTTAGGTAAAGTACAGCAAGACACTACATATACTGCTTCTGTCTACTGCGGTCTACGTTAACTGTCCTGCTGAGCTTCAACTTCAGGTTTTTTCAGAGAGTATAACATGAATTAATTTCTTATGAACACATTAACTCCATCATTTGCCATCCTTAGAATGTATCACCAGTAATGCAGGCTACACCAGTCTAAGCTGTATATCTGATTTTCTCTGCAATCTACTCATAGAAGACAACAGATGTGAAGTGCTACATGCTGACAGCTTTTAATTTCATTCGAACTGCATGATTTTCTGTACTCCTACCACCCAACATATTCATGTATGTCATCTTAGAAAACGTTATATGCTTTGTCCTTTTGGAGCTATGAGAAACTGGAGTGTAGGTGGGGAACGGTCCTCCGGTTTACAATTTTTTTTAAAACGGGTAATAAAATACCTGTACAGATGATTAACATTATATAAAGTTTACGTGAACATCCTTAGAAACATGTTCTCACTGTTGAAGATGCATAAAAATCTCGAGTTTCTCACTGGTATACCTTTTATTTTCCACCCTCACTTCATATCAAGAATAGAGTTTTCCCCTATACTGCTCTGTGTTTCATTTCAGCTAAAATGCAAGTCTCACTGGAAGGTTTAGACACATAAACTTTTATAACACTTGAAAAAAAGTGCTCTTTTCTTTTAGCTTCCAGCTAAACATACATAGTCTTAAATACAGGAGTCTTGCACATATTCTAATATAGGAGTAAAAAATACACAAGACTCTACACCAAAAAACCCAGTCCATTATGGGAAGTGAAACTACAGACATCACTGAGATTCCAGGAAGTTCAGGGATCACACTGCTCCAGTATTTGTGCAGTAATTACCACACTAAGTGACATCAGACAAAGAAATAAAAATCACCAGGCTTAGCAGGCTTTCCCAGAACCATAGGTGAGGAGAAAACAGAGTGAGCTGGGACACATTCTTACATTTCCAAGGGGAATCAAAATACACTTCAGGGCCTTGGGATGGTTGGTAAGGAAATGTGGAGCACGTGTAATTTTTTTCCTCTATCCTTCCAGTTGCAGGGAGCAATATTGGAAGAGACAGACAGATTCTAACTATATATACATGGCTCCATGGCTGGTGTCACTGCCACAGATTTGGGGTTTTCAGTAATGGGATGGTCTACACGGCATCAGGCCTGCTGGCATCGGGTGGGATTCACCTTTCTCAAAGGGGGAAGAGGGTCTTTGTTCACAAGCTAGCGAGGCTCACAGACAGAGATTTAAAATAGACTTGAACAGGGAGGGGGATAATATCAGGCTTGCCCATGGCAAGCTGTGGGACAACACGCTAAGGTTAGAGGGACAGGGTGCTAGCGAGGGCCCTCAGCCTGTTGCTCTGAGACGTGCTGGGCACATTGCAACAGACTTAAAGTCTTACAGAGATGAACCAGGGGCTGCTGAGGCAATAGGAGTCAACAGAAAAACACTGGTGAAATACCCCAAAGGAATTAAGGAGTGTTCCTCTACAAAGGTGACACAGCTGACAGCCCAGCCAAAGTGCCTCTACACCAGTGCATGCAGCATGGGCAACAAACAGGAGTTGGAAGCCACCGTGCTGCTAGAAAGCTACGATCTAGTTACCATTACTGAAACTTGGTGGGACGAATCCCATGACTGGAGTGTGGCTATTGATGGGTACAGGCTGTTCAGAAGGGACAGGCAATGGAGGGGTGGAGGCACTGCCTTCTGCGTCAAAAAATAGAGTGTCAAGAGCTGTCTGAAGAATAGCCATAAGCAGGTTGAAAGCTTATGGGTAAGAATTAGAGACTGATGCAACAAAGGGAACCTTATGGTGGGTGTTTGCTATATATGCATCCCCTAATCAAGGGGAGCCTATTGACAAAGCCTTGCTACTCCAGCCACAGGGGGCATTGCACTCACAGGCTCATTTCACTGGTGGACTTCAACCACACCAACATCTGCTGGAAAAGCAGCACGGTGAGCTGTAGGCAATCCAGGAGACTCCCAGAATGTACTGAGAATAACTTCTTCAGCCAGGTAATAGACAGCCCTACCAGAGCAATACTGGAGCTGATGGTCACCAACGCAAGTGAGCTCATGTCAAGACTGAAGGCAGCCTGGGCTGCAGTGACCACACACACTGGTGGAGTTCATGGTCCTGAGGGGTATGGGTCAGGCAAAGAGTGAAGTCAGGACCCTGACTGGAAAGCAAGCTTGCAGCTCTTCAAGGAGTTAGTCAATAGGACTCCCTGGGAAACTGCTCTCAGGGACAAGGGAGCAGAACAGAGGTGGCAGATGTTTAAAGATGTTTCTCATAGAATGCAAGAGCTCCCAATCCCCAGCTGTAAGAAATCAGGAAAAGACAGCAAGAGACCAGCATGGTTGAGTTGAGACCTGCTGGACAGACTAAAGGGCAAAAAGGAAACACATGGGCAGTGGAAGCAGGGACAGGTATCCTGGGACGAGTAGAGGGATGCTGACTGCTTTTGCAGGGATTGGGTCAGGAACGCCAAGGCAGAGCAGGAGCTGACTTTGGCAAGGGACATGAAGAATAATAAGGGCTTCTACAGGTATGTCAGCCAGAAAAGGAAGCTCAGAGAAAGCATACCCGCCCTGATGAACACAACTGGCAAACTGGTAACAACAGTTGAAGGCAAGGCTAAGGTACTTAACTTTTTTGCCTCAGTCTTCACTGGCAACTCCTCTTCCCACCCCTCTGGAGTGGATGGACCACAAGACTAGGACTGGGGGAGCAAAGCCCCTCTCACTGTAAAAGATTAGGTTTGTGACCACCTGAGGAACCTGAACCTACTTAAGTCTATGGGACCTGCTGAGATGCATCCCGGACTCCCGAGGGAACTGGCTGATATAGTTGCCAAATCACTTTCCATGATATTTGAAAAGTCATAGCAGTCAGGTGAAGTCCCTGGTGACTGGAACAAGGGAAACACTGCACCCATTTTTAGAAAGGAGGACCCTGGGAACTACTGACCTGTCAGCCTCACCTCTGTACCTGGGAAGATCATGGAACAGATCCTCCTAGAAACTATGCTATGGCACATGGAGGACAGGGAGGTGATTCGAGACAGCCAGCATGGCTTCACCAAGGGCAAGTCCTGCCTGACCAACCTAGTGGAGCAACTACATCAGTGGACAAGGTAAGAGCTACATATGTCATCTACTTGGACTCCTGTAAGGACTTTGACACAGTCCTCCCACAACATCATTCTCTCTAAATTGGAGAGATAGAGATTTGATGGAGTGACCTTTTGATGGATATGGAATTGGCTGGATGGTTGCATCCACAAAGTAGTGGTCAATGTCTCAATATCTGGATGGAGATCAGTGACAAGTGGTGTCCCTCAGGGGTCCATATTGGGACCAGTACTGTTTAATATCTTCATCAATGACATGGACAGTGGAATCAAATGCACCCTCAGCAAGTTTGCAGAAGACACCAAGCTGAGCAGTGCAGTTGACATGCTTGAGGAATAGGATGCTATCCAGAGGGACCTGGACAAGCTCAAGAAGTAGGCCCATGTGAACCTCATGAGATTCAATAAGGCCAAGTGCAGGGTCCTGTGCTGCAGCTGGGGCAGTCCCCAGTATCAATACAGGCTTTGAGATGAAGGGCTTGAAAGCAGCCCTGCCAAGGACTTGTGGTTAATGCTGGATGAAAAGTTGGACATGAGCCAGCAATGTGCCCTCACAGCCCAGAAGGCCAACCATACCCTGGACTACATCAAAAGAAGTGTGGCCAGCAGGTTGAGGGAGGTGATTCTGCCCCTCTGCTCTGCTCTGGTGAGACCCCATCTGCAGTACTGTGTCCAGCTCTGGAGTCCTCAGCACAGGAAAGACATGGACCTGTTGGAGCGAGTCCAGAGGAGGGCTACAAAGATGATCAGGGAGCAGGAACACCTCCACTATGAAGAAAGGCTGAGGGAGCTGGGGTTGTTCAGCCTAGAGAAGGCTCCAGGAAGACCTTATTGCAGCCTTTCAGTACTTAAAAAGGGAGCTTGTAAGAAAGATGGGGACAGGCTTTTTAGCAAGGGCTGCTGCAATCAAACAAGGGGTAATGGTTTTAAACCAGAGAAGGGTAGATTTAGACTAGATAGAAGAAAGAGATTTTTTTACAATGAGGGTAGTGAAACACTGCAACAGGTTGCCCAGAGAGGTGGTAGTTGCCGCATCCCTGGAAACATTCAAGGTCAGGTTGGACAGGGCTCTAAAGCAACCTGATGTAGTTGAAGATTTCCCTGCTCATTGCAGGGTGGTTGTACTAGATGACCTTTAAAGGTCCCTTCCAACGCAAACCATTCTATAATTCTACGATTTTACTTCTACATAAACTCCAGATTTAAAATCCCTCTCGCTCCTACACTCAATTGGAAGAAGGAACGCACAATGCTGCTACTTGTCTCCTAGTTGGAAGTATGGAAGTAAGGAGACTCCTAGTATGGAAGTTGGAAGTGGGAGTACTACTACTACACTAACCCCTTCCCAGGGTCATTTTTTTTTGTTTGTTTAATTTGTTAGTTTGCTTTTGGAAGATGGGTAAGAGAAAGAATCTTCCGTTCCTGTAGTTCTTGCTTCCATTTCTGCTGCTCCAGAACCAGTTTTCCCAAACAGCAGCATTAAGCTGGATAAAATTTGTATCAACTTTTAACACTTCCCTTCAAGATCAGAAAAGGCATTTCCCTTGTAGAGAACTTTTATGTCAAACTACACCTCTTGAAACAGAACCAGACCAGACATTCTTCTTTCAGGTGGGAAAATGATTATCAGCATCAGAGACACAAGAGAGGTCAGCATGCAGATTAAGGGAGAGCGCCTTCCAAATGCAAACTGGTGCAGTGTTATCTTACAGATGGGGACAGAAATGCCTAAAAACCAAGTTAGGGGTTTTGGCTTTTTTCTAATTGATGTTAAATCCTCTTATTACCCAAAACACTCTTCAGTTTATCCTAAGATGCATTTCATCACCTGTTTATCCTTTCCAAACTCTCTTGTTTTGTGAGAAGAAATAGCTTTGAAAGCAAGTTACTATGTTAATGCCAGAAAGCTGTCATGCACAATATAAATTCTCCTACAGAAGCCTGTTCTACACTAGTCTCTTTGTTCATTCATGTAATGTCACCTTACTTCCTTGGATTTACAGCATAGGATAGGTTCAGAAGCTGTTACTAGTTTTTCAACAATGGTTTGCCTACAACAGAAGCTCCTTTTTACTAGGTGACATAAGTCTATTTTCCAAAGCACAGCTTTTAAAAATTGTTCATTTTAGAAGCTACTTTGCTCTTTACAAGTGTATTTTCTAGTACTATGTACTGCAGTAAGCCCTTGCTCACTGTAGCATGCTAAACCTGCATGTCTCCTCCCAATAAGCAGAACGGTCTGAAAGGTTGTATTACATGCTTTTCCTTAAGAAAAGACACTACAAAAACAATTAAGAAGCTAGTTTAAAGCTGTGTGTGAATTCTCTTCAAACACCAGTTCTAGTTCACAAATAAAAAAAGCAGCCTCCAGAGTATTTATAGTTGTCACAGGGGAAAAAAAAATTCAAAAAATATTACAGTTACATGAACTGTTCTAAGGGATCTTAGATATAGGACCCTGTAACCAAATGAAAAAAATACCTATTTTTCCCTTGGTTTTCAACAACACAATTCACTTTTTTAAATGAACAAAATATGTGAGCAACCTTCCACATAAAGAGTATTTGATGCATACTATTTTGACTCCAGATACATAATAGCCTGAAAAAACAAAGATCGGTTACACCTAATTATTAATGCCTGATTCTCTTCAGAAAATTAAGATGCTATATCACTGTCACAGAAATTCTTCTATGCCTTGAAGTATTCCATGACTTGGAATTTCTTAATAAACAAATAAAAAATGAAATTACGCACTAGCTCAGTTACACTGCCCATCTCCATTTGCTGAGTACTTATTTCAGGCTGTATTTTCTGAAAGAGATTCTGGCCTATTGTGTTGGGTTTGTGTGTGACAGGTTTTTGGTAGCGGGGCAGGGGGCTACAGAGGTGGCTCCCATGAGAAGCATCTCAAAGCTCCCCTGGCTCCAATTCAGATCCACCTCTGGCCAAGGCCAGGCCAATTAGCAATGGTGGCTGCGCCTCTGTGATAACGTACTTAAGAAGGGGAACGTAAGTTGTGAGGAGAAGCTATGAGGGAGATACCAAGGTCAGTGGAAGAAAGGAGGAGGAAGAGGAGGAGGTGTGTCAGAGCAGAGACCCCCTGCAGCCATGATGAGAGGACAGGCTGTGCCCCTGCATCCCATGGAGCTCCATGGTGAAGCAGATGCCCACCTGCAGCCTGCGGAGGACCCCACATGGGAGCAGGTGGCTGCACCCAAAGGCCAGGGCTCTGAAGGGAGCCCACGCTGGAGCAGTCTGGGAGGACTGCAGCCTGTGGTGGGAACACACACTGGAGCAGTTCATGAAGAGCTGCAGCTGTGGGAGGGCCTAAGTTCACAGAGGACTGTCTCCCATGAGAGGGACCCCATGCTGGAAGCAGGGGAAGCAGGTGAGAAGGGGAAGCAGGCGAGAAGTCCTCCCCAAGAGGAGGAAAGAGCAGCAGAGACAATGGGTGATAAACTGACCACAACCCCCCTCCACTGCCCTGCTGCATCTCTGGGGAGGAGGAAGTAAGAGAAATTGGGAGCAAAGCTGAGCCCAGGAAGAAGGGAGGGATAAGAGGAAGGTGTTTTAAAGATGTGGTTGTATTTCTCACTGTCCTACTCTGATTGTTAAGTGGTGTTCGAATTAAACTGATGTTCTTTTTTTTTCTTCCTCAGTGGAGTTTGTCTTTTGTCTGTGGCCATAGTGAGTGAGTTCATCCATCCCTGTTCTTGTCCCAAGCCTTTTATTGTATTTTCTCCTCCCCATCCCTGAGGGGGAAGGAGTGAGGGAGTGGCTGCATGGTGCTCAGTTGCCCTCTGGGCTCAAACGAGGACACCTATGCAAGTATTCCTACCAATCTGAAATAGCAAATTAACAAACAATTTCCTACCATCAGAATAGGCCTAAATTAACTTTCAATAGCAGACAGGAAACTCCAGCTGGGCTTACCACACAAAGTCTGTTTCTAAAACAGATATCGGTAACTGAAGGAAACTTTGAAATCTGAGTGTAGAGAAGACATTTAGACTATTTCTGACAACACTTTTCAGAACGGTTGTTTTTAACTATATCTGTGCATGCAAACATCTATGCTTGCTTGCACACACTCATAGATGTTTTGTTGGGGATTTTTTAAATTACGTCTTGTAATCCCCTTGTCAGAGACACGGAATTGGAAGGCCTAAATGTACTAACTTACCAAGCTGCTTAAAGGGTCTTTTGCAATCAAATTAGTAAACTTTACATATCTTAACATCAAATTAAATCTCACAGTCTCTCTGTTTTACCTTAGTCAGTTTACGTCTCCTCTCCAGGAATACGTTGTCCAACTATTCAGGGTTTAACAGGTGAAGCTGGCAATAAACCTTAAGTCACAATAACATTTCCATATTTAATTAAAATCAAATTTAGTTAAAGAAGGAGTAGCTTAAGCTTAGGCAGTGCTTATGCAAAACTCTTGCCAAATCTACATTTTGGTGCTAGCATTGCTTGCAGAGCAGTCGTTTGGATTAGTATACAGCTTTCTACTGCACAGCATATTCTTACTTCTATAGCAGGTCTCCTCTTTGCATTGCACTTTCTCTGTGATAAAACTCTGCTCAAGTCTCACAGTCCTTGGTCTGTGTGGTCTTAAACTTTCAAAAGCGACTGCAGTGCTGGCTTCACCCCAGCAACTTCTGTAGAAGTCCTGGGCACAGGTTCTTTATCCTCCCCCCATCCACCCAGAAACAGAGCCCGAGTCCCCCTGTGACCAGTGGCTATCTCCCACCCCACACCCCCAAAACCAGGGCTAACCACATCTCTTTGAGAGTTTTCACCCTGCAGATACACTGACAAGATGCACTGTTTACACACACACACCTTACGTCCTCAAAGACTCCTATTTTGTATGCACAACACTCATTCTTACACTAGAGATCCTTAAAACCAATCACCATTTACACAGTAATAAATACATGCACGTGCATTTTCCTGCCTGTAAAGCCTCTCTATTCTTGAGTGTTCTTGTAACTATGAACCCATCATCCCTCTCTCCTGAGCACAGCTTCTTATGAAATACAGACTCTCTTGTCATTTCCTTCCCCTCTCCCCGCTGGTCTCCTAATAAAACCACCTCCCTTTGCCACAGAACATCACCTTCAGCTCTGCTCAAGTTCCATTTGTTTTGGAAGTGTTTCCACTAACAATTTTTAAGCTTTGTGTTACCACCACATCTTTGTTCTCTTCTTATTTCCCAAACCACAGACCCCAGTAGATAATATCTGATACCTGAATCCACTTTACAGAAGTGTAATCAGTTAATAAACAAAACAAATGCTAGTCAAATTTATTATTTATGACTATCTTGCCAGAACCAAAGGGACACCATTCTTAAAACAGGCAAACTCCTAGCAGTCACTAGCTATCATACCTAGAAACATTTCTGGTTATCAAATTGCTTAAAAAAATAAAAATTACTCTGCTGCACATGACACCAATGTTAGTCAGTTGAAAAAAAGGATTTTTTACTGTCACTCCATCCATCTAACAAGAGGTTCTTGCGTTAGTTTCTTTTAAAAATCCAAACCATAGTACTTTAGTGTGTAGTTTTCATTGACTACCAGCCTTTGACTTTTTTTTAAACTTACTGTTAAATAAATTGTTAAATTGGGTAATAACATTATGTAGACACTGAATCTTTTTCACCTAAGTAGACATCCATGCAGCTTCTTTAAAAGCAGCTATTAAATGGCAGCATTTGTCAACAGGTTTTCTGAATGCAGTAGTGGTAACTAAGCATTCTATCCTCACTGAGGGATCCTATTATTTTCATGCTCCTTGTGCTTTAGAAAAATTTTTTCCCGTAGCTTTGATTTTATGTTTATTATTCATGCTAAAAAATTTCAGGATTATAATAAGAAATGCTTATTAAATGTTTATTAATCCAGATAAATTCAAATGTTTAGTAATAAGTTCTCATCTTACTGTAAGTGGCAAAACTTCCCAGAAGCCTGGGAAATGTTTATTACAGGCATATTGATGTTCTTTTCAGAATTCTTCTTTCTTTTAATCCTTGAAATGTTAATTTGGTAGTGAATTACCAGATTACATGTATAGCAGGGACAAGCAGACAGTGAAAAATGCTTCATCAGAACAGAACAGGAATTTAAGTAAGTTTCAGAGGAATTATAACCAAAAACAATCCTCAGGAAAGGAGGAAGGGCCACCAGAACATAATTATGAGTTGGTAATGTTATCAATGTCCTCAATACTGATACATGCAATTTGACAGATGATTTTGTCCTGAGTTTATGTAAACAAAATTGGTGAGTGGTACTTCAGAGAGAAAGCTTTTTTTTTTCAGTTGTTAGAACAATCTGTTCTCTGCAATATTGTCTTTCTAGATTACAAATCTGCCATTTAATAAGAAATCATAATGAGAACAAAGTAACCTCTCAGACTGCAATACTGGTGAGAGACCATGTAAATTAGAGCAGGCTCACAAGAAGTACATGGTGTCATGACTGTGAATTTAATTTTTCCTACTGATCTCAGAAAAGCTCTTTTTTGTCTTGAATAAGTCTTTCAGTTATTTAAAAAACTATGCCAGCTGATCAAGCAAGAACTCTGTGTTCTACTCACTAAGATTTCTAATAAGTAGTATACTTTAACTTTTACTCCTGGATCAAAATTTTAACTGCTGAAATAAATGATACTTCTGGTGATGCACACACACACAAATCTTCAACTGTGAACATGATTCAATTTGCATTCCTCCTGAAGAAAACTTCAAAGATCCGTAGCTTATAGGAACATCTGACTGTGTTGCAGCACTCAAAAATTTGTAAGATGATCATAAGATCCCTCTGCCCTTCCTGTTGTGGAAGCAGTAGCTATTTAAACACACTGAATGTTAAAATACTTAAGTTACAGCTACTGTACCAAAATCATCCCTTCAAGACTTTCATTGCAAACCTCTGGCAGCAACAACACTGTATTTTTCCTCTACCACCCCAATACTCTATGACTGCTGACCTCCTTCTCCACTTCCTAAATCACTTCTGAAAAATTCATAGCTGTTGAACACATGGAATATAGTAAAAAGAAATATTAGTTCCAAACTCCACTCCTCTAACTAATGAGCTGGTCTGCTAACAGTAAGAGTGTGATACCCCTAGAATAAATAGAAAACAATATGCAGGCTTCCTCACCCTTAGCTCTCATACAAATCTCATTTTGTATCAAGATATGTGGTTTTGATTGATCCAAACAATGTATGACAGCCAAGATACTTTAAAGAGCTTTCACAAAAATTCTGCCAAAGAAACAAACTGGAACATTTATAGTGTGAGCTTGCTGGTATGCTTCACTTTTACAATGCATCCATTCTTCTGTCTTAGCAGAAAACAAGTCAGTCACTTTTTTCCCTTACTGTTTTTAACATGCTGTTGATTGAATCAATAACACATCTATATGGTCAATAACATTCAAGAGATTTGTCAGAACTTGATTCTACTTGGCTAACAAAAAGAATACTAAATACTGTATAGAACTATTCTGAGATACAGATAAAATACTTTCTAGAAGCTTTATGCTTTACCACTTTTTACCTCAGTGGATCCCATTTACTGTTCACATACATACCTCATGACTGTCCTGTGTTACTGCCTCTGTACATTGCACAACTACAGTACAGCTAAGTAATACCTCAGGAAGTTGATGGCCTGTTCATCTGATCTCACATAATATCAGTACACTGAACAGCTACATTTCATGTAAAGATTCCACCAAACCACACACATCTCATCTGCAAGATTTCGCAGTTCAGTTTTCATGACAAAAACCACAGCCGCCCTTGTATATTAAAACAAACAAATAAGGATTTTGGTATGTGTAATGTAGCTTCAATAACTGGCAATAAAAACCCTCACTTATTTCTTGCTTTAAAAAAAAATTAGGCTTGCCAACGTCATAAACTATCATACAACAAAGTAACAAACAACTATTATAAATATTAAAAGATACGAATTATAATTAGTTTTAGTTCTGGCTGCTCCACTTCCACAAAAGACAAGACTAAGGCACAGGGACTCTATTATTTCCTAAATCTAGACAGTAAGTCACTAGGTTGTAAGCCTTCTAAAGTCTTGTACTAAACCTGAAAGTCCCTTGTCCAGTACTATTTAGAGCATTTTGGATAAGGAGATAGGTAACAGCATGCTTTCCGATTAAGCCATGCAAAAAGTACCAGAATCAAAAGTAAACTTAGGAAATTCAGTCTGGATTAATTAGAAAGCAGTGAAAGGGTTTTTCAAGGCTGCTTGCTAAGTTCCAGAACTGTACACCAGCATACACATAGTGACGTTATTCTAAATAGGACTTAGTACCAGAAATCGAAGGGATCAGAAATATGATTTAATCCCATCCAATTGAAATAGTTATCTTACTGCTGTTTTCATGATAACACATAGTACATCTGTCACTTCAAACAGGGAATCAGTTATATGGTCTCTATGCCTAACAGCATTCAAGAACTGTCATCAAAGTATTTTCCTGAGGCAGAAAAGAGAAATTTTAAGACTTTAAAATATTTCACATATTAAAGTGTTACAATTTTTTTTTTTTAAAAAAAAAAAGAACTGTTGGCTATAACAAACAACAAAGGCTAGTTTCCCATTAAAAGGTGCACATTATGAAAGGAGGAAATAAGTCAATGAGCTCCCCACCATTCCTAGGAACACATTCATATTGTATAGCATTTGACGATGGCCAGTTCACATTTTTACTCTTTTTGTCTGCTAATGAGCTTTTTCAAGGTGTCCATCAACTAATCTACATTTGGTTCACCAATTATAGGCATTTGTATGGAATATTTCTGAAACAATCCCATAAAGGGTCATTGTGCAAAGGAATAGACCCAAAGACATCACTACCACAGAAAAGCAGCATTTTTCCTTCAGAGGATATTATGATCATGGTATGTAACATAATTACATAATGAAGTTTACAGAGAATGACCAGCAAACAGAAAAACAGAATACGGAAATACTCTCTAGCTGTCACAATCTTGTATTTATCTCTGTGCAAGTGCCCTATTCTCACCTAGCTCTCAGCTACTACAGGAAGATATATACCATACTCTGGAAATATGCTGTAAGGTTATGATCCATTAATGACTGTGAAGCACTTGGATATACCCCAGTACATTCGAGAAAGAAGCCAGTTCTCAACATGCAGGCATCTCAAATAAAAGTACTGCCAGTCCACCTACGACTGACCAGAAAATTCTTCAGTCTTCAAGACCTTGTTGTTCCTATGTGATATAGAATACAAAGTGTATCTGGCTTTTTTCCCCAGACCTTTATTGTTACCATGAAGTTTAACATGAAAGTTTGCCAAGACAAACTAAAAGGGTAAAACTCGAGTAAAGGATACCCATCTCATGTAGTCTTAACAGGCTGCTGCCCCAAATGAAGCTCTTCTGTAGAATGGGGATGCATACACAGGCATTAATGTCACCATTTAGAAAGAGATGCTGCCAAGTAGTCTTTGGAGACATACAGGGGCAAAAGCTGGATATTAAAGAAAAAATGAGCAAACCAATTAACTAATTTTCAAAGCTAAAATAAATTTTTTAGTATTTTAAAATATGAAATAAGTTACAAGAAAGATATATTCTTAACACTAAGTTTCTGTTGGAATTTGACCTTCTGTGTGTGTTCACTTACAATGGCATCAATCTGTTCCAGGGTCTTCATGAACTGCTCTGCAGTCCCTTTTATCCTCTTGTCCAGCTGTTTTAGTGCTTCTGCTTGGAGATCCTTTGCTAAAAATCCCTGAGGAGGAAAAAGAGGGAAGACAAAATTATTCCATACCCTACAGAATGCTCATCTTAGAAAAATCTGTTGATCCACCACAGAAGAAAACATCTTTTACTACTTCTGTAGTTTCAAGTGTGATAGGGACTCCAATATCAATCTGTGTTCTATCGATCCTTGAAATGCTAAATGCAAAATCTGATAGGTTTACTTAAAAGATTAAACAAGTAACATACATTCTCCTCTGCACTCTGAAGAGAACTCTGTTTTTCCAGATCTAAAGAATAAAATGTATCCAATATGCAACAATATTTACCTTTTTCCAAGCAGTGCCATGTCTCTATTTTAAAAATTCATAAACAGCATTTGAAATTCAGTAAGAATTTTACAGGACTCTTGGACAGTTAGGAGGGGCAGCCTATTACTGACTACTCAAAACCTTTAAACAGTATTTTTTAAAAATACATATACCTACAAAGCTGTTTTGCAAAGTTATAAAATGATACAAAACTGGCATACCTTCTGGATACTTGTGAACTCTTTATTAACTTCCTCTAACTTATTAGCTATTTGCTCCACTGACTTCTCCAAATCTTTTAACTTCTTTAATTCAGCCTCTTCTTCTGGACTATTCTGTGTATTCAAAAGTACAACATTCACAACTATGGAACAAATAGAGTCACTATGCAGCTAAAAAGCAGCAACAGTGGTGATACAGACATAAAGGTCTCTGTTGATTTAAAATACATGCTACGCTGTGGTTATTCTTTCCATATTTTAATACCCACCAAATAAGCTTCTTCCAAAGCTTAAGTACAAATACAGTTAAAGAAGCAATGTATATAAACACATTAAATGAGATTAATTTGAAGGGAAAAAGAAAAGTGCACTTTTTTTTTTTTTAGCTTAGCATCTTTAAAATAGAGGTAACATTTATATCATGAGATATTACCTTGTCCTCTACTTGGTAAAGCCAGTCACAAGTCATTTCATTAGTAATAACCAGCAGACTCATTAGCTACAGCTTTTTTTTTTTTTAAACCAGAAAAATAACATGAGCAGATAAGGTCATCAGTGCACAGAAGGTTCATGAGCACTGACAAGCAACACACTAGGCAGAATTTTGTCAATAATGTAAGGCAGAAGTCAAGGTAATTTCAGAAACACACAAACTGCAGTGTTACTTGCAGTACAATATGGGATTGAAATCAACTTTGTGGGTAGGTATACAGTATTAAGTTTATGTTGTAATCTGTTTCTGTGTTCAGCAGCTGAATCGCTGACAGAAACTACGATAATTTAAGGAAAAAAAAAAAAAGGCTCCAAAGGTAACACTTACCCTTTTCCCAATCAACATGACTTTGCAACCATTTTTAACACCAAGTGCTGACAATGGTTGTTCCAATTCTTTCAGAGACTTTCCTAAATGGAAAACGAGAAAGAAAAAAACTGTTAAAATATAGTGACATAAGAATGTCTCTTTGAAGACATTCAAAACATGGGAAACCTGAAAGTGATTAAGATGGAAGGTATCATCTATAAGAAACATTGACAGATTTATGTTACCTTTGTATATCAGCTTCTGAAAAGGAACTGGCACTCCAGTGACTTGTTCAATAAGCACAGCCATGTCTTGTAGTGTAGGCTCACCATCTTCTTGTTGAGAAGCAACCTGAATACTGTGTTTTTCATTACCTAACGAAAACAGAGTAACTGTAATACTTATTGTTACCTAGAAAATATTTCTAATAAATATTGTTACCTAGAGAATATTTCTAATATTCATTTTCATAAACGCAGAAAGTTCTCAAATCACCAATTCTTATGCACAATCGTAATTCTCAAAGGATTCTATTGCATTTCCTTCCTCTTGGAGTGACTTACCTCAACTGAAAGTTTTGTTTACCTGAAGAGTTCAATTAGGCATATTCTGCTGGCATAATGATCCTGCTAAATAATATTCCCCACCTCTTTTAAGAGTACACATGGTGTCCAGACATCTCACAAGCTAAAGGATGAAAGCCCACACTTTCCTGATGTATTCATTTCCTACTTCTAGGAATTTTTCACAGCATGAGTCTTGAGGAATTTGACACAATTTATTACTTCCCTTTGCTCCCTACTCCTCATACATGAGAAGCAAGCAATCAATACCTACCCTGTCTCCTCTCTACCAGGCACATAAGAGAATTCTCACAGTCCAAAAATTATTATTCCCCATAATACTGCTGATATGCAGCCTTAACCACCTTGGGAAGTCTCAGCCTACGTGTCACATTCCACTTACGGAAAATTCTATTCAGACTCCCTAAGATTACTTTCATGCAAATGGCAGGAAGTTCTTAGAAAAGAGGACTATGTCTCTTAATCCCTGCTTTGGAACAGACTGTTTCTATAACCTGCTGCTCCTACACACTTTAGGCCTGTCAGTCTGAAAGCACCCACAGGAAACAGCCACCACTGGCTGCAAGGGAAATCAAGACAAACGTTTTTTACTTTGCACGAAGAAAGAACTCCTTAACAAATAGCAGAAATAAAACTATTTTCATGCCACTAATTTGAAATGCATTTATCTATTATAAAGAAATGTGCTAGAAACATCGATTTTAAGATGTTCCAGCCTCCCAGAATCACGTGACAAGTGACACTGTGGCCTCAAAATCTTTAAGCTCAAAATTACATTATACAAACTCTCCCCAAAACAGTTTTAAGATCAAAATCACATTATACAAACTCTCCCCAAGCATCTTCCATAAATAGACATTCTTCCCAATTTGTTTTAGGAAAAAAACAACCACAAAATTTAGGTCCTAACCTCGATCTATTTCAGAATGTTGTTTTGACATATACAACTGCTTTGTGTGAGGGCTGTGTCTGTCGGCAGTTGAGAGAAAAAAACAACTAAACAAAAAACCTGCAAATAGGGAAGAGAACCACTGAAGTTTGCCTAGCAATAGAAACAGTTTTAATTACAAATTATTTGTACCACTTTGGGCATACTGTAACAAAAATTTTACTGTAAATTCACAGCAGAATGACATCACCATGAAAAATACCTCATAGGTTAGAAATGGTATCATAGCTTATTTTTTGTTTCAGTAAGTGACAATATTAAAGTAACCACTAGCCTAAATACATTTTAAAAACAGGTCAATTCAATTTCTTGCAGATTGTCAAGTGATACATGTGGGTCTACTAACGTTCCCTTTCTTAAACCTTATTTCCATTCTTCCCCACTTTCACTCACATATGCAAAACTTTAACAAAAACGTTTGTGCTAAGTAGTAAACAAGCATCTGACACCAACCAGTACAAATCAGACAGCCAAAGTCCAACATGAACAATGCGTTCTATTTGCTATTTATTAATGGCAAAGTAATTACCAGGTAAGAAAACAATTGGAAAGATAAAAAGATTCACAGATAAGACGTCTCCTGGCAAACATCAAGATGTTATAATTATATAAATAAGTTAATCTAGTTAAATTATTGTCATCTTTGCAAATGAAAACCCTCAGATCAAATGGCGCTCTCTGAAGGCATCAATGAGCACAAGAATCATAAAGATTCAAACCAATTATTCCCTAATGTTCCTCACCAAAGACTTAAATAAAACTGTCAGGTGATAAAGGAAACATTTCCAGCAAATAACGCAAGTTTGAAAACACAAAAGCAAGCAGAATTAAACAGTAAGCTCTAAAGGTGGAAAGAGCATCACCAACACAGTGCAAAAGGAACAGGAATAAAATTTATTATACACCAATTTAAAAATAATCCATAAAAAATTAACAAGTTTTGTTAACAAAAATCGGATGATTAATACCTTGCTGATTTAATACCTTACTATCTTTCTCATTCCTTCTACTGCCTCACCTAGATCCACTTCATCAAAATTTAACAATGGTATTTCCCATCTTACTTTTAGGAACTGGGGAGTTCAGGTTATTCTTACTTCTTTGCAGTAACTTTTTATATTTATTTGCAGACTTAACTGCATCTTCCCTTCCTCCACCTTCTCCCTCCTCCTATTTCTTCTTCCCGATGAAAAAAAAGCTCAATCATGACAGCTGGTCTTTGAGTTTCATCAGAGCAGCACCCAACTGTCCTATGGAAGAAACCACCCCTTTCTGTTGCAATCCTGCATCTCACTAATGCCAAACGTTCAAGCTTATTCACCAAACAAAAAGAGAGCCAATCGGGTAGCACCTGCTTTTGACATACCATGCAGACTTCAGTGATATATTCCATCTAAATGAAGATTACTACCAAAAACGTGACCTCTGCCCTGTGCTCTCTGGCAAGGCCAGCCTCACCACCTGCTTCCACCGTCATCCTTACAGCAGATCTACCCCCGGGCAGCAAGCTGGACCATTTTATTGGTATGGGAAAAAATTGTTTTCTTGTCCTTCTGTTGGATCAGATTACATGATCCAGTTTGAGGGAGACAGTGGGAAGATGCGGCCGATAAAGGAGAGAAACCTTACGGTAGCAGCCGGGATCGAGACGAATCCAGGCGAATAAGAGGGTGAGCCGTGTCCCCCTGAGGCCCGGGTAAACCCGGCGAGGCCGGGGATGCTGCCGCCATCCAGCTGACAGTCGCAGCCCCGCGCAGGCGCCGCCGGCCGGCGGCAGCTCCGGCATTTTCTGTCTCTTGGAGGCTTTGCGGAGCTGCCGCCGCGGGCTCTCAAGCGCCAAAGGCAGCCACAAGCTACGCACACCGCGCCCTCCTCCCCCGCCGCCCGCGCGTTTCCCGCCTGTCCCTGGCGCCCAGGGCAGCCACCGGCCCGCCAGCCCCGCAGCGGCGGGCTACCGCTACTGGCCGAGGCGAGGCGAGGCGCGTAGGGGGCGAGGGCGGCAGAGAAGGGCGGCGCCCCCCGAGGCCGGGGCCCGACCTGCACGGTCCTGCCGGGGGCCGAGGCACCGGGGCCAGCTCGGGGTACGGGCCGCCGGGGGAGGAGCCGCGGGCCGCGCTCGGCTCAGCAGCAGTTAAAGGCGACGCCCCCCCGGCCCGTCCTCCCTCCCTCGGGCAGCACTTACTGTAAGTGACGGTGACGGTAACCGGGGCTCCGGGCGCCGCCATCTCGCCCCGCCACAAGGAAACCGTTCTGCGGGCGCGTCCGGGGGCGCGCCGGTAGCGCGTCACTTCCGCCCTGGAGCCCACCCCCTCCTCCGGCCGGGAGGGGCGGGGCAGCGGGGCCGTGACGTCACCAGGCGCCCGGGTGGGGCTCGCGCACGGCCGCTGTGTACCGGCTTCATCGGCGCGGGGACGGCGGGAGCCGGCGGGTCGGTAATTAGCGAGAGGGAGCAATCAAGCGCCCCAGGGAGGACGGGCAGCCGCCACCACCGACCGGCAGCGCCGCCCCAGCACCCAACCGCGGCCTGACCGCTCCCGGGGCCGCTTCTCCGGGGCCCGGCCCCCGCCTCAGACCTGCTGCGGGGGAATTAAACCCAGCAGCTTTTCCCCAGGATGCTGGTTTTCCTGTTGGCTTTTATTGCTGCTCCGAGCAACTGACAGCAGCGGAGAGGCGGCCCCACCAACCCTGGCGTCAGCGTGACGCTGCGAAAGGCAGCACGAAGGGGCTTTGGGGATCGGAGCTGGAGTCCCCACCTCCGGCAAAGCCAGTGCTCGAGCAGCACACGACACTGTTAAGAACGGGGCAGGTTAAGAACACATTAATTACCAGAAACGCCACACAAAAGGATCAGCTAATCTATGTGATTTTTATGTCGCCATAGGATACATAAAGTTAACGATAACCCTACTTACTACAGCTTTCAAGAAGGTTACAAGTATGGTAGCATAAAAGTCTCAAGACTGCAGTAGTTTAAAAATTGCTTTCAATTCCTTTATCAAATGAGCAGAGTAATAAGGGAGCTATTTTACAGAGAGTAAGCAGCAACATACAGTCTTAGTTTCAAGAAAGAGAAACAATACGAAGTCAAAATAAACCTCAGCTATCAACAGCCACCACTACTCTTCACGTATTACTTTGTCCATAAGACATGAAAATCAAAACCTATTAGACTGACTTGCTTCCACTGAAGGGAATTATGCCGAATTTTCCATTAATAGAAAAGTCAGTAGTAAAACAACTTTCTTCAGAGAAAGAACACCACCAGCCATTCATACTGCATTCTAGGATGTAGTGATATTAAGGTTACACTGGAAGGACAAGTTCTCCAGGATTTAAAAAAAAAAACTTCTTAATTTATAAAGTGTAGTTCATTATATCCATTGTGCTTTTGAAACATTTATGTTGCGGGGATCTTTGGCAATCCAAATTCATCCACCAATACACCATCCTGTAATGAAGAAAAAGCAGCAACAGGTTAACAACTCTACACCAACCAGAACATTTCACAAAAGTTTCCCTACATTTTTCTATGAAGTGATAGATCTGTAATTGTCACTGTGTGCCAGCTGGGATCAGAAGAAGAGCATCAGTCTTCCTCCTCACTATGAAGTTATATTAAAGCCCCAAAAGCTTTTTTTATATTTGCTTTTTTACATTTCTTATGTTTTTAAGACTAACTGTACTAGGAGCTTAATGGTACACTGAAATTCTACTTGCAATCTGACAATGTTAGATAGAAGTTACAAAATGCCATTTTAGCTCTTTAAAATATAATAGAGTATTAAGTACACTGTATTTATATACTGTAATGTATTTTTATGAAAGATATGATGTATATCCAAAACACATAAACCATTAAGGACTTTTTTTTTTGTTGTTCAAAATATTAATGATTCCAAATACCAAGCAACCAACACAAATGAGATTACTTTTTTTTTTTTTTTGTCTTGGATTATTTTGCTTTCAATAATGAAAGGACTCACTTTGTTTTTCGTGTCAGTAGGAGTGACCTCTGGGATTGCTGGAGCAGATGCAGCTTCATCTAAGTAGGAATTGTCTTCATCAGCTAAAAGCTCATCACCTAACGCATCCAGTTCTGAAATTTAATTATCTTGGTTGAAAAATTATGCAAAGAAATTCTTTTGCAAAAAGAACAGTTGCTCTTACAGAGAAACAGGATTCATACTGAATGCCTACATTCATACTCATTTAGCATTACTTAGTCATCTGTCGAGAATAAACATACAGAAAACAGACAGAACCTTCTTTCCTTCACTGTAGTATTCCATTAGTGTGTATCTCATATGTCTGTCTCATGCTTTTATTACTGTTCTTAAAGGAAATGCAGCTTTTATGTTTAAAAAAGTGATTAAAACTATTTTTTTTAAACACACAAAGTATTTCCTAATGAAAATAAAAATCACTGTATGATGATTTTTACATTCAGTGATGTAAAAATCATCCTCCACCTTCCTAACCTGCTTCCAAGTCATCTTCATCAATCTCTGGTGTTCCATAGCTACGACTCAGTGCTTCCTGGACTTCATTGGCTTCTTCCATCATATCCTCTAGCTGATCTTGTATGTCCTGGAGCAAGAAACAATTTCACCTGGTCTACATTTAATAGTTTTAGTTAATCAGAAGCATAAGAAAGAGAACTTAAAGGACTTCAGCACTGGCATTTGATAAGACTTCAAGTGCAGCATACTTCAAATTAAATTTAGAGACCTTATGGGGGTTTTTTATTCATTTTCTGAAGACAGGGCCAGGACTTGCAGACCTCTCAAAATTAAACTGTTTGTTTATTGATGAGGGGTTTTGGTTGGTTTTGTTTCTGGGTTTTGTTTTTTTAATCGGGCACTATCTTGAACCGGGGGAGCAAAGGACTGGTCTGCATGCTGCTAGCATGGGGGTAAAAACAAAAAAACAAACAAGAAAAAGAAGACAAAAAAAGGCATAGTAGAAGGTATTCACCAACATTTATGCTGAAGTGCAGAGGAAAAGAAGGGAGAGATTAAAGATTAGTCCAGCAAGGAAACAACAATTAGTGCAATAAGGCCAACAACTGTCTGTGCAGTACCAGAGAAATCATGAAGGAATTACGGTGGTCCCTTAAAAAGGAGGCAAACTCATGTGAACTAAAGCAGTCAGCTTACATTTAAATTACATAGCCCACTTGGCACTATTCAGCTCAGCAACAATTTCAGCTATAGAAGCTCACCTCAATTTGATCAATTTTGACTTGCTTGTAAGCTTTCTTCATTTCTTTCACCCCCAGTTTCATTGCATCAACCTAGAACAGAGTCAGACAACATGCTTGTATCTGATGTAGCACACACAAGTTAAACACATGCGAGATTAATATACTGGTACCGTTGTCTTTGTATCCTTCAGTGCCTGAATAGTGTAATTCGCTTGTTCCATATTAAAAGATTGTTGTGACAGATTATCCCGCTGTTGTTCATACCTGTTAAAAACAATGCAAAGAATGGCTTTAAAACACCACTATTTATTGCCACAAAATTCTTAATTTTGAAAAAATTTTTTTAAAAAGGAGTAATCTGAAGATAGGAACAGGTTTTTTTAAAAAATATTATAATAAACAATCATATCAGAATAAATAGTTTTGTAAAAATCTGGCCATTATGCATTTCTGTGTATTTAAAGTTGACAAAGCCGCTCCTGAACTAAGCTTCTGTTTTAACTGATGGCAATACCATATTTGTATAGGTTTACACAGTAGGTGAGGATATAGCAAAATTTAAATCACTATAAGCCAGAGATGTATCCAATTGCTCACTAATGCTGTAAGCAGCATGGAAGAGATGCAGGTTATCCAAACCACAGTGGCTGTGCACCGGAGCTCTGCAGGGCAGAGAAGAGGGGGAGGATAGGGTAGCAAAAAGCTAACAGAAAAGGGAGACTAAAAATTAACAAATCATTCCTTCTCAAAGCTAAACTTGTACCCAATCAAGAATGTAAAATGTCAACTTAAACATAAAAATTAAAGCATAAAAACAATGAGTCCTTCTTGAAACATCCAAGGCAGTAGGTCTTCAAGACAAGGATGATCAAATACAAAACAGCTTCTGGACAAGGAATGACTATTCCAGTTCAACAAGATGGAAAAGAGATGACTGAAGGATATGATGCTGGCCTATTATAAGGGGCCCAGTGACTGTAAATAGGGGAACAATTATCAAGATTAGCAGGCAGCATAGTCAAAAAAAGGAAAAAAACCCAAAACCCCAAACCAAACAGTCCTCCTCACAACTTCTAATGAAACTATTGCATTCCTTACCATATGATATTTTGGATGGTAAGGATTCACAAATACTTTACAAGTAATTGAGCAGGTCTGTTGAGGTACAATTCATCCGAGGGATATGAAATACAAGACGACACAAGCTTTGGCTCAGACAGCATCTAAGAGATTTGCAGTTCAGGGACTGTAAGATATTCCAGTGAAGCATCCCTGAACACTTACCATGTTCTGACATTCTTTCCTTTGTATTTGTTGCCGGACACTTTTCAAGACAGTATACTAGACTAGACCAGACCACACCACAGGATCATCTATCCTGTCCATTCTGTTTTTTCTGCATAGACACAATTACGTGCGCTACATGTGCTCAAGTCCTAAAGGGTGTCCACAGAGAACAGGTAAATTTCCAGTAAACCAGACCAAGATCACCGAGTACAAAATTTATAGTAATCAATTAATAATATAAAATGAGGCACTTTCTCAGAAAGTTTAGGAGCCAAGCATAGCTGTAATAATGAGCAGATTTAGGTCAGCTTGTCCCAGTCCAAATTTACACACTCACATACAAATAAAGCACAAATACGCTGACGCAAAACCTGTAAGAAAATGCTTCTGAAAGGCTGGTTAGCTTGTTCAGCATTTTTCTTTAAAGAATGCTCAGAAGCACTGGAAAGAGAAATTAAAGTGTGCTATACCCCCTTAAAGAAAACAGGCTTTCATTAATCTCAAACAGAGAGAGGTTTAAACTTACATTCGCTTCTGCTTTAACACTCTCAGTGCTTTCTGCTTTACTGTATTCTGAAAGACACAGTATTGTTACATTAGGAAAAATATTTGACTTTACTCTTGATTATACTGTCGAAACCTAGTGTATTGCATTTAAGATTTCCAAGAGATTCCTCAGTTACTAGTGCAAAGAGTTTAACAATAGTCACATTCAGTGTTTGTCTTGCATTAATGATTAACCAAACAGGCTTGTATGTAAAGCTTCTAATAAAAGATACTTTCAAAAATGCCTGGCTTTTGAATTTTTTTTCATAAGCAGAGCACAAACTTAGTCCATCAGAACCATCTTTCATCAACACATCTTAATGGTCAGCATCAAATAATACCACAACCTTAATGCTACTGTTTATATTATATATGTTTATTATTAGATAAATTTTATAATATATGTTCATCCCCTTTCAAAAACGGGTTTTGCTACTCCCTTTCTGCATAGTGCAGACCTTTTTATTATGGCCGATGAACAAAACAGCCTCTCTACCAGACTTAATTCAGGTAACAGAAGGAAGAAGGGAAGCAAGTTCCTTCTGATTGAGGAATGGAAGAAATAAAACCAGCGAAAACACTGTTCAAAAATAAATGTCTAAGAGATGCTTCAGAATAAAAATAATCCTGCAGGATTTTACACCTCATCAGTAGGGCAAGATGCAATTCTAAGAACCTGATGAACTGGCTACATCACCCACTACATGACAAGAAGCATGAGTCATATCCTTTCATGCTTAAATTGCACAGAAGATTCTTACCTTTGCAGGCCCCTCTCTCATCTTCTTCATTTGATCCTTATACTTCACTAGTTCTGCATCAAGCCTAGCAATTTTCTTGTCAATTGACTCAGCTCTGCTATCCACCTTTAATGCATGATGGGGAAAACAAACAAAAAACCCATTCATTAAGGTTTTATTCGTATATTGGACGATATAAAGAACAGTCTCAGATTTATTATGCTTCTAACTGAACTGTTCCTTCACTCAGTGGTTTTATAAACAGTTCAAAGTTTGTAGAGAATCCAAAATGAGAATTGAGTGAAACACCTTCTACAACGAGCACAAGAAACTTCTGGAGGTCACAGGAAGCTCTGCCACTGCAACGTGCTCTTGTCACTGAGATGTTCCCTTGCACACCCACTCAAGTCACAGTCTCTATTCAGGAATTTCTGATAACATACAATGCCAGGGACTAAACTGGAATGCAAAAAGAAAAACACAGTTGTACTACGCTGGCAGATAAGGGGGCAATGCAAAAGGGACAGAGATGTGTTCAGCAAGGCTAGAGGTTTATTTTTGGTGGGCAGAGAACAGTAATCCTTCAGAATGATACCTGGATTACTGGTTATGTTTAAAAAGCCCAGACTTCACCATTTTGAAAGGTGCCTAGCTTCTTTGTCAGATCAACATTTTTCCTATCACTTCCCGCAAAAGGAGCTAGGACACAGCAGTTCCACCTGGTAGCTACTCCAAATTCTTACTGCACTTTTGCTCCAAATCCCAATAGTAGGTGCGCAGCTCAGTAAGAGACCTCCAGCAGTCAACCCTAACAGCCCTGGTGCAAGGCATATCACGGAGTTGTCATTTTGGGAATATTTAACCCTTCTGCATAAGAAGGTTAAAGATGATAATTACATAACCCGTACCCAGCATAGGTATAGATCATTCTAACACAATACACAAATTCATAAAGAAACAAAGAAAGCCTTCTTAACATGAACCAACTATCACAGCATTTCTCTGGAAACAACAAAATAAAGCTTATTAACGTCTCATTCCAAGGAACCTCTCTAGGGATTAGAATATAATGACATTCCAATTATAGCATGAGACCAATCAGTGCAAATTTACAATTCTGACTTGCTAATAGTGAAGATGAACATGAATAATTATGCAGATTTTCATTTTGGTGTCTCAATAATCCTTTTGCATCTCTATGACAGCAATATGCATTTGCCAGAGGCATCCTGAGCAGAACATCTGATACAAACACTCCACACAAGACATTAAAGTGCATGGGCACAGCTGGCTTTGAAAAAATTGTATTAAGCTTTCTAGTATGCCAAATATTTTACTAACAGCAAGAAAAAGACTTATTTATGATTTTAAAACTCTTGCAGGTTCAAAATGTAGCACCTCCTCAAGATCTTCATCACCTAAATGCATCTTTAAAGTCAGCTTCCTTTACAGGGGAAAACCAGTTATTTGGTTTATTTATATAATGATTCTTTTAAGCAGTTCAAGCAGGAAACAGAGACAGATCCTCCTACATTGATTAACTATATAATTTGACACGTTACACAAGAGCTCAGCTTTTAAAAATGAGGACAGAAGAGGGTAGAACAGATTTAATTTATCCATAGGAAGACTAAACTGTTTATTAGGACCTGAAGATCTGCTTTCTATTATTCACAAATAATGCATACCAAGGTATGTTTCATTACTACAGAAGGGCCCCACTGTAAACAAAAGCAAGTGATCATGATATCCCAAGTCCCTGTTGAGCAAAATTGCACCTTATTTAAATAAAAGCAAAAAGAACATCACATGTAAGACCGAATTTTAACATTATCACAACTATTAGCCCTTTGTTCATATGTTTCCTACTTACTACTCTCAAAAACATAAATTTGGAGTGTTTTTTTAAAGAAGAAAAAATAAAAATACCAATGCTACCGTCCCTGATGCATCCTTCCTCCTATCAGCCTCATGACAGCTCTGAGTCATCTGACAGCTCAGCCAGCAAGGATAACAAAAAATCTGCCATTTCGTGCAATGTCAAGGAAAGCATGGCAGGCACGGCAAGAGAGCGAGCAGAAACTGCGGAGAGTGGGAACATACGCGTGGGGAGCAAGTGGGGACACAGGAGGGCATCACACTGCCAGCTGGCAAACTCAATAGTGACCAGCCATCAAAGAAAAGTAGGGAGAAGTGTTTCCTGGGCTCCAGTAAACACTTCAGATTAGGGATCCCACAGAACCAGCTCTTTAAATGTAAAAATCTTGAATTGGTTAGGTATCTTAAGGTGATGCTTGTTCTCCTACCACAGGAAAAAAAAAAGTCCTTAGATGGAAAGATAGAAAATACCCGTGAGGATATAAAAAGAGCCAGGCCTTACACACATATTGAGTGCATCCGTTTATGGGATGTGCTCCTGTGCGCAGGAAACAAATATTGGCATGTGTGTATATACATACAAATGTACGTACTGGTGTACAGGTACACTCCTCCTGTACACGCTGTGCTGATGCACAGGTGTGCCCTGAAATACGTGTGTGCATACGCATAAACACGCTGCAGCAAAGCAGAGGCGCGTATCTATGCACACTCAAGTACACACACACACAGAGTGCCCACACACCGCTGTGTTTCCACGCCAGATTCAGAGGCACACCTACACGCAGGTGCATACTGCCACGCACATACACCCCCTCGCACAGGCTGTACCCCCAAACCAGCGCACCCCCGCCGTGCCTCCGGGTCGGTGCGGGCGCTCGCACACTTCCGCGTAGGAGCAGGCCCACGGACACGCAGTGACTCACGCGCGAAGCCCTACACCCACACCTATGCGGGAGGAGGCACGGCCCGAGGGGCGCAGGCGCGCCCTCAGCACCGGGCGCAGGCCCTGAACCCACCGGGCCGCCCCCGCGGAGGCAGCCGGGCCGAGCAGCGCACCGGCCGGCGCCGGGCGCGGGCCAGCTTCCCCGGGGAGGGCACTCACCGTCCCGATGCAGTCGGTGAGGCTGGGCGGAGGCGCCTTCGGCTTCGCTTTGCCGAAGAAGCGGTTCATGGCGGCGGCGGCGCCTCGGCCTCGCTCTGGCTCCTGGTCCCGGTCCCGGCAGCGGCGCTCCCCACCGACCCGGAAGCGCACCGGCGGAAGGCGGAAGTGCCGGCACTGCGGCCCACCCCCAAACTTCCGCCCGGCTCGCGGTGGCGGCGATTGGCCGCTTGGGGCTCGCGGAGGGAGAGGCGGCTGGGCCGAGGCGGAGCCCGCGCCTCCCCCAGCACAGGCGGAGTAACGGCACCGCCCCGGCAAGGGGCTGTCGCTTCCGAGGAACGTTCCTCTTCAGTTACATCAGTATTTACTTATTTTCCAATATAAAAAACCTAATAAAATCAGTTCATCTGATCTCTTAAAAAAGTAATACCATGAAAACGTCAAACAAAAGCATACCGTATCCGTTTTATTTATTTTTTATGTTAAGAACACCTTGGTTTTATACAGAAGTTACTGAGGACCTAACATATCTTTAGGCTTCACCCACTGATCAAACTGCTCTGACGTCAGGAAGCCCAGCTTTATAGCAGCTTCTTTTAATGTCGTCCCTTCTTTGTGCGCAGTTTTGGCAATCTTGGCTGCTTTATCGTATCCTGGAACAAAACAAAACCAAAACAGTTAGCCATTTACAATATCGGAAGATTTGTTAGAGGTGAGAAAAAAGTCGGATGCTTGGCCTTTGGAATTAATTTTCTAGATATTGCTATTACTGCTTAACCCCATTTGCAGTAAATGCCACCAAACGTTTACACCAACTCCCGACTTAAGGTAAATTCTGGTCTTAATGCAGTTAGATCAAAGTTTTACATGACTACCTCTTAAAAAAAAAACCAACCTCATTGTAATCTTCCACTTTTCATTACTGGTGGCCAAATCAGGATGATAGGCACACAGATTTTTGCAATCTCCTGATTTTTTTTTTACTCTAGTCAGAATTATTTTCATAATGCAGTGGTACGTCCACTGCAAGGAGGACACATCTTTTTCAACAGTAATAGCGGCTAGTGATGTTAGAGTAAATTAAACTTTTGGCCTGAGCCATGACTTGGTCTCCTAAACATTGTGACAATAGAAATAATGCGTGCAAAATAACATTACCACAAATATTTCAGTATAATGTTCTGAGAAGTTTCTGAGCCTTAAACCTTACCTATATGTGGGTTCAGTGCTGTTACCAACATCAAAGATTCACTCATTAGTTTGTTGATCCTGTCCATATTGGCTTGAATTCCAACTACACAGTTGTCAGTGAAAGAACTACAAACATCTCCAAGAAGTCTTGCAGAGTTTAAAACATTTTTAATCTAAGAAAAAAACCCCAAACAACTATTACATTCAGAAATTAGTAGCTGCACAATCAAGCACTTATTCATAACCAGTGCTGCTTCACCAATATCCACTTATTTAATGGAACATTTGTAGAAAAGGAGTACAGTGAATAGTAGTACATCCTCCTTCTTCTGCAGGGTAAGGTCAGCCACTCCTATTTAAAAGAACTTTGTGAGAAGCATTTTTGCATGAAGACCACCACAGTATGTACAGACATTGTTAGAACAGTTTGCAAATAACCAAGTAAAAAATACACAAAGGCATCTAATTTGTTGTCATTTCCCCCTTCAGGTACTAATCAAGAGAGGACATCTAAAAACATAAAGTACAATAAGATCTGGCATTAGTTCTCTGCTTTGACAATCTGTAACATGCCACTTCTGGGGGGGAGAGGTATCTCTTTCTATCGAGATTTCTTCTAGGTACATCTCTTGGATATTCAATAAGATTTTACTTTTTTCCCCGCTTCAAAATCAGGTACTCTATGCTTAAAAGTAGTATGTTCAGATCTGTAGAAAAAAAACATTACCCTAAGCAGGCACAGTAAGGAAGAGAGTGACACTGATTTTATTATAAAATTACCATTTTCTTTCAATCACTTCTAACTAGAATAATAAAAAAAGCAGTATCAGTCAATATAGGCAGTGTAGAAAAGAAATATATGACATGCTGCTCCCTCTGTGCTTCTTATTTCTAAGACAATAAAAACTCAAAAACTTTCCTTTTATTTGTATTTAGTATTAGGATCTTTTCTGCAAGATACCTTAATTATTTTTAAACTATCATCCCTACCCTAACCTCTATGCTATTCCTTCACCATCTTATACACAGTTCCCCATAATCTTCTAATCTGATGCTTTTGTTTATATTCTTTTCCTCTATTTCTACTGTTTAATTTACCTTCTTGGTTTTAAGAAAAAAAAAAAAAAAAAAGAGAGAGCTCAAAGAAGAAAATAAGAATTATGACCTGGTGTGAAAACATCCAAATTTCAGTACAAGGTGATTTGTAACTTGACTTCTTTTAATTAAATATACAGAAGCAGCAGTATGTATTCATGGTGTATCCTGCTCACACTGTAAAAGGCAGACATTATTTTAAATACTGAAGTCTAAGTCTAATTATTTACAATTTTACATGGCTCACTTGCCAAAAGCATGTAATCCTTTGGTATACAGCAGTAACATAAATTAGTAACAGTTGCTAAAGAACAAAAAAATCCAAATGTTCAGCTAAAACACCAAATTCTCTTGCTTTGGATGATATTTAGTTTCAGACTGTGTTCCTCTCTCCCTGGTTCCTTCGACTAATGATAAGCATCTATTGTTAAGATAAAATCTTATCTGCATAAGATAGTTTCATGTGAAAGATTGCCAGTTCCCTGTCAAAATAACAGACACAATACAAAAGAATAAAATTTGTTCTCAATATCTATCAGCTTCTCTGGTGCTTGTATTGACTAAATATTCACTGAGGTTTTTTCCCATGAGTTACCTGTTTGTACAAACAATGATTTAAAAAGACCTACGTATTTAAAACTTTATGAACTTACCATCATGGGCTTAAAAACATTCAGTTCAAAGTGTCCATTGCTACCTCCTACAGTGACAGCAACATGGTTTCCCATAACTTGGGCTGCCACCATGGTTACAGCCTCACACTGGGTAGGGTTCACTTTTCCTGGTTGTGGAAGACAGAAAAAGGTTGCCAAAGAAGAAGGCAGGAAAAAACAACCCAACCAAATCCCAGCAGCTTCCTCATTTACCAAATCATACTCAACAAAAGATGTTTTGTACAAGGTTAACATGTCTTACTCATCTGTATCTGTGCACCACAGAAAAGTAGTAATTTCCATGAATTACATTAAATTGACTGTACTATTCCAGTAATTCAACTAGGATTTTTAAAGCAGGCATGGCTGCTTTAGCCATCTACAAAGACTTTGAGAGATGGATCAGCTGTTAATTACCAAAGTTCTTAATAGTCAGGAGATGATAACATCTCTCTCCTCGTGCAAGTAGGCATTTCTGGTAAATCACTACCAGATCTTAGTCAATTTAAGAAAAGTATTCCCAATTTGTTAGAATTACTTTGTAACAGAATTAGCACATATGTTTCCTTTGTCAGGAAACAAAACAAAACAAAACAAATTAGAAGTGGCCTCCTAACAAGGAAGTTTTATGATTAATTTCTAGAAATAATCCTAATAAGAACATTAATTATCTCCTTTTTTTGAAGCCAGATATGCTCACAACCTGTTTCTTTTATAATTTATCATACAGGAAGAGCATGTTTAGAATAGTTTGGGATGTACAATATTCACACAGACATACGTTTTTAGGAGAAAGGCAAGGAATGATTACTAATATTACTCATACCTTTCTTATCCTCCCATACAGTGGGATCACTGCAGAAGGGAAAACCTGAGTATGTAACACTAGTCATGCTAGGAAGTAAAGACAGAAGTCAATTTACATCACTGTATTGCTACACTTCATAGATTACATCATCTAAAGCTTGTTCCAGAAAAGCCTTTACATAAAAATTGTAGAGATCTTGCAATTCTACACCAAGGTTTTGAGAAGTATGTCTGTATTAACCAAGTCATATGTTTACAGATACTGCTCTCCCCCACATACTTGTCAATACACAGCTGTGCAAACAAGTATTTTTATGAACACAAATTGTGGCAAAATACGGCAGAAGATAAAACTGACAAGTGTTGAATCACAGACTTACAGACATTTGTGGTGGTGGTTGGTAAATATCTGTTAAGAATCACTGGTCCAAAACAAAAGAAACAGGCAGTTTTTCTCTGTATGCTTTCTCTGTACCTGGCATGATGCTGCTTCCTGGTTCATTTTCAGGCAGGATGAGTTCTCCTAGTCCAGAGCGTGGTCCAGAACCCAGGAAACGGATATCATTAGCTATTTTCATCAGACTACATGCCACTGTGTTCATAGCTCCACTGAGTTCCACTAGAGCATCATGAGCTGCAAGAGCTTCAAACTTATTTGGAGCAGTGACAAAAGGCAAACCTACAGGGAGGTGGTGGAAATATTAAACCTGTGAGGCACTTCCTTGCAGACATAAACCTGATAATCAAACACATAATTAGCGTTAAAAAAAAAATTACTAACACTGTAAGATCATCTCTCTTCTCTAGACCTTTCCTCACATATTTCTTAAACAGAACAATACAAAAGACACAACAGAAGTCATTAAAACACAGAATAATATGAAATTTGAGCATCTACCCACAACAAAGGGACACATTTCAAGCTTTCAACCCATTACTAAGCACTGCTTTGCACCACAATATTTTGTGAATGTCAATAACCTCTTACAAGTTAAAGTTAGCTCAACCTTATGTATTTCTTTCATTAAATCAAGTTAGATTCTTTAGATTGTCAATTGCTGTGATGCTTCTCTCAGTTATGAAAATAGAGGTTTTTGTAGCACAGTGCAGACATTAGGATAAGTAATGATAATGGAATCACCTACTTAAAGAAAAAAGATGCATCCAAGTATCAGCACTGGAAAGGAACAAGAAACCAGACAGAACATGTGAAAGCTGATTCAGAATCAAGAGGATGCCTGAAACTGCTGCCAACAGCAAGAGCTCGGGAGCAATAGAAGCACCACCTCTGTTTATGTTAAATTAAATGCCTGAGATTTAAGGCTAGGTTTCATAATGAAAAAACTTTCTTCAGGGCATTGCCTTGGAAGAAAAGACTCAGCAGAATTTTATCAGTGGTAATAGACATCGCTAAGGATGTGCACAGGGATGCTGACTGTGGACTGGAGTTACGCCCCACAAAACTGCTGGTCTGAGCTTACACTGCCAGTTTAAGCAAGAGTAGCCTAACACCCTTTGCTAGGGAAAGAGCAGAATTTCTACTGTTTTTCAGTTCCTGCCAAGCACCAAATCCCACCCAATTTGCATAGTCTTCTGAATCGCATAGCTGCCTTCTCAAGTTGCAGAGATCATTCTAGACTTTCCATTCTGTCCTTGCCAATAAACTTCCCCTCTAAGAACACGTGGAACTTCAATGGTCTGCTCTACTTGTTTTAAACTCATGCAACCTGCCTGTATGGTACATCTAACAAGCATTAAGCTGAGAGAGCTCCCTAACACCACCAACAGCTTCTTCAAGTGCCAAAACAAGTCCTGTAATGCTTCTTCTCAGCAGCTGTTGCTTATGACAAGTTACTACTTCCCTGTCAGGGTACAAGAAAATCTTGACCCTCTATGAGACAGTGAATAATTGATCCATTAAAACAAAAATACTGCTGATAAGCAGTTTCAGGGGCATTTTTAAACTAATATTGTGACACAGAAGAACTGGTTCATAGATCAAGAAACCGCAGTGGTTCTGTAGATTAAGCTCTAACAGCATCAAAAATGAGACCGCTAATCTTTACTTTCACGTGAAAAAATGCAGTGGCTTTGGGATGTCTGTTTTTCCTTTTGTGCCAAGTCCCTGTAGATTAAGTAAGTCAGAGCAGCAGCGGTCAGGACAGAAGCTGAATTAAAAGCAGAAGCTTGAAACTATCCATCTCCTGCTATGAAAAACATGGTAATTTCAGTCACTTTCAATGCATTGAGTATAATTACAAAAACACATCCCATCAAAAATCCTAAGCATAATGTATATAAAATACAGCATTAACAGAAAGTTTCAAGTTAAAATATAAGGACAATTTGATAAGCTTGTGAGAAGTATGGAAACAAAAAGATTTTCTTTGAATTTGACTATATGTTACATATACCACTTTACTGATAACCCTGAAATATCATTCCTTACCTGTCAGTTCAGCCACTTTAGCAGCAACTTTCTCAGCAAAACCAATTCTTGTGTTTAATCCTGTACCAACTGCAGTCCCCCCAGCTGCCAGCTGATACACTCTTGGCATGGTTGACTCAATCCTAGCCACACCGTATTTAATTTGTTGCACATAGCCACTAAATTCCTTTGAAAAATGGGGACGAAATAAAGGAACAAAGACAACAACCAAGAATAAACATCTACAATTATTTTTTAACATGATTGAACTAATTTCTTTAAACACTTGAAGGCACTGAACTTCACACAGATGCTAAATTTTAGCATGTTTCCATTAAGAGGGACAATTTACAGATATTACAAGACTGTTCTCACAGTATGAACAATTACAGCTCCATAAAAGTATTCACAATGCATCTTTCTCTTTCCTTTTATCTCAGTTGTGTACTTAACAGGATCTGAATCCAAGGTATATCAGATCTCAGATGAAATTCATTTTCTCAAGGTACAATTAGCGAAACAGATCCTAAGCTTTTTTCACTTAATTTAAGTTAGTAAAAAAATCCACCTGTGCATTCTTGGAAGAAAGCCCACAAATTTTACATGGATTTTTATCAGTCCAGTTTAAATTAATGAATTACCAGATTAATATAAGACATTCTTGACAATATGACAACAAATACTTGCTATCACATGTATATATATATATACACGATCATATATCAAAGATTTTTATTCAAAATACTTACTTCCTGCAGTTAGCTATTTAGTAACACACTAAGCATGTTTCATTCAAAATACTGAGTATGTATTGGCAAAACCTTGTTTATATAAGCTCACACATTACAGACTAACTAACCTTCTTTGTTCCAGTATCAGTGTAATGGAAGTATCATGTCGTGTTATTTGGTAATGGAACATGATTAAAAATCACTGATATTAAAATACACATGGAAAAAATTAAGAAAATTTATGATGCAGTAAGTAGAATACAGCATCAAGCATACTCCAGTAAAGATGAAAATACTCTGAAATTCAGCCAGTCTCCTATTAATTCTCCTAAGCTATCAACCTAATTTAGGCCTCCTCAAGTTTGCCTCAGTTTCCTCCAATATATTTGCAAGAATTTTCCAAACAAACGTGTAATTATTATTTTTTACCTGTCCAAGCGTAAGAGGAACAGCATCTTGTGTATGAGTGCGCCCTATTTTTATGATTTGGGAAAACTCTTTGGATTTTTCTTCAAGTGCATTCTGTAGCTTCTTTAGTCCAGGTAACAACACTTCATTAACCTCCTGGGCAGCAGCAATATGCATTGCTGTTGGGAAAGTATCATTTGAACTCTGTGAAGGAAGTTCAAGAAATTTATTGTCAAGTTTTTCTCACCATTGCTGCTGTAAAATATACGTGTATGGCTTTATTCTCTATTTTATAAACAAGAAGAAACTAAACTAAAAACAAGCAACTAGCAATGTTCCACAAGTCAATCTGCAGGAATAATCAAATCTTCTAAACTCCAGTCCAGCACCATATTGATAAAGTCAACTTTTTATAATTATACCCACAAAAAGTTAACTACATGAGTAGACTGTTCACAACATTGGGACCAGAAAAAAAGAAAATGACTTGCTAAAGTTGTTATGAGACACAAGTAAGAAATGGATGGATGATTTCAAAGCAACTGTAGGTGGCTTTAACACACTTGTGTTGCTTTTGAATGTTAAATCCATTCCCAGAATACGGAGTAAGCACAAAATATCAGGAAGAGATATAACCAGGTCAGTGGCTTACACTTCAGCTAATCTGAAGAAAGTATTGAGTGAATTATAATAAAAACGTTTACCATGATCAGTGGGGAATAAAAAAATGAAATGGATAAGTATCCAACCTTTAGAAACTGGATCTCTATCTTTCAGACTGTCTGCAGTAGCAGTGGTTGTCATCAGTCTACCTCTGTATGAATTCATCTGTCATGAATGAGTTCAAAATCTTTAATCTAAAAAGCTCATACTGTCACTGAATGACATTTTAAAGTTCCTGTAAACTGAAAAACCTGAAAAGTCATTGCCAAAGCTGTACACAAGTGTTTGTTTGGGTTGTTTTTGTTTTTTTTTTTTTAAATCTGAACAGTGGCTACAAGATAACTCAAATTTCACAATTAAAAAAAATATACTTCTGACATTAAAAGTATAATGTGAGGATAACGACCTGGCTTTTGTTAACATGATCATTTGGATGTACTGGGTTTTTGCTCCCCAGTTTGCCCCCCATTATCTCAATGGCTCTATTGCTGATGACTTCATTGACATTCATATTGGTTTGAGTTCCAGAACCAGTCTGCCACACCACTAAAGGAAAGTGATCATTTAATTTTCCTTCGGCTACCTATAATGGAAAAAGAGAGAAAAAAGTTGTTCTACTGGAACAAAAAAAAGTTAAAAAGGATAAACTTGAGAATTTTATAGCTGTAATTCAAATAAAGTTCTCCATTATGTTTGTAAATACACTTAGAACAATTGTGAATTTATACCAGAATAATTGAGAATTTCATGTAATACCATATATTAAAAGGGTAAAGAACTGCTATGCTTTTTGAAAATGATGAATTCTGAAACACAGAGAAATATATAATTTGATTTAATGTTCTACACTCATAGAAAGTAAAGATTTTTAAAAGGTCTTTTAGGCTATATCTTCTGTTTTCCAAACAGTGCAGACGATTATATAAATCAAACCCCCCCCCTCCCCTTCCCAAACTTTAAAGCAATTTGTATTCTAACCCTCCCAGATAGGACTAGAGGTAGTACATGCTGGTTCTCCCTTCCACAGCTATTTGTTGAGGTTAGTAAGATCTCCTGAGGAAGAAAAATATCTTAAGTAGTTTCTCAATCAAAAATGTGAGGCGCTTCAGGGTACTGATTCAGTGTTATGTGTCTCCTTGGGTCACGACCATCCTTTGGGTGTCAGAAACATCAGTTTTTGGACAGAGTTTATCTGTTTACAAACTCCTCATCAGCATTGGTGCACTACTTTCTCCTAGGAAATCAAGCTCAACAGCTGCACAGTTTCATCATAAACACTGATCACAACTATATAACAATTTGAACTAGAGGCATCCAGAAGTTAATTCCTTACGGGAAAGAGTCCACCAGAGGAGGTGTTTTTGCCAAAGGCCATCTGTCATGCACATGCAGTACATGATATATGTATAATTGGACTCTGAAATTTCTCCAGAAATAAATTTCATACAGGCACATTCCAAACTTCTTACACCTGTAGACATTAGATTTTGCAACAGCAAGATGAGCTGGCAGACAGTTGCTGGTATCAAATACCTTCTTCCTGAAAGGCATGCTGACCCTAATACTGCCCTGACCTACATGGTCTTAAATTGAGAGATGCCTAAAAAAGACTTGTGACTGTCTTTACTGTGCCTCAACTGTAACCGAGTATGTGACACACATAAACAAGCAAGAGAATCACACGGACTTAAAAAGATCCGTATATATTGACTTGCTGATTACCCATGGGAACAAGGTCCTGATCAGCCAAAAATGGCTATACCAACTTACATCTTCTGTAGGTAGGCTATACCAACTGCTATCTCAAATCAAAACAGAACAAGGACAAATACTCTCCTGTTTGATCTGCATTTTTTGGAGCCCGCTGAACCTTATACGCACTTAAAGAGATTTTTCTAAATGTGTGTTTGTGATAGTATCAAAAACGGTGCTCAGAAGTATTACCTCCATGCATATTAGCCTCAGAAAAGTCAAGAATGCAAAGCAAAAGATCTGTTGTCACAGCTCTGAGGGTAGATAACTATCTCCAGTTTATCAGGATACGGCAGTCCTCCTGGAATCAGGCTTTTCAGAAAAGGATCTTACCTATTTCCTATCTTACAGAGGGGCAAAGTTCCCACCTCTAAGAGTAACCTGATTCCTTGCTGCATCTCTTTCTGTTATATTAGAAAACAATTTTGGAGGTAAGAGAAAGGATAGCACTGCAGAGGTGTTTTTAAAACACAACAAAAAAAGCCCAAACAACTTTCAGAAACCAGGAATCCAAACTAAGTAGCATCTAGACAGCAAAATTTCTGATCCACCTTGAACTAGGAGAACCCTAGAAACCACAAGAAGAGACTGGACATATTCTGGATTTCTCCACAACTCTTGGGTCTGCAGACCCATGGTGCTACAGCTGCAAACACTGAAATGTTTGAAACTAGTCAGAAGAGAAAAGCTCTGTAAAACAATGCTTCTGGATAAATACATCTGTTGATTTACGCAAAACCACAGATCTCGTATTACCATACCTCAGATAATGGTCATTCACAACTGTGCACTTGGGTGGCATTTGTCCTGAGAAAGAGGAGATGCCTCTGTGTGTCACATCATGTCCTCTTTAGCTATAAAAGTGATACTTAAAAGCACAGATTTACCAGTAAGCTTAAGTCTGAAGAGGAAATAGACTAGTAACAGAGAAACTTTTCAGATTGCAGATGGTCTTCACAATACCAAGATGCAATTGTCTAAGAGATTGGAGATTTCCAAAACAAAAAAGCTTTGCTTGGCATGTCAGACTTCACGTTAGCTGAATGAACTGAGATTCCATTTCCCTCCTAGGTTTTTTTTAATATTGTTCATCTGGTAAGAGTCAACACTATGCAAGTAATGAGTAGACTTAATAAAGGGGGAAAATTACATTGTTTTTATAACTTAAGTATCAAAATGTATTTGACCATTCTACCATTTCTAGAAATGTAAGAAGTAATAAAACATTATATTAAGTAAATGATTTCTCAACCTGGAAAACAAAAATTACTAAGAATGCCTTCCTCTAAAAAAGCAAGAGCTCTGCCTCCAAACTTCCTGTGAAAAGCTTAAAAAAAAAAATCACAGTGACAATTCTAGTATTTTGAACAGTTTGCTCCTACCTCATTTGCCGCCTTTACAATAGCATTAGCAATCTTTGGGTCAAGACCATAATCTTGATTTACTTCAGCAGCTGCTCTCTTCAAGATGCCAAAAGCCCTTATAACTTGAACCTGAGACACAAGAATAAATTTAAATACAGGGTTTTTTTCCCCCTAGAGGGCATTTTTAGGAACCTATAGCACAGATCTAGCTCTAAACCAAACTCCTTCTGAACTTAAATGCAGCAGTAGTTGATCAACCAAGCCAAAGAGCAATCAGGTCACATGACCTGTGCTCTTAGTGACATTTACCTAAGCAGTCCAGAAAGCAGTACACAGCTCATCCTTTCCCTGTAAATTCAGGTATGCTTTGTGTATTGAAACAGACTACATGCATTAAAATGAACAAAAAAGGAGAACTGGTTCTATTTCTAAAATAGCGTTTTTGAGAGCAAACTGACATTGTTTCAGACATGGAAACCCAGTGCATGGCAGAGCGTGTGCACACTAATGCTTGATGCACAGCTACATGTGAAAAATAACTTCATAGCAATTTATACCACACTTAACATCTTCAATAACAAACTACACAACGCTATAGGAAACAAACTTCCATTCAGTTTTTTGCCTTCAGAAAAGTTAAAGACAGATCTCTATGCATCCCAGCTATTAAAAAAATTAAGGAACACAGTAAAATATTATTCAAAAGCAAGATTCAATTTATTTAAATGAAACAAAAAATATTTCTAATGCAGAACAGCATCTTGCCATGGAATTTCTAACTTTAATTAAAATTCAGAGTTGCTCGCATTCCCCACAAAACTCTAAGAAGGAGGTATTCACTCTCACATCCAAAACATACTTAAAGAGAAGAAATGAACACAGCTTTGAATTACTTACTGGCATTCTTTCCGAAACGCCTCCAATCTTGAAGTTCATTGTAGATCTTACGGTCTGGGCACCGTAATATTTGTCACTTGGGACCTTCAGTTCACCAAAGGTATCATATTCTATTCTAAAAGCCTCTTGAGTGGACTACAGAAAAAGAAAAAAAAAATGTATTTCAAAGATTGGTAAACACTATATCCTTTTTGAAAGCAGATATAGTTAAGAAAAAATGGGCAAGAAGGGGGAAAAAACCAGAACAAAGACACACAGATAGTCATAGGTATTTTTCTAACTATATCTTCAAAGTTAAGCCATTTTTCTAGTTTGAGCACCTCTCTCACTAAAAGTCACAACTCCTAGCATTGTGTAGCCTAGCAGACCCACTGGTGACAGCACTGAGAGCCTTAAGACCTCAGCTGCCCACTGTACAAAATGCATCATCCTGACAAAAGACTCTGTTTCTTTTGAAGAATTAGTAACTTTTCTTACAGTTTACAGAATTGGTGCTTTGCTAAAACCAAACTGAAGAACTCGTACAGTAAGAATTCAGGTGGTATCCACCCAGGCAACAGGCATGTAACAATCCCTATTTGAAATCCGCACTGCACATGGGACAGAAGGAAAATACTGCAAGGGAACAACTCATTAATTCAGTACCAAATTACTGACAATTAATTATCTTCTTAAGCCTAATAAACCAGGAACACAGTTGCCCCAGCTGTGCAACATGAAGAACTGCACCTAGGTATATTTTGTGCAACATTTATGTAAGGCAGTATTTCTGTATCACATATACACCTACCATGCATGATTATCTAACACAGCCAGAGATAAATTAATTTTAGCTGATGTACACCAACTAAAGAGTAATTTTTACTTTTTTTGAAAACCCATTTATTTGTGATATGATCACATTCACATACAGCTTGACAAAGACGGTGGGATGGAACAGGAAGCAAGAGCAGGTTACTCTTCCTCTCCTCATGCCTTGGTCAAAGTCCCAA
Organism: Athene noctua; assembly: GCF_965140245.1. Lineage (NCBI taxonomy): Eukaryota > Metazoa > Chordata > Aves > Strigiformes > Strigidae > Athene > Athene noctua. Next base: position 71,037,289 of record NC_134038.1, on the reverse strand, counting down.
TTTTCTGTGAGAAACGTGTTCATCCTTCCCCAGAAGAGGAGATTACCTTCTTGCAGAGTCTTCAGGGAGGGGAAGAAGTCTTTTAAAATTCTTAATCATAGGTGAAGTAAAACAATCCCAGCTCCATTTGTAGCGTACATATACATATAATGCCGGGCTCTGACCTAACCATGACCCTCAGGGGTGAGTCCCTGGAATAGCTCTATCAGAGCATCAAGACAGTGTTGCCACACAGTAAAAGAACTGCAAATGTTAGAAACTATTAAAAAAAGTAGAAGATGCAAGAAACATCACTGTGCCACCAAGGTTCATCTACACTCTGAAGTCTTTGTGCAGATTTGATTCTTTTACCTCAAAAAGCATATTAATGGAAACAGTTTAAAGAGACAATAAGGCTGACGAAAGGCAGGAAATAGCTTTCTTAAGACAACTGACTTTCATTCAGAAAGAGAGACAACTTCAGGTTTGAAGGAAAACTGAGGTCAATAAAAGCATCAGTAGAATGGTGATGTCTGTTAGCTGCTCACTGTCTCTTCCAATACAAGAAACAGGAGCCATAACGGTAGGCTAGTAGGAGTAAGGTTCAAAAGAAAGTAAAATGAAAACAGCTCTTCACACAAGTAGCAGACTGATGAAACTCTCTGCCAGCTGATGTTGAAGATGCAAGAAGCCCACATGAGTTTAGGGAAAGTGAGATAAGCACTCCGAAGAAATATCTAAACTCAGTTATTATATAGACAAACCAGAAATTCAGGAAATCCTCTGATGTGAAAATGAAGAGCCTGGGTCAGAGTAAGAGGAAAGCATCACATACATTTTGCACAGTTCTTACTCTTCCCTAGGTATCTCCTTCTGAAGTCAGACTGTTCCTCTCTTTTCTTTGTCTGTTTTACTCGCTTCTCGCTTGGTGGGTCTCAGTCTTCTCGGACAGGAGCACAGCCGGGTACCAGGCAGAACAGCAGCACTGACTTTCTGCAGCAGCCTGCCCAGGCCCACATCACCAAGGATGGCAAGCTGCAGGTGAGGGTGTGTGGTGGGGGGTGTTCCGGCCTTTTTACTGTCCCGAGCAGTGTTCCCAGCCAGATGGAGATGCTCTGCATCAGGTACTCCAGCAGTCATGTAGCAGAGACAGCAGCCTCGCTCGCTTAGGGCACTCTTGCGGAGTAGGTGGTGCGTGTGACCCAAAAGAAACTGCAGCCCAGCCCGCAAACAGCAAGAGTTAGCTCTGGCATTGCTGTCCTGCTCCTCACAGCTTGTGTTTTGGCTGATGCTCTCCCAGACATTGACCCCAGAAGAATCCAAAGCTTACTGTGGACCAGTACGCTATCCCCAAGTTCTTTAATCCTCCCTATCCTATTTTAAACACTTAGCGTCCATTTACATGCTAACAAGAAACATAACATAGCCAACATTTACTTTGTATCTTACTACCATAAATGTTGAATGGGGATGCTTGCAGGTCTTACTGTACTTATAAACATACTAATACTCCAGCAGTGGAGACCACTGATGCATGGCCTCTGCTTTTGATATTTAGACACCTTGAGTAAGCAGACAACGTCAAGCTTTCCCCAGAGCTGCATAAAGCAGGACCAATTCAGTTCCAAGCCCAGCATTTGTGGCTCAATCAGTAAAAGTATCCACTCAATATTAAAAAAAAGTTTAACTACCTGTTACCTTTTAGACAAAAAGACTAGCAGTTGCACAATTGATTACTCAAACTTATGTAATTCCAATGTCAACAATGGTGAAATAAGATAAATATGACCAGTACCTCCTCAAACAAGTACCTTTTAACACTGAAAACCTGCTATTAAAAAAAATTACTTCCCTAGCCAACTCTCACACACATTCACAATCTTCAATGAAATTAATGGGGTAAGGTGCTTTAAGCTGAATGTCATTTGCTCATTAATGGAGTAACAAGTGACATTAGGTAAAAAAGCAAAGTGGTATTTTTCATACATACTAAAGTAACTAAACTAAACTTCAGCATTATCTTCAGACTAATGTCGCAGCCTGCAGAAGTCACTGTCTGAAGTTTTATGTAAAAAACCCATGCTTCTCCCACTCCTTAGACAGAAGTCACTCGAGTGGCTTTATGAGCTGAAGCTGCCAGTTCCCCCCTCTAAAGCAGTTTCTACGGTCACTCCCTGACCCAGGGAACCTACTGTGAAATGGTGCAACAGTAGCACACTTGGGTCCACCCTCTATGTCCTCACCAGTGGGCCACAGGAGAAACAAAGAGAGACCTGGCAACTCTGACACAAGCCAAGGCAAACTCCCGTGCTCCACTGAGTTTCCAACACAGCTACAATAAGTCTCAGCTCAGAACTACTATTCATTACTTTTACAAACCAAATATACATATATATATATATAATTTTTTAAGAGGCCTGATAAGGTGTGCTTTGCCTCTGAATGTCCCAAGAAGCCATAGTCCAAAGCTTACACAGTTAGGCAAACATAACTGTACTTTTGCCTTGCTGCAGGGAACGAGTCAGCTACAACGGATTGCACCATAACGCACTGGAGATATTCAAATGGCAGAACTGCTGCAATACTGTTTCCCGTGGAAAATTACATTCTGATTTAAGGATGCAGCAACTTTTGGATGCATGTATTTTAATTCAAAAACTCATCATTTATAGTATGTCAAAATCAATCTTTAAAGGACAGCAGAAAACAGAATTTGTGCTCAACTGCTCTTTAGCAGATAAAGCATGTTTCCATTTTTGTGTCATTTCTCCTTTATAATATCAGCTGAGTCACAAACTCTGAAATTTGCTCTTTAGAAACCAAAACCAAATATTTTACAACATTCAGCTGAAGAAGGACCATTATGACCACAATGCCATTTAAAACATCTTGTGCAATTTAGTTCTGAGTTGCCACCACAATAATCATACCGTAATGTGCATGTTTGGTTGTGTCTACACGAGGCATTCCAAAGCACAACTCTTGCTGCTGAAAAATCTCTGCAAACAACAAAAACTAGTGGATTTTTGTTTGGTTGGTTGGTTTTGGCACATTTTTGGAGGTCTTCTTGGAAATAAAAACGCACAAAGTTTTCCCGTAAGAATTCAAGGGCTGCTTGAGGTCTAAATTCTCTGAGGGACATTTTGCTATAGTTTCTGCTGTTATTTAAACACAAGCAATTAATAATGTCTATTTACAGGACAGGTCAATTTCTGACCGCAAAGATCAAAACACATACATTTCATGTAAATATTTAATGTATATATTTCAGTCTTTCATAAATACCAGGTCTTCAGCAAGTCAGTGGAGACCATGAGCTGTAATGGTTTCCTTGGATGATGCCAAAGAGAAAAATAAAAAAGGGAACCACCTGACAGGCCAATGGTTTATGAGTTACACAGTCTGCTCTGACAGGTTTTCTTACACAGGTATGTTTCATTCACCCTGTTTATTCACTCATTTAGAAGCTTGTTTTTTAATGCTATTTTCTATACCATAATAAATATCACAGACTGGGAACTAATGCTCTAGTTAATTTTATGAACTATTTTAGCAAACCAAGTAATAAAGGATTAATTTTAAGGATTAAAATTAGGATTAATCAAATCCTAAAACGTGCCACTTACTGCTGGAATTCTTCCAACACGTTCACGTTATCTGCTTGTTTTAAGGAGCAAACTTACAGAGATTCACCCGAGACTAAGGTTTCTGTGCAATGTCCTAGCTGTTAGTGCAGACATTCAGAGCTCCTTCTTCGAATAACATTTTCATTTCTACATGGAGTCACGTGCAATACACAAGTCTCACTCACGTACGTGAACAATAACTGAGGATCTAACTAGAGGTCGCAGGCAGTTCTCAGCTGAAAGCTCCCTTAGTTTCCAGGCTGCCCCAAAGATTTTCCGGATACCCCTATTCCTGCGAGGATGCAGCTTTTCATTATGGCTACCCCAACAACTCTAAGAACGGGCCTGCAATGTCTGCGGAGGAGGCTGCTGCACGACAAGCTGTCACAGCAGTCCAGCGGGAACACCTTTCCTGCCCACCCGGTCGGACGCCATCCCTCCCGTCCCGTCCCGTCCCCGGCCGCGCTCAGGCCGCCAACCCCGTCCCCGGGGCAGCGCACCCGGGCAGCTGCCCGCCGCAGACACACCCAGCCCGCCCAGCAACCACCGCCTCGGGGCTGCGAACCCGGGCGCTGCCGAGCGGGGTCCGGGCCGAGCCCCAGCGCTGCCCGGGCGCTCCGCCGCAGGCCGCACGGCGGGGACGAGCCCCGCAGCCTCCCCGGCAGAAGAGGGAAACGGCCGCGTAAGCTCAGCTGCGGATGGCGGCAACGACCGAAGCCCCCGTGGGCGCCGCGGCCCTCTGGCAGCGTGCGACCTCCGCCCGGTAAGAGGCGGAGGGGGGGGCCGCCGGGGGGTCGCGAGCGGCGGCGCGCGCAGGGGGAGGAGTCACGGCGGCGGCAGCGGGCGGCGGCGGCAGTTAGAGGTCACCGCTCCCCCCCGCCCCGGGGCTCACCATGGCGGCGCGCGGCGGCGGGCCCCGGCCGGCGGCGGCCGGCGGGCGCGCGAGGAGTGCGGCGGAGCTGCCCAGGCGGCGGCAGGCGCGGAGTGAGCGGTGCATGGCGGCGGCGGCGGGGGGGAGCATCGCCGGGGGCCGGCCGCGGGGAGGGGACAGGCGGCGGGACCGCCCCGGACGAGCGTCAAGGGGGTGGGGGCGTCCCTCGGCCGAGAGGCTCCGCCGCGCCAACCGGCTGCCGCGGGCGGGGCACGGGGGGTGGGGGCGGGCCCCGAGGGAAACCGCCCTCCCTGCGCGCAGGACCGCGGGGAAGCCGCGGGCCCAGCTCTTGCCAAACGACGGAAAGGCGGCCTTGGCTTCCGCCGCTTTATCTAACCTTGGTCAAGGTAGGGGGAGCGTTAGTGCCTCCCCCCTGAACAGGCGGGGCGCTGTCTATAAAAAGCCATGTCAAGACGTAGCCCCCTCTTCCCTTCCTGACCATGCAAGGGCAGCACTTCAACATGTGACATCACTCCATGTCCCAGACTCAAGTCCCTGGTCCAGGATAAAGAAACACTACAGGAGTGCAAGATGGTATATTCAATTTTTCCAACCAGCACCAGCAAACATTCCAGCATTTCATTTTCTCCAACACTAGTCAACATAAAAAGTTGTCAAAAATTAAGAAATGCTCCACTCAATTGCAATCTGCAATTTTGTGTAAAAAAACCCTTGATTTTTACACTTCAGACCTCCTCCCAGTTTGTGGAGGTCTGAAGTGTAAAAATCAGGTTACACTTCAGACCTCCACAGACTGGGAGTTATATACAGAAATGCTGCTAGAAACTGCTGTTGACACCTTACCAGTTACATATTAGCACTGAACCACACCAACTTCAAGACAGATAAGCTTTAATATTAAATAAATCTTCTGCAAAGCTGCCCCTTGGTTCCTCTGAGAGAAAAGTCTACAAAGTACACACACAAGACACCACAAAAACAGCTTCAGAAGTCCAAGAGATAAATAATAGAGACTAGCTATTAAGATTATATTTTGTTCATTATATATTTTGAAGGAAGTGAAGTATCTTCTTTCCTGTAATAATATGACAGTTCTTTGCAATTTTAGCTTTAGAACAAAGGTGTAATTACTAGTGCATCGTTTTCTTTAATGTTACTTACAAACATCAATTATGATGCTTAATTTTAAGTCCCCATATCATAAAATTCACCATCTGAATCTCATCTAAAACTACTGCAATGCATTTCTTGTTCTTAAAATAGGGAAATAACTATACAATGCTTTTATTTTGAATGTAATTATATACATAACAGCATATTCAAACAAATACAAGACTTTAATCACTTTATTTAGACACATTTTGTGTTTTCCCGGTCAGATTTGACAGATGGATGAAAGAACATAAGCTGCTCTGCATTCCATTTTCATAATTGTACAGTAAGCCACAGCAGAATAGAAGATGAAGAAAAGTTTAGTCAACATTTTCCATTAATTGATAGTGAACAATACTATTTTGATTTGCTTGTGCTATGCTTATGTACACTAACTCCCTCTGGGAGAGGACTGCAAGTTAAATGGAAGTTACTAGTATGAGCGAATAGCAGGCGGGACAGATGAGCAGTCTTCTTCATTCAAAGTTCTGTCGATCACAGGTCTGTATTTCAAGGTAACCTAAAGTAAAGAGAACAAAGGACTTTAAGACAAACCAACATCTTGTATGTAACAAGACCATCTAGCTAACAGGAATGACTGAATAACACAGGTAACAATGGCTTCATTGATGTTAAGCTAATTGCTCTTTTTTTCTTCCATAGAAAATGAAGAGTTAGCAACCTACAATAAATGTTTAAGTTCCACCAAGTTACCACTGACTGAACCCTTAAATGCAAAGCCTGACCAGAAATGTTATCAGAAGACTATTACTTTAAAAAGGCCTTTTGGACAAAAGTAAAGTTTTGGGTAAGGTTGCTGGTTCCTAGTTCTTTAAGCTACAAAAGTCTTGGTGATAGAGGCCCCAGTGGATCAGTTAGGAAACAGAACTGTGTCACTATCCATCCTCAGCAGCTATTCAGGAAGTGAAGTGTTCTCACTTGTCCTCAAACTAGATTCAAGAAAGCTGGAACAGGAGAAGAAGAAATTAAGAAAACTCAGAGAATGGGATACAAAGAACAACACTCAAGATTTTTATAGGGTCAGATTTCAGTCCTATCTCTGAAATACCATAAAGACTTTATTCCAAACACTGACAGCAGGTTTTGCCACCACCAGAGGAAAAAAAAACAACCCACCTTTTGAACTAGCCTGATACAAGGGGAAAAACAATTCCAGCTCAAATCACAGTCACTTCCCAAAGATCAACAGTAACTTCTGCCAGTTATGCCTACTGTTCAACAACAGAATAAATGTTCTTGGGGTTTTTTTGGTTGCTTGGTTGGTGGTTTGTTTTTTTTTCTTCCTTCCTCTAAGTACACTAAACTATCAGGTACCTCATGCAGTGACAGCAGATCAGCTGTCTGTTGACACTGAGGAAGACCTTCAAGCATCAGGGTCAACATACCTTCCCAGATGGGACATCCACATACGAAAGGGTGTGCTTTCTCCAGTGCTCTTCAAATGGCTTTCGCTGTTGGCCTTGGAGTGGCTTAGAATAATCAAACTCATCGATCCGTAACTAAGGAGAAAATAAGGTTCATATAGACCAGAAACTACATCTGCAAATCACTACAACCACATCAGTAGCTGCATTCCAATTATAGCTGTAACACAATGCGTCTCCTAATATTCAGCAAGCTTTATCTTAACACTGCCCATGTAAAATTTTAAATACTGAGTCTTAATGAGGGCTTTAAGGTAATGTTCCTTGCACAGGACAATTATTCTGCTTGAAGTCCTGTTTATGCAGGACCTTATCATTACTATAGTGCTGCTTTAGACCTCTAATCATTCAGATGCACACATGGAACGATCTCTCAAGATCATTGTTGCATGCATTGGTCATTTTATAAATAACAAATAACAAATACAAATAGATAAAACAGAGCAGATGGGACCGCAAACAAATCCTACACTAATCTTAACTCAAGACTCTGAAGACTGTACTTTGAGGAAATTACAACTTTTAAATAATCCCATCTCTGGAAACATAACAAAGAAATTCAATCTTACATCCAGGTCACAGAAAACATTTATACCTTATAGTCTTCTCTGGCATGAGCACCTCGGGACTCTTTGCGAGCCTCAGCACCATAAATGGTTTGCAGAGCACAAAGCATCAGGTTTTGCAGTTCGAGGGTCTCCACCAAGTCAGTGTTCCACACAATGCCTAGTAAAATATTAAGACACTAAAGAAGATGTTCTACAACCAAATTATTCCTCAATTTACTTCCGCCTGGTTGCTGATACCTAGAATCAAAACTAGCCAGTGCACCTACTACAGTAGTACTCTGCAATACTGAATTTCTCACTATTGCCTGCAAGGCTCAGTAACAATTCCTACACTCTAAGAATTGTAATGAATCTTAGAAAAATTCAGTAGTTCTCTCAGGTGTCCGTTACATATGTACTACTGAGACAAAATTACACCATAGATTCTTGGTGCTTTATATCATTCCTACAATTCAGTCCCCACGCCTCAGTCTGGATCACAAGATCTGGCCAGGCAGTAGCTCTTTAAGTACATTCCTAGCAGATCCAGACAACAGGGCTTTCCCTTCCTTCCCACCCTCAGAGAGAGGAAAAAAAAAAACCCTGCTAGTTATAGAAGGTTGTTCTTCATTTACGTATACTCCAAGGTGGACCCAAGTTCACCTACATGAATGAATCTTCATTTTGATCACTACATTTTAAGTAAGCTATTGTAACACTTTTCCTGATGCTTGGTGAGAGCTGTCCAAGAACTCCAGTTCTACTTTCAGTGTTTGAATACATGTCCAATAGCAGTAGCTAAAAAGAAATACACGTGAGCAGACAAAAGGTACATCACCAGCTGTACTTAACTAACCAAGTTCTCCCTAAGATACACTCCAAGACATGGCAGTATCTGCATGCAAAGCTATCTGCTCAGCTGAAGAATGAAAACTGAGTGTTCCATCTACGAATAGTCTTGCCACCTTTTCGCAAGTCCGAGGCCTTTTCAGAAGATACTTACAAAGTTCGTCTTAGTATTTGAACATCTTCACATCATGTTGAGAACAGTAGTTAGTATGTTGTACAGTCAAATCTGATTTCAGTCACTGCTTCTTTGAAAGAGTATGCAACCAGAAAACAACCACCAAGATCAAGTACTTCACTGATTACCTTGTTTAGCAAGTAGGATTCTACAGAATATTTTGAAAGATTCAAAATGGTCAAAGTCTTTAGCCAAAGTTTCAAGAAACACATAAGAAAGTTTACAGAAGAAAAAAAAAATTCCCAGACAGTACTCTGGCCAAGATGTATTATTTACTACCAAATTACCTCTGTCAAAAGTCTTTAGATGAGCCAGATCACTATAAATCTGTTTAAGTTTTTCACAGCCTTCTTGGAGTACAGAACCAGTACGAAATACAGCGGCATGGTTTTGCATTGTCTGCAAGACAGTAAAACAAGATCAGTTTCATATGCTGTATTTGCATAATATCTCACAAAAATTCGTTAGTTCCAACAGAGCTTGATATAGAGCTCTTTTGACTTCAAACATATTTGCAGCATGGAGAAAAAACATTCTTCTGTTCACCCCAGAGGAAACCCCACTATTATACAGTGGGTAAACTACCCAAGAGGAATCATGAGGGGAAAAAGAAACTAGCAAACCCAATACAGCCTTTTGCTGCACACAGACAATCTTCTCGTGCTGCTTTTTATTTCTGCAAAGCAAATCCCGAAACGTACTTCACAAAGTGACCAAACCCCCTGTTGCTTGCAGCTTCACCCGGCTTACCTTCTGCATATTAAGTCGCACTTCTGAAGTTCTTACAGTTCCGTCAGCAAATCTTAATTTGTCAAGATTAGCAACTGACTCTTCACCAGCATTTGGTTTAATGGAAGGAACTGGCTCTCCTAATAAGAAAATTTCAGTAAGTTTAGTACATGATTGGTTTTGGTTTCTGGCAGTTTCATAGACTAACAACTACTAAGAGTCATATTTGACTAAAACAGAATCTATTTTCTTCCTCGGAGGTACAGGTAACTGTGGTTTTCCTGAACTCCAACCAGTGGTATCCCTACACTAAAAATAGAGATCTCAGTGAAATAAATGAATCACATTCCTGTGAAAGTTAGTAGGGAATTTATAGGTTTGCCTAAATTCTGCTGTTAACTCCTTAAAAACAGCACTTAGAAGAATTTGCACTGAACCATGGAATAAGCTTGTGGCTCCTTACCACCTTCTCCTACACTTTCCTTGTTTCCTCACCCCTAAACCTCCCACCCTCTCTTGGGCTCGTTAAGGGAGCAGGCACCAGCCAGTAAGCTTGGCAGTTATACGTGAGCTCTGCATCTTGCCTCTAATACTGGAACCCATCTGTCACTGGGTAACAAATCACACACAGCATCTTGCGAGCACACTTCATCTCTCATATAGCTTTGCATTCAGACTAATAAAAGCCTTCCTGCAACTTCAAAGGAGTCACAGAAAGACTGATCCAAATAAATGTCTGCACAAAGCCAGAGCCAACAGGCATTGCTAGATCCAAGCTGACTCCTTCAGGAACCATTACTCTGGGCACTTTGAGACTGGAAAAACAATCTTATTAATTTGGACATTAAGCAAACAGATGACTGCTTCTGGACTTGAGCTGTTCTGGCAATATAACTGCCTCTTACAGTATTTTGTTAGGGGTTTTTTTTCTGCTCAGTAACTGCTGCTGAACCAGATTATTTTAAAATAACATGCAGCAGTAGTAACACACATATAGTAGATGAGATGGTATAATTTTTAGTATCTTTCTCATTATCTGCACATGCAGTCCACCTTATAAATCAACAAGGTGGCAGCAAATTCCACTTTATTAAAGTGCCAAGTGTAAGACAGAGTACGTTCTGATTTAGAAGATGCAGTACAGGATGTAAAGAAGTCAGTCTTCAATATTGTTTTGCTACTTCGTGAAAAATTTCAACTGTTTTTGCTAACAGCACTGACCCAGTTCTAGTTTTAACAAGGTAACTCACAAAACAAATGTCAGTGACAAGCATTTACATTGCAAAGAACATGCCTATAAAGAGCATAAACACTAATTTCTGCCTTTTATAACAAATAAGAGTCTATGTCTAGCATTCTGAATTTGGATTAGGTAGCAACAACTCTTCGCTGGGCAGAAACATAATCATAAAAGCAGATGTCTCTAAAAAAGTGAGAAACTGTGAGACTTACCTGGTTTGCATGTCTCTGCAATAGTAAGGGCACAAGCACGACCAAAGACCACCAAATCCAGAAGCGAGTTTGCTCCAAGTCGATTTGCACCATGGACGGATGCAGAAGCTGCTTCCCCACAAGCATATAAACCAGGGACCACTTTATCCTCACCATTCACATGTGTGATCACCTGTTATTTCAGACAGTCAATTAACACTTGTTTCTTAAACAGTTTAACAGTGCAAGCCTCCTTATTTGCAAAGGCCATGTGCATGTTAGGATGAAACACAGCAGTCTCAAGTTTTCTCCAACTCTAAAACCATAAATACCTTAGTTCTAAAGGGTAATTAGTCATACTATGTAAATACAGATGGCACTAAAGCCTAAGATTTCTTTAGTTATGCTTATGAAAGAGCCATGTGCTTTTCATCGCAATTCTGCAGCAAGTCAGAAAGGCACAGGAAGAAGATCTGATCTGCACACACTTCTAAGGCAAAAATGTTTACATTAAAAATTAACAAGTATAATACCCTGAAATAGAAAAAAATCAGCTGACACCATCACATTAACTTCTAACCAGTGTGAGTTGAAGCAATCTGCAGAGATTACATGAGGTACAGAGAATTAATATATATTAACTTCAGTTCACTAGAGCCCTACTTTGATCCCTGTTCAACTATATACCATCATCAACTTGATAAACAAGAGAACTGTTGTCAGACATGACAGCAACGTCATTTTAGATGTTTTTTTGGAGCTCCCATATCCAGATGGGCTGGAACATGGTTCTCAGGTTATTTATAAAAACAAACCAGATTGTGTTCTTTAAGTACACTGACATCATAATATTATTACTAAGCTAACGTTATTCAGCATCGTTACATTTATAAAAGATATTGTTAATGCTTTTCTATTTGGAAAACAATTTCCTATTATCATACTGGAAAAAAAAAAAAAAACCAACTAAAAGTGATGTACATTACTTACCTGTCCTTTGTAGTTAGTAGGAATACCTCCCATATTATAATGCACAGTAGGCAGAACAGGAATAGGCTCTTTAGTGACATCGACTCCAGCAAATATCATAGCTGTTTCTGAAATCCCTGGGAGACGGGTTGCTAGCTGCTGTGGTGGTAAGTGGTGCAACTGCAAGTACACGTGGTCTTTTTCAGGACCACAACCCCTATCAAAAAAAAAAGTGTCAACACTGGAAAAGAACACATAGCAGGAATTCTGAAAACACCAGCAATATTTCTAATCTCATTTGTTTAATTTGCGAAAAATTTTAACTTTTGATTTTTTCAAAGGTTATCTGACAAAAATTAATACCTAGCATATTTGAAAAGGCTGTTGAACCTGACAGAATTTATGTAGTTTTCACCTCCCAGAATAATTCACAGTATTTAAGACTTTAAACCACTGTATCACTGCAGAAATATCTAAGAATTGAAGATAATTAATCAAGAAAACAGAGTACCAAATAATTTCTAATGTTTCCAGTAAAAGCATATATATTACGCTTGTTTGAGCAACTGTCTGTAGATGCACCAAATTCAAACAGGTTACTCCTAACATCTTGTGTTCAATTTTAGTATCATTAAGAATTAACAAGCAAAATTTTAGCCCTACACGGTGTTCAGCCAACAATTACTAAAGCTCACTCCCATGAATTATCAGGTGTTTATCAAATAAATTATTGTACCACATATAGTCTAGCAAGATTAAATATTCATTTCACAGCTTCATCAGAATATTTAACTAACCTTCCTTCACGAATTTCTATGGTCATAGAACGTGATACTACATCCCTGGAAGCCAGATCCTTAGCAACAGGGGCGTATCTCTCCATGAATCTTTCACCTTGACTGTTAATTAGAATACCTCCCTCTCCACGACATCCTTCCGTTATAAGGCAGCCAGCACCATAGATACCTGTCAAGAAAGAAAATAACCACCAAATGAGATATTCTCTCAACAGCTTCATAATCAGGATGACTAGAACTGAATAAACAAGGTTGTCTTAAAATAATGCAAACAAGCCACAGGGGGAATATTTTATTCCATTCTAATCATACCCCTAGTAACTGTCCCCCAAGACTGCTCAGAAACAAGCACTGTTAAGCCTTTCAAATGCTATCCCTCAAAAGGTGAGCAAGATGATTTGGAACACTCACTGTATATAAAAATATTAGAACTAGAAGAGATCTGCACCCAGCAATATGTAAGGAGACTTTTACAAGGATTTTGTAGACCTTCAGCATTTACTCTGTTTGAGATTAAGTAAACCAGAAGCTGATTATCTCAAGGCCAGTTTGTTCATCTTTGTTCCCTCCTGTGCTAAGGCAGTACAGGATGGCTTCAAATTCTGTGGAATGTAAAAGCCTACTTGGTAAGCCATCGTCTTCTTTAGAGAAGGAAGGCCTACCTGTTAGCCTTCAGCACTGGTCATCATATAAAACAAAAATGCTCACCAACTCACGCACTTGATAATTGTATTAAAAGCTAGAGAATTATCAGACAAGCAGTGAATCTTCTTTGACTGGAAAAGCCTTATGTAAGTCAAGTGAACATTGGCTCTCTATGATATACCAAGAGTAACACTGTAAAATTAAGTGAACAATGAAAAAAAATTCACCACTTACAAGTTAAAACTAAGCATTTAATTAGTTACAAAAATGAAAAATGTTTTTTTAGCTTGTGACTATTGTCCACAGTTTAGATACTGAGCAGGTGCTATAAAACCACAGTCCTAAATAAATATATTTCAACTGCCCCACTTCCACAAAAGATGCTAGTATAATTCGCTAGCACTTGCATCTATCCCATTGCTCCTGTATCTAGTATCAAACCCTTCCATATTTTAAAGGCAAAAGGAAATGTAAGTTTAAGAGGTGAAGCGGTTTAACCTTGGAATTCATAAAACCTGTAAATATTGTAAAGACAGCACCTCAAAATATTTAACACTGGTCTTTAAATTAGAAGAGCTGAGATCTTTCTTATACTGTAAGTTTTGCTCTCAGATTTATATTCAATAGCAGTTGCAGACAAGTCTGAACAACCATCACAAGCAACTAATGAAGTAACGAAGTGCTACAGAAAAGTGCAAACTCACCTGAGCACATTTTAAAACAAACAAAAAAAGCTGTTCAACTCTAACATTGTAAGCATTATTTCATATTCTGTACCTGTAGGGTGAAACTGCACAAATTCTAAGTCCTGGCAAGGAAGTCCAGCTCGTGTGACCATAGCAGTGCCATCACCCGTACTAGTATGAGCAGATGTACAACTGAAGTAAGTGCGGCCATACCCCCTACAGGACACAAAAGTTAACAGAATTAGCATTCAGAGAAAAAAAAAATATCACTCAGCTATGCTCTTTGCACAATAGTGGAAATAAAGCAGAGAGTTAATAAGCAAGATAAGTTTTCTCTGTAATAAGTTCAAACAAAAAAAAACAAAATTGGTATTGCCCTGTTACACTCTACCATATTTGAAAAACAGCTGATGACAGAAGGTCCAAGAAAATGAATAATGATTCCAAAGCAGGACAGTTCAATTAGTATCAGAAGCCTTTTTGACAGAAAAAAGTTACTTCAGAAAGTAACTCTCAATCCAATACCACTAGACTTCATTTGAACCATTACTAGCACTTTTATAAAAAATAGCATATAACAATGGTTTATATCCTCAATATTGCCCTTATTTTATATTCTTAGATTTAATACCTAATTTTAGAAAACTAAGTTCTGAAAAGTATGCAAGTATGAAGACAGCCTTTACTTTAATAAAGCCAAATTATGTAGGCAACCAAACTAAATAGGTTTCTTTGACAGATATGTTTATAAATATTTTGCATACTGCAACAGATGAGACAGCCATAAGCAGCAAAAGACTTATGCATGTAGTATTCTAATAAACATATACCGACTTTGCAACTAATGCTAAGCTAGTCATCATCTGATAATTTCATCCTACAACAATTAGACTTAAAAATTTATCTTAATGTAATAGATTCTCCAGAATTTTGAAAAAAACCTGTTTCCTACAGGAAACTCAGAACCGTACAGGTAATCGCACATAGGCAGCATTGTAACAATGTCAGGTTTAAACAGCACATTTTAAAATCTAAGATCATTTGGACTACATTTACTGTTCTTACACATTACAACTTTATGTCATTGTTCTGGAACTCAAAAGTTAGACCTCGTACTACATTTATACTTGGTCACAAAATTAGTATGTGCCTTCTTTCAGAGGAAAACACTGAATTTGGCTATACTGATTTTTATCAGGGCAAGACAAGGCAGGGGGAGATGAACATATAAATTACATTTTTCAAGTCAACAGGTTACCTCCACACTGTGGATTCAAATACACGTACAAACACAAAGACTTCCAACTATTAGCACAGCCAAATTTCGGTCCTTCATCACAAGCATTACATTACCCAGTGGCAATGACAGTGTTCTTTGCTCTAAAACGATGTATCGTGCCATCCTCTATGCAAAGGGCAATAACACCACGACATTCTCCGTTTTCCATAAGTAGGTCCAAGGCAAAATATTCAACAAAGTAGCTGGTATCATATCTTAGAGACTGGAGGAAAATAAAAGAAGGAGCTTTAAGAAAAATCCAGAAATCAAACTAACTTCTCTTCAAAACTGTTAATGCGTATGAGTTGTGTCAGACTAAGAGCTACCCCCACCAAGTCTAAGGGAAGCCAGTTTCCTCACAAATCCTTAGAAAAATTTTCTAACAAATCTATTCTAGCTTAGAGACACAAGCAGTTACCAAACCACTTAATTCTGAGAAGTCATAGCTAGTCAGCAAGACTTGTTATTTCCCCTCTACATTTGGCAATATTTTAGTCATCTGCAGTGCTTGATACATGTACAAGCACGTTTTACTTAACCTCTCACAGAGAAGCAGAATACATCTCTGGGAGCCCAGTATACCAGCACAAGCAACAGGCACTCCGTCATTCTTTCATGCCCTCAAGGATCAAACTAGCGTTTGGCAGTGCAGAGCATTTGTATTGCAGCAGCAAACATACTGTGAACCTCGAGGACAGCAATTAGCTAGCTACTAAGTAAATAGAAAGACATTAGCTACTAGCTACTTAATGTCAGATTTCAAGTAGCTTACTACCCTTTTAAAATAACCAAATCTTTCTTCAGTTATGGTTTGTAGAATTGGTAAAAACAGATGCCGGAACACCAGTACTTACTTGCCACAGAACAAGCTCAGAAATGCACACCTAAGTAGGACTTCATGCATTTACACCTCTTGTTTCCCTGTGCTCTCTGTTTGAAGACGAGTGAAATAAAATGCTCCCTTGCACCTCTTTTCAGAGATCCCCAATGCTGCTGTCAGATTTTTTGAAAAAAAAGTCTTTTGGGGAAGGTTTACATAAATTCTCTTTGGGTCTAGTTAACAGACACAGAAAGTATTAACAATGAAGAACTACTACAGACCGCAAAGCTAAAAGTGTACACTAACATCCACTGTCTTCACAAGAGCCATTATAATGAAAATCTTTCGATTTATTCTATTTCTAAATACTCCTGACAAAAACCAAGCATCAACACTTCCATGTTGCCTTTAGAAGGAAGGAAGGCAATCCAGAATGGTTGTTATCAGTCATTCCCCTGGATTCCTCATTTATAAGTAAACAGCTACACGTTGCTTGTTTGCCTGTTTTTGTTGGGATTTTGTTTTTTCAAACTCCAGGGTAGAAAAGAAAAAAATCATTAATTCCAAATACAAAAACCCAGACCAAGTTCATTTCACAACTGCTTACCCTGCCATACAGAGTATGTAACAGTGAGTGTCCTGTCCTGTCTGCAACACAACAGCATCTGTGAGCCTGTCCTCCTTTTCCAAACTGAAGACTCTGTCCACCAAATGCACGTTGATAGATTTTTCCTTCTTCAGTTCTGCTGAACGGCATCCCATAATTTTCCAGCTGTTGAACCCAAATACAAGTATCAGAAACTCTTGTGCATAACAATCCAACAAGTTATTTTACTATGTTCCCAGTAAGGAGATCTCTTTGGAAGCTACTCTGTGTTACACATACTTAGAGCTGACCTCAATTCCAGCAAGTCTTACCTCTATCACAGCAGCCGGGGCTTGCTCGGTCATGTAGTGTATGGCATCCTGGTCACCCAGCCAATCAGACCCTTTCACTGTGTCATAGAAATGCCACCTCCAGTTATCGTCCTCCATGTTTCCCAGAGCAGCATTGATCCCTCCCTGAAAATGAAAATCCGTTTTCCCAGAATTATATTATTGAAGTATAGTTTTAGTAGGTTTTCCTCATTTCTGTTAAAAAAAACCCCACATACCATTTATGTCCCTGTGTACAAGAAATATAGTAGTCAGATTTAATGTGGCTGTGAAAAACCTGTGTAATTTATCAGTTTCACAGTGGCTTTTACCTTGTTCTGTGTAACACAATGAATTGCAAAGTTACATTGAATGCAGTGAAAAAGCACTGTTTAGAATCTAAACATATACTGCCCTCCAAAATAGTTTCAACTAAATAGGCAATATTTATAAAAGGAAGCATGGCCTTGAAAAGCGATGTTCACATACACATCCAGACCAGCTTTCTGACAGCAGACATTCTCTTAAACATTTGTTCTACCTCATTTCTCACCTGTGCAGCAACAGTATGAGATCTGGTGGGAAAGAGCTTTGTAACACATGCTGTATTAAATCCAGCCTCTGACAAACCAAATGCAGCCCGCAGACCTGCTCCTCCTGCACCTACAACAACTGCATCGAATTCATGGTCCACTACTGGATACTGTGTAGAAATCTGGAAAAATAAAAGTCAGTTTATGGTCACAAATATTTCAAGCTAGGTCAAACTTCAATTTCATGGGGACACAAGCAGTACATGTTTAATGTTCTTAGACTCTTGCAGCAAATGCTACATCTGTTGCATACTGTCATGGATGTAATCTATCATTTAAAAGAAGTAATGCATTTCAGCAACTCAGTCTCCCTATGTTCATGAACACAACACCCCACTGAAAGCCAAATACCTGGTTGCTTCATGTCGCTCAAGAATTACAGTGAGGATGGTGAGACACTGGATCAGGCTGCCCCCTCCCTGGAAGTGTTCCAGGCCATGCTGGATGGGGCTTTGAGCAACCTGATCTAGTGGAAGGTGTTCCTGCCCATCGCAGGGGGGTTGGGCCTAGATGATCTTTAAGAACCCTTCCAACCCAAACCAGCCTATGATTATCTAACCCTGTTACTTAAGATATAAAGAAGTACAAACATACCGAATCAGAAACCTTCGTAGAAGCATTTTTCTTTCCATAGACTGTGAAGTGTAAGTTGCGTGCAAGAGTCTGGCATGCCGCTGGCCACTACAGAAAGAAGTCAAGACAAGTATTATAGAACAAATATTTCCACAAAGAAGACTTCAGCATCCTCAGCTACCCTACATTTATAACAAACTTCTACTTACCACTGATACCACATATACAAGAATACTGTATCAATATATTTTAGAGCTACATGCAGTGAAGTTCTGTCTTTCCTATATTCATACCCAGAGAAAATGGAAAAAAAAAAAGTAAGTTTTGACTTGATGAGATAACAGCCTGCAAGTAACAGGGTTTCACAGACTGTCTGTTATTTACATCACTAAAACTAACCAGTATCTCAGACCTATCTGATTCTGCACTGACAAAAGAATATGTTTGTAATTAATGCTGTAGTATTCTTACTTTTTTTTTAATAAGTAAACAAAGATGGAGAGAGCACAAAGATGGAGAGAGCTTCATGGGAACCACAAGAATTAAGAGAAAATACCTCTCATGTCAAGCAATTCTCAGAATTTCAATTATTTCAGGTGGTCAAAAGTAATGAAGATAAAGTAGGTGGTAGGAAAAGCTGTTCCAGTTCACCATTACTTCAAAAGTCAGAGATATTTCTCTTCTTCTCTTTCTCTATTAATTAGAGCCCAATTTAGAATCACTTATTAATACCTAAATGAAGCAAAAGGGCAGGTTTTTTTCCTCTCCCCTGGCATGTTCAAAACCAAAACAAAAAATCCCACTACACAAACCTACGCAGTGCCCAGTCTTTGCTTTAATGGGTTAAAACAATCAGAATTTTAGTCCCTACAGTAGAAATATCCTATTCTTGGAACCTGGTATTCCTCACTTACACTGTTCAGAAAAACACACATAACTGAGCACATATGATTGATGAGAACAGCATCACAAAGCCATACCAGCAACCTGTGCAACAACATCAGCACTTCCCTATTAGATATATATGCTAAAATGCACTGGAGTGATACTTGTCTTTTCCAGCAACAATTCAATGACCCTACAGCATGCTAACAAGCAGGTCTTCCCTCCCCATCACTTCCAAATGCCCATCTCTTCCTTCATCCCTGAGCCACAGTACACTTTCCTCAACACAGTTTATCATTTCTCATACTAGTTCTCGCATAACAGTGAATCTAATGTGCCATCATATTTGCCAACATATTTCTGATTTTTACAACCATCTTTAAATAAGATCAGTCTCAACACCTATTCATAAGGAGATCTACTAGTACCCTCCTCTCCAGGCAGTTACTCCCCCTTCCACCCTACTGGGTTATCATGGTTTGCTGCAATTCTGTGCCCATCTTAATTCCTGTATTAAACATCTTCATTAATATTTCACATACAGAATCAGATCAACTAGTTCACCAACAGCCAGATGAAATCTACATATCAGATATAATTTGTCTGCAAAACAGCTTTCCCAACAATCACAGCTCAACCTAAAATTGGGTGTCCTCTCTGCAGCAAAACTTTCACAGGCCTCAGTGCAACTGAAGTTAGACTAGAACTCTGATTGACATGGCAGCCTACACTGAACACTTTAAAAATGTCACAGCCGTGCATTCTCTAGCACATACTACTACTGCTTGTTTCCAAAATGTTGTTCAGCAACAGTACAGCTCTTTACTGCAATAAATTATTTCTCATAGGTGAGCAATAAAGCAATTCAAAGTAAATCTGTATGTAAAGACAGCACACAGGTTTATACATGCTTACTATTGCTTGAAGTGCAAATGACTGAAGGGAAAAAACAATACCAAAAACACACCCCCAAGAGCTATAAACTGTGGTTATGCCCTAAGGCCCCAAAAGAAACTGACCCATTTTCTTTCTCCCTTCAAACAGCCTGCTGCAATCTCAGTCAGAATTCTACCACAATGCCTTGCAACTAATTCCTTTTTAAAAAACTGTTATTTTCTGAAGTGGCTATAAGCAGTTATCAAATACATTTTGCATCAGAGGACTCTGGAAATACAAGCTTTTCACATCTAAGCTTTACAAAACAGATTTCAGAACTGCTACTGCCATCCACAAACACTTTTCGTTAGAGCAATATGTAAGAATTTCTGCTGCCACAAAGTTTTGTTCAGAATGAGTCTGAACAAAAGACCACAAAGCAGACATTACCCTAAATTTGAAGGAAACACTGATCACCTAATACTGAAATGTTATGCTACCACAAACATAATGGCCCTTATGAAATTAAAGGTCCAACCACTGCCAGTTCACTGCCAGCTAATAATGACAACATAATGACACTTTTTAAGCCCTTCTCCCTCCCAGCGGGTTGTCTTTTCTGTGCTTGCTTTGTAGGACAGGGACAACAACAGCTGCATTTAGAGAGTCCTTCTCCCACACATTCATCTTTTGTAATCCCAAACTCATTATGGACACACAGGATAAGAACAGCAGAAGACTTCCACTTTACCACAGAGTAAGACAAACCTTCACCAAGGACTACTTAGAGATCAGCTAAAACAAAACTGTCAAACGTTTAAGAAGCATATACTGGAAACAACTGCTAGCCAGATTTAAGCAACATGCAGATACACACTAGGCTTCCCACACAGGTCTAGAAGAAGCCAGTAGTAAACTTTCTACCCAGGTGCTGGGACCAGGAGGTGCTGCACCTGCCCGGCTCTTCCAGAGCCTCTTCCCTGCACAGCCCGTACCCGCAGTGTCTGTCCCTCAGGAAGCCTCCTCGCAGCCTAAGGCTACGGCTTTCGCCTCCCAAACCGGGAGGCGCGGCCTGGCCATGCCCACAGTCAGTTACCTCCCCGTAATCTGTCCCAGGAGCCGAGCAGCAAGCACGGCCATCTTCCGAAAAAAGAACCGGAGGGTCTGAGCCTGCCGAGAGAGCGCTCGGCCCTGCACGGCCCCGGCTGCCCCGCTCCCGCAGCCCAGCCGCAGCTCCCCGCCCAGGGACGGGTGCTCCCCCAGCAAGGTCACGGGGGAGACAGCGGGTACAGGCCGCCGCCGGTCGGCGTGCACCAGAGGGCGGGGAAGAGCGGGCCAGGACGGGGCCAGGCGCGCTTCCACGCCGCAGCTGAGGGGAGGGGCGGGAAGCGCGGGACCCCCAGGCCCAGCTGACCCGTTTCCCTCCTAAAGGGGCTTCTCCACGCCAGGCCCACGGCCTGGCCTTCTCCCCTCCCACGGGACGCCGGCGGGAAGGCAGGGCAGGACAGGACAGGACAGGCCGAGGACAGGCACTCACCGCCCGCGCCGCCGGCCGCAGCCAGCGCTTCGCCAAACTCCGCGAAGCCGCTACGGCCGCCGCCATTTCGCACAGACCCGGAGGAGAGACCAAGGGCGCATGCGCGAGGGGGGCCGCTAACGGCACCGCTGCCCGTAAGGCTCGGTGGGAGAGACCAATTGTGGCGAGAAGAGGGGGGGAATCACGAGCTGTGTGCGTGCGTGCTCGCATGCGGGATGGTCCCCCAAACCTTCTCATCTCTCCCAATGTCCCTCCTGAGAGGGCCGGGCCGGGGCCGGAGGAGCGGGAGCGCTTAGGGATGGAGCGAGCCCGCTTGTTGTCCTCCTCGGCGTTCCCCGTCTTTCTAGAGGCCAATGGGCCGGCCCGGGAGGGGGCGGGGCCGACAGGTGACAGCCACAAGGCTCCGCTGCCGCTCGGCGCTCCCGGGCTGGTAGGTGGCCGCTTCGCTCCGGGGCGGCGGGGCCGGGGCCTGCAACCCGGGGTCTTTCGGGGCGCCGGCCGCAGCATTAGCTAATGTGCCGCTGGGCCGGGCTGGGCCGGGCCGGGGAAGGGGGTGGGCGGTAACAATGGCAGTGCCGAGGTCCAGGGGGCCGCTGCGGTGCAGTCCCGGCCGCGCCCAGGCTGACGGTTATGGAGGGGGCCGGGGAGCCTCCCACCGGCCGACAGCGCGTCCATGCAAAGTTCCCGGGTGGTAGGGCCGGCGGTTGAGGGTCTCAGGCAGAAATACCTGTCCCGCGGTTAGCGGGTCCTGGTGAGGGGGTGGTGGGGGAGCGGCCCAAGCCCCCTGCCTGCCGCTCAGGCCGTTGTTTCCCTCCTGTAAATCTAAGGTGCCTTCATGAATAATTTAAATGACCCTCCCAACTGGAACATCCTGCCAAACCAACGAGAGCCCGGGGATGAAGGCAGCAGATGGAACTACGCCTTGCTGGTCCCTATGCTGGGTTTGGCCGCCTTTCGTAAGTAGCGCCCAGGCCTCTGAGCAGGAGCTAGTGTGTGTGGGTGCCCAGGCGTCCCACCCCCCAGCCAGAGGGGACTCTCTGCAGCTGTACAGCAGTAAAGTAATGCCCCACCTAGGGCTTCCCTCTGGTCTGCTCGTGTATAACGTTATAAACAGTAAACACTGTCATAGCATTAAGGCAATAGCCATTTTTCATACATGGAACTGAATCCATATTTAATAAGCACCAGTTTACGAAGTTATTTCAAAAGAGTGGACATGTAATGTGCTAGAGAGCCTGAAGGTAACAACCCAAGGAGGTGCTGGTGTATATTTATTTACTGGACCTGAAAAGTTCTCAGTGCAGTTCCTGCATTGGAAACCTCCAGATTGTTTCTCCATAACTTTATTTCCCTTCTTTAATCCAAAAAGTGTATGTATTAGCAATAAAAGAGTAGAGGAGCTTTCACTTCAGAGGAAACATGATTATTTAAAGTGACTTACTGTGAAACACACCCACAGAAATACATTTGTGAGACATGTGAACAGAAGTTAATATCCCTGGGGAGAACAGGAAAGAAAGCTTTTTACCACTTAATAACTTCGAGGTATAGTTAATTAATCATATCCATCAGTGTTATATCTGTTGTACTCATGTCTGAAGTCTCATTTATATATGATAGGTTGGATCTGGACCAGAGAATGTCAAAAAGAAATAGAAAGAGAAAAGAAAGAATATTATAAAAAACATTCAACATTACAAAAAGACTTGGAAGCCAAATACCGGGATGTAATCACAGAAAATCGTCGCGCAGTTGCTCATTTGGAGTTGGAGCTGGAAAAGGAACGGAACAGAACCCTGAGTTACCGTCAGGCCCTCGTGTCCCAGAGTCGCAAACTGGTAGAAGAAAGAAGGATCCTAGAACAGGAACAGGAGAAGTTAGAGCGAGAAAAACAAGTCCTTTTGCACTCAGGAGCAGCAGGTAACTTGTACCAGAGTTGTCTGGCAAAGGAAGAAGAGTGGCAAAAGAGAGCCAGTATTTTACTAAAAGAATTTGAAGCGGGACTTCAGGAAAGGCAGGACATCTACTGCAGTCTTGTGGTACCCAGAAGCCAGAGACTAGAAATAGAGAAGAATCTGCTAGTTAAAGCAGCAACTGATCCTGTTGCTCTGGCTCTACAAATGGAAAGTGGTTTAAAAGATATTTTCAAACATGATAACTACTGTGGCAATCTGCTGAACAGGAACAAAAGTCAGAATGGAAGACTTATGTGGCTGTATCTGAGATACTGGGAACTAGCTATTGAACTACAGAAGTTCAAGAGGGCAGAAAAGGCCATGTTAGGAAAATGATAAGCAGGGGAAGTAATGGGATATCGTGTGATTAACTGTGCATAGTAGGGACAATCACGGTTGTAGTCTGAAGCTATTAAATGCTCCTACTGTGTTTCCACTTTTCCTCCTCATTGCACTTGTATTTGCATGGGACGTGTGCAGTGTTGGTGCCTTTCCTCTCACTGTCTAACAACAGATGCTCCAGTGAGCTATGCATGCTCTTAAACTCTGTGAGTGTGTTTGTATTGCAGACTGCAGTGTAGTATAGAGGTATGCCAGCTTCCATAGGTATCAGAAGCAGCAAAACAAAACTCCATTTAGAGTGATTTTACCTAGTTGATGGTCATACTCCTATCAACAGAGAAGAGTGATTTGTCTCCCCCAAGTGGGGTAGCACATTGTGCTCCTTATCCTGGATATTTTACATGGTGTCTCAATGCTAGCTTTTTTATTTTATTTGATCTTATTTTTAAGTTTGTCTGGTGAAGCAAGGCTGATTTTGAGGCAGATGTTTGGAACAGATAATGTTTGAGGAAACTGCTTGCCACATCAATCATACGTGTATATACATTTATATACGTACACATGTATAATCCTATGTGTATGTACATTTATATAAATATATATACATGTGAATGTGTGTGTATAAATGTGAGTATTCTAAGGGGGGAGTAGTATGATCATGTTTCAAATTAATCAGCCTCACATTGTCTTCCAGCTTAGTATACAAATAATACTTTATGAATGAAACATCCAAAAGATGCTAATTGAAATAACACATAAAGAAATAAATTTGTGAAAGTCTCACTGGAGCTAGGGATCCATGCTTGAATACTAGAGTATAACTCAGTTATATTCTCATCAGACTGGATGGGTTAAGATACTTATGGTTTTTTCTCAGTTGGGGTTTTGACCCAGGTTGTAACCCAGCAGCGTGCCTCCATTACAGACGTCACTGTGCTGCTGCCTTGCATCCTAGCGCGCAGGCTGCTACCTGGTTAGCTTGTGGGAACCTCCGTGGATTACAGCCATTGCACCTGGCTCTGTTCCTTGGACAGATCCTGTTTGTTACTTGCAGATAGGAACTTAAATGCAACCTATATTGGTAGCCACTACCTCTCTCTCTGATTGTCTCAGTTCTCCCAGAAAGGAAATACACTTTTCCACAACTTAATTCTGAGGTTATGGTTCACCACTTCACATACACCTGACCATGAAATCCTACAGATATAAAAGCTTTGCAAAATTTTAAGAAAGGGGGCTTTTTAATTTAGTTAGTACAGTCAAATAAGCACATTAGATTAAAAAAGAAAAACAAAAAAGAAAAACAACAAACAACCAAAACCCCAGTGCATTGCCATGCTTGAAGTCCCTTAAAACTTTGAGTATTATTTGGGTCCTTATAGCAGTAGGAACCACCTTATTTTTCAAATGTGCCATGTATTTTGGAGAATAACTCTTTTTTTCTTCTTCCTAATCCAGCCTTAGACCTCAAAGGGGCAGTGGTTACCCTTTTCTTTTTAACATCTGGTTTTTGTTACTTAACTTTGATTAGTGTTGTTAGGTTGTCAGTTCTTTAATTAGCAGCTCTTTATTTACTGAGGGCTAGACTTGACAAACAGGTGTGCTCTAGGCAATCAGCTACTTCATGGCTTGAAAGCAATCCAGCTAAGTGAATGCCCATCCAAGTTTAACAGAGAACTCCAGCAGATGTGGGTTTTTCTCTTATTATTTCCTCCTGGTTTCATTTCAGTCTGGACACTAAAGACAGCAGATAAATCTTTTGAAGTAGTGTGTGCAACCTAATCCATTTACTCAGCAAAAATACCTAACACAAAACAAAATTCTTAAACAGAATACACATTTCCCAACTACTCAGTTTTCCAGTTGTGATTTTGCTTACCTTTGTGATGTTAATTACACTGTTGTATTGATTTATTAGTCTCTTATGTACTGATTTTTTTTTTTTTTAAAAGTTATAGTCGATGACAGATCTGGAAAAAAAAAAAAGCCACTGTCACAAACACTGGAAAGGTCAAAGTTTGGATGCCAAGCACAGGCAGGTTGGGAGATGAGAATGCAATTGAGTTACTGCTCTTCTGTGACAGGCTGAGCCAAGCTGCTGTAGCTGGCTGCATGTGCATACCCTAATTGCCCAGTAGAACAAATTAGTTTGAATAATTTACCCTGCCTATAATTCCTCTGGGATGTGGAAACTGCCTGACTGCACACCTGTGGCACAGTTCATATGGTACAGGTGGTTAAATAACTCAGCTGACAAATAGCCAGTGAATCAATGCCAATGTATTTGAGATTCATGCCTTGAATTTGTACGTGTTCATTAGTTCTCAGTATTAAAAGATCAAACATTTTATGCTTTTTCATTTTTTATAGTTTGTCATTGACATCACTCAAAATGTTTAAAGGAGATGTACTTAAGAGGGTAAAATTATTTTTTCAGTATAAATATGTTAAGTTGAAGCATCATATGCTCAATTGTACAGGGTTGGATGCAATGTAATGTTTGATACTCGATTTCACTTTTTTAGAAGTGTCAAATATTTGTACGACTAATGGTTGAACTATTGTTCATGGACACTTTGCAGATCAGTATATTAAGACTGAAGAGTTATTTGAGGAGGATTTTTAAAAGTGTGTTACTGGTTTAGAAACAGCGGGCCTGTTAGTTTCTACCAAAACTCATGTTTGTTGGTGCATTAGTATTTTTGAAACATTCTCCCTTTGCGGGTTGTTATGTTGAAAGTACTGTTGTGAGTTTTATCTTGCCCAATAGCTATTATTCTGAATTGGTTATTTGTTCAGAAATGCCCATATATATGTAGAATGCAAGAATAATTTGTTTTCAAAACATTTAATGAATTTAAAGAAAATGGTCATTCACCTGTTAACCAACAGCAAGTAATAAAAACTCTTATGTATTTCTGCACTGTTTTGTAACTTGGGCAAGGGGGGGTGGGAGGAGTGGAGTTTTCTGTTTTATTCCAAATTTCCAAGCAAAATGCACAATTTTAAGGTTTCACAATTTGGACAACTTTTAAATTGACGTGTGAAAAGTTTTGGTCTTGGTGCTGAGAAGAGAATGTTGGAAAGTTTTTTTTCATTCTTAGGAAAGAACAGCATTGTTACACAGATAAGTGCACCAGCTTTAACTAAAGATGAGTGATTAAAGATGACCATCCCACCAAAAGACTGGCCTAATTCCTTCTGTCTGTCACGTAGGGTATTCTGCCTTCCTCCAGAATCCCTTAGATGTCTCACCTGGCACGTCAGCTCCTTTTTGTTTCCTTGTGTGGGTTTTCTCATCTTCCTGCTCTCTGTGAAGAGCTACAACCCAGCTGCTCTAGGACAGTGTTCAGACACTCTGAAAGTCCATGCTTACTTCATAAAAGTTCCTTAATCTCTTTGTATTTGACACAATCCTTCACATTTAGCTGTGATGATGAAGGATGGGTAAGTTGTCCCCAGTCTGCAGGGCGGTAGCTGTGATCGTATGACTTTCTACATTTAGACGCAGGTAAGGAAACACCCTGAGACATCTTGTGCTTTCGATAAAAGCGAAAAAAAGCACGTTCTCTTTGGTCTGTCTGTTGTTCAGTACAGCTGCTGTCCTGGGTGCATGCAGCACAAAGAGAAGCCCAAAATGCACTCTGGACTTCACAGAACTTGGACTGAGTGCTAGTAAAGGGAAATCTTCCTTAGAAAATGCTCCTGAAGGGGGACAGGTAAAGAGGAGCAGCCCAGAGGGTCTGGCCTTCTCTCACTGCTTTTGCCTAAATAGCTGCCAGAAGACCCCTGACATGACATGTCTTACTCAGAGGGATGCTTTGCTCTGGAAGTGACAGTTCTGTTCAAGCCCCTCTGAAGGGAAGGGTCTTAGGAAGCCACCCATTGCCTCTTGCTCTTTAAAATTCAGCACCCCTATGTGAGGATGAGAAAATAGGGAGTGCTCCTTTCTGGAGGATACAAGGCAGAAACAGCGGTCAATGGCTCAGGTATTGTGGCAAAACCAAAGGAATTTAAGTTATTGCTGTGATAAAAGGTTGAAAGGCAAGTTTATAGTTACAGCTCTGGTGCAGCTGGATATGAAGGCTTTGCCTGTGTGTATGCCAAGGACATTTAGTCATTAATTGACTGCCTGGTCCAGGACCTCTCCAGCTAATCACTACATAGCCAAGAAAACAGATGGATCTGCAAAGAAGCACTGAAATTTAGGGTAACTTGGCAATGAGATCAATTGATCTGCCAGCCACTTCACAACAAAACAACCGACTGATTGCTACAGGAGTTCTCCCAGTAGCTGAAGCCACGCCAGAGGTTTCCCCAGGGAGCTCCTGCTGATATGCAGGAGCTCTGCTCTGTAAGGTGATAGGCCCTGTCTGTATATTTAGATAAACTGCTTAACCACATGGGGTGAGGGATCTAGTGCACAGCCAGGGATTTCCCCAAGCAGTTCCTGTTGTCAGTTGGGGAACTGACTAAACCATGCATAATTTTATATAGCCAGTGGAAATTTTTCCTGCCTATGCAAGGATGGCCATGTAGGGCTGTCTTTTGTTCATAATTGTGTTTTGTATATACTTTAGGATAATCCTCAAGAGCTGATCATGCATACACTGTAGTGATCACGTAGAATTCACTGGAACAACAGCTCAGGGAGTCTCAGTCCACCTAGCTGAAGACACCATTGAAGGATGTTTGCAACACCAGCATCCAGGCAGCCATCTTGGTCAAGAGATCTGATTGCCCCTGTGAGCATTACTCTATGCAAAATATCCTTACAAAAATAATACCTGTTCTGTCTGTGATTGTGTGCAACAGTGAAGTCCAGGTGGGAGAGTAAGAAAGTATTTCTCAGCACAGAGAATTTTCAAAGTCTTGGAGAGTGGACACATTGGCCTTTTAAACTGCTATCGAACACTAAATACATTTTGAAGGAGATAAAAGAAGTAAAACCTCCACATCTGACCTAGGCCAAGTAAATTTGGAAGACCTCATACAAACATATTTCCAAGGGACTGGTATTGGCAGAACTTTGACTTATGGATGGCAATGTGTCTGCTGGATAGTATCAAGGAACATGGAACTATTTTGATACTGAAATCAACTTCTGTGGCAAAACTGAGAGATCTATTGCAATCTGATCATCTTAATACTTTTTGCATGGATTCTGACTAGGGTAACAAAAGCTTGGTCTATTAATGGCCAGCGGGTGACAAAGAGGCCTTATAGCTGAACCTGGGTTCTCTGAGAGTGTACAATCACTCCCGGTCATCATTCAATATGCTAGGAAAAACCACAACCCTTGTAGGCAGTAAGTAACCAGTGAAGATCTGCTACTCAGTGACACATGAACATACCTTCTGCTTCTGAACTAAAAAGAACTAACTGAACATATGGTCAGATGAAACTTTATCTAGAAGTGCCACCATTCATCTGTAATTGAAAAAGGATCATGCTGAGCCTATTACCATCAATGTCGATGTCAAACAAGGGGATACAATGTCACCAAATCTATCCATTACTCTGCAACCTAGAAAAAGATGGCTATAGATTCTACCAGAGCAAATGCCATGATGTTGCAAAACCAGATTATCACCTTGGCCTTTGTTGATGACTTGGTCCTGCCAAGCAACACATGGGAGGGGATGCAAAACACTGTCTCCCTGTAGAAACCTTTCTGTGTCTGCACTGATCTAAAAACCCAGGAGGGAGAAATGGCATGGCTTTTTCATCAGCCCCACCCATGACTCTTACATGACCAATGACTGCAGCCACTGGAAGGTGTTCAATCTAAGCCAAACACAATTGCTCCAGGAGACTGAAAAATACCCCGAGTTGAAAATTTACCTCAGGATAGGGACATCTAAATCTGAATATTGAAACTTGCTTCTTGGTTTTCTAACATGGGAAAAACTCTGTCAAAACCTTTATAGAAAGCTGCAATTTTAAAGACCTACACAGTGCCAAGACTCGTGTACTTGGTGAACCATGAAGAGGTGAAGGGAGCAACCTGGACCTTTACATCAGAAAGGCTGTTAAAAAATGATCACACCTCCCAGGTCATACACATGATAGCCTACCTTACAACAGCACTAAGGGTGGTGGCCAACAAGAGACCTGTGTGGCAAGCTTTATTCCAAAGAGACAAGCACAGTCATAGCATATAATCCTACTCACAAGGTACCACTCTCAGAGAAATCACTGTGGATGAAGTTGTGCAAAAAGACTGATTGAAGACAGATTATAGATAGCCATAGGAGAAAATAAAAAGATTAAATATTACTGGTAAAATAGCCCTGAAATTGTTAGCAACTGTGTGTAATACTAATGGCAACAACCAAATAACTGAAAGTAAATGGTGCCTCTGGAAACGAGTCTGTGGAAGAGTTTGAAGAGTACAGAGGGATTGTGAGTCCTGCTGTGACAGCCATTCACTGTCGTGCACCCCCAACAGCCCTGTGCTCCAGGTTGACCCCAGCCCAAGCTGTCGAGCTGCTGGAAAAATGCCTCTTCACTCTTCTCTTTATAACTGCCCCTGCGGGTTTGTATTTCTGATACACCTCACTTCTAAACTTGACGTAAACCATCAGAACAAGATCCTCAGCTGAATCACAGAATTACAGAATCAACTAGGTTGGAAAAGACCTTGAAGATCATCCAGTCTAACCATTAACCCAACACTGACAGTTCCCAACTACACCATATCCCTCAGTGCTATGTTGACCCGACTCTCAAACACCTCCAGGGATGGGGACTCCACCACCTCCCTGGGCAGCCCATTCCAACGCCTCACAACCCGTTCTGTAAAGAAATGCTTCCCCTTCCCTGGTGCAACTTGAGGCCATTCCCTCTTGCCCTATTGCTTATTACTTGGTTAAAGAGGCTCATCCCCAGCTCTCTGCAACCTCCTCTCAGGTAGCTGTACAGGGTGATGAGGTCTCCCCTCAGCCTCCTCTTCTCCAGACTAAACACCCCCAGTTCCCTCAGCCGCTCCTCGTACGACCTGTGCTCCAGACCCTGCACCAGCTTCGTTGCCCTTCTCTGGACACGCTCGAGTCATTCAATGTCCTTTTTGGAGTGAGGGGCCCAAAACTGAACACAGGAATCGAGGGGCGGCCTCACCAGTGCCGAGTACAGGGGTCAGATCCCTTCCCTGTCCCTGCTGGCCACGCTATTGCTGACACAGGCCAGGATGCCATTGGCCTTCTTGGCCACCTGGGCACACTGCTGGCTCATTAAATGACTGGTGCTTCGTATTATTAAGTACTACCTCCCCCTTGTGGCTAATGGCCCTCGTAGCCAGCAGTCTCAGCGGCAGCTTCTGCTCCCATGAGCTCCTCTGGAGCACATCTCCGATGTCAGAGGTCTCTGGTCCAGACATGTTTGGAGTGTAATGATGAAGTAAACATTATGCAAACTACCAGTATATACAAAAATAAAGATTGTGTCTATTTCTGGAAGATAAAAGGAGAAAAGTGACACATGGGCATCAGTGTCAGCTCAGATCTGAATGAACTACAGCAGACATGATTTTCATAGGTTGTTCCCTTTAATTCTTCTCTGGTTAAGGGCACTGCTATGACCACAGTAAACATGGACTGGCAATTTCTAGGTATGTCAGAAAGCTGAAGGAGACTCCCCGATGCCATAAAAACACTGTAGAATGGGATGCTTGCAGAAGTCATTGTATATGACATCCTACTTCTGTTATGTTCCCAATAGCCTTAGACAGTTTCAGTGATAGCTCAGTGCTGTCCTGTTTCTCCACTGCGGTGATACTTCCTGGCACAAAAGGACTTCTCTCCCCTCTGGAAAAGTTTACAATCACATAGAAAGAGATTTAGCCTCCAAAGTTTATTGGATTTCTCCGAAGCCTTCAAGGTATCCCTGCTTGAACTGCTGCGGGCTGATGGCAACGGCCTTGAAGCACACACGTGGGAGATCAAATCCTGCCAGCTGAGGAGCTGTGTCTTTTGGTTACCTATCAGGTAGAGTTTGAGAACAACAGAGCATAAAACTTAGATCAAGTTAAAGATCTACAGAACATTTTTTGGCAAGTAAACTCCATAACCACCCATCGTTGATTATTAGCCTTAAAACTAAGCAACTCTGAAACATTTTGCCTGCATATGTCCTGTTCTAATATGATCATTAGTGTCCTCTAGGCTGGGGATGTTGTGTGTCCTCTTGAACCTGGAGTTCAGTGCTCCCTCTGCATAGCTGTGCAAGGATTTTACCCATTAGCAGCTTGTAAAAGGATTTTGTGTTTTCTCTGTGTATTTTAAAAGATGGTCCAAGAAAGTTTTGCCAAGCACAGGCTGTCAGAGAGAAAATTTAATTTAACCCCTGAATTTTTTTCTTGTTCTTATTCACTTTTATTATATCTTTACCACTTTACACTTACAAATGAGAATCCTGTGCTTTAGTCATTTGGCTGTGTAGTTACCACCATCTTTATATCTCCATCTTTTCCTGTTTTAGGTTTATCATACAACCAAGAGTAACTTCAATTGCTGTATATGTTGCTTTGACTACAAAACAGAAGCTGACTGAAAAAGATATGATTAATGCTGGTGAGATATTACTATAGAACCTCTAGGGTAAGAGATTTCACACCAGTATCTGCTACAGTACTAAAAGGGGTGAGAAGATAATGTAGTTAATCTTAATAGCATGGTAAGGCAAGATTAGAGAATAAATTTGGTATTTATGATTGATTGCTTTAAGGTGCAACGCTCTGTAAATGTCACTGAAAATATTTGGAGAGTTACAGACTAGTCCTATGTCATACCAGGGATGATGGGATAAGAGGAAAGGACCATATTGTATTTATTTCCTGAAACTATGGATGCAAACCACACCTATTGCCACTACTCTCTCCTTTTCTCAATGGCTTTAAATGAAAGGAATTTGGTTTCTTAAAGGAGAGTCCCCTGCTCTGTCTTTCTTTTTGCTCCTTGTCCTCCCCTCTACAGGACCCAGTCAGAAGAGGTTCCCATGGTGGAGGGTAAAGACAGGTGTTTCAGCCAGGTTCTTCAGTCAGTCAACTCAACTCATTTACAGAAGAGAAGAACCTGTCCTTTTCCGTACAGGATGGCTTCCTGCAGGATGAGTGAGCTATGCTGGCCCAGAAGTGCCCACGCCAGCATGAAGAGAGACTCCTGCAAGGTCAGAAGAAGGGGTAGCTGCTAGGTGGTCAGTTTGGGAGAGGGTGTGAGGCCCCACTTTCACTTCAGGGAAGGATGGCTTGTCTCCCAGCCAGGGACAGTCCTCATGGAGCCCAGGCTACCACAGGCACATTGGCGGCTGCCCACAGACAAGAGCCCCTCCACCCAGGCAGGTACCACACCATGCCTGGACCTGGACCCTCAGGGGAAGCGAGTGGCTCTGACCTTGCAGTTGTCTGGATTTACATCCTCAATATCCTCACACTGCCATTTCTTTTCTTTACTGCTGTGCCCTCTCATATTCTTTCATAACATGTTCATCATCCTGCAAGATGAAAGACATTTTCATCTAAGAAAAGGAATATGTCTATATTCTTCCACAAATGTGTATGTGTGTATATTCCAATAAAATATATGACTTTTAGAAAGGGAATATTTCCTTTTTAATTTATTTTTTTTTTAATTGTGGGTGATTTATAGACAAGTTGACTTTTTTGTATAATCTCTTTTAATTTTGAAAATATAGTACATTAAAAGTATGGGAGTAGTAGACAAAAAGACAAATGTGTCATTAGAAAAGTTTTAACAACCTAAGCCTTGTGTTACTTGAAGGAGTTTACCTTGGAGCAGAAGAAAGGGCCCTGTTGAATAAGAAAGTGACTGTGACTACTGCAGAGAAGCCACAACTTGTTTGCTCAAATCCACAGGGTGGCAATATAGACAACTGCTCCGTGCAGCTGTGGATCTGTTTCGAGCTGGTGTCATTGCTACCACAGGTCCTTCAGAAAAAGGCGCTGTACCTTTCAAGATCATTAGCTGTGCAATTACACTGATAAAGAAATTTGAGCTAGATGCTATACCAGCATATTTGCTTCTGCAAATATTTACCAGCTGATAGATAACTAACAACCGCTGGAACCTGGCATTACTGAAGTAAGATAAACTTCACCGGAAAGATATTTCGGATTTATTCAGTAGAAAGCAATCTGGAATGTATTTTTGGATCCTGATGGAAACTGCTTGCACATGAAACATAGCAGAGATAAATTTTCAGATCATCCTAACACAAGTGTGAATTTCTTTTATATCATATCAATTTGTCCTCATATAATTTGATTCCCAGAGGAAGCTACATTCATTCCTTCCACATCAATTTACACTGTGCTTAAAGAGAAACATGCTATTTTATGTTCAATAAATTCTGTTGAACTATTGATTCTATTCTACAGAATCTTGATTGTCAAAGATTTCTGATGGCATAGATTCATTAGATTGTAGCTGTAAGATATGTTGTGTGGACAGTATGTAATCATGATCTGATTCAATTATTGAAAGAGGTTCTACATGACTTTGCAAAGATTTACGACTAAAGCCTACAAGTCAGGAAATGTAGAAATATTATGGGAAGGATGTTGGGTTTTCTTATTTGTCTTCTGTCTGCTCTTTATTACTGCCTCATATTCTCTACAGCATAAATACTAGGATTATTTCCCTATGATTTAGGAGGCAGATTAATAACCCATATGAGTTGTGAGCTCCTGGACTGGGCTATTAACCAATAGGTCAATGTCTTTCTGCAAAATTGGAAGTTGAGGAGCTGCAATCTCTATTCTCTGTTGTCACTTATAAGTGAAAATTTAATTTTTTAGGCAAGGGAAATACAGTAAAATGTAATGGACTTTAGTAGACCATCTACCACTTGACCACAAGTGGATGTATTAGCTGAGCTAAATAGGAGATATAACACGAACAAAGAACTAAGTAAAGATTTGATGATGGTGGTAAGCTGTGCTGAAAGCAGAAATGGTAGTCTAAGGGGAGGAGATTACCAATGCAGTTCCTCAAGGATCCATTTAGGAACAGACTTTTGTCATTCTTCCGCTAATGACAAAAAATAGTAGCATATTAGTGAAATACTCATGATACAATATCAGAAGTATTGTGAATGCTGAAAAGGTATCCTTTGTGAAGAACTGAGTAATTCAATGTACTAGAGTAGCAGAAACTGGGTTAAATTTAAAATATGGTTTTGCTAACTTAAAAAAAGAAGTTCTGCTGCAAGCTAGGAAATCCTTAGCTGGAGCCGCCAAAGGAGAAGGCAGGCATTAATCCAGTGATTAATCAGGAGACAGCTCATGCACAGAACTGACTGGGTCATGACAAAGGCAAGTGCTATCACTAGGCAGACTGATAGAGACATTTGAAGTTAAGTTAGGGAAATATTAATACCTCATTACAAGGCATAGGGAAAATCAATCTGGGCTAGTGTATATCCATGACAGTGATGAAGACTTTTTCTGTAACTTTTCCATTCAAGAGATAGTAAATAGCCTTACTGGGACATAAGAGGACTGAAGTTCTAGGCCAGCCTTTTAGAAATAGATAATACAAAAAAAAAAAAAAATCAATTTTGAATCAACATGATTCAGATAGATGCCATGGTGTGTTCACCTTCTTTGGCAGGGACTGGACTTACAAGATCCATTCTAGTTCTTGATTTTGACCACTCTGTATCACTGTATGCAATTGAGCCTGTAGGGCTTAGCTGACGAAATTCAGTCTTACAACATATACTGTGTTAGATCTTATGTATAGTTTTCAGTGTCAAGTATTTACCTTTTGATAACACTGAGGTACAAATGGAACAGATTGTACTGAAAGAATGAGGATGTGAGTAGTACCTGTGAAATTTATTAACCAGTGCCTCTTTTTCATTTTTGACCAGTGTACCATAGGGTGATTAAAAACGTGAAGGGACCTTTGATTTCAAGCCCATTTACAAGAAAGATGCAAGCATCTTCAGATGTTCTATAATGATTAGAGGCATTAGGGTAAGCAGATTACACTTAAGATTTTAAAGATCAGATTTTATGTTTTTCATTCTTCATCCTTTTTGTCAGAGCATTTAGTAGAGTAAGAACTCTTACAGAGAAGGAAGAACATGTTTCGGTAATTATCAAGAAACACAGAATCACAGAATCATTCAGGTTGGAAAAGACCCTTGGGATCATCGAGTCCAACCATCAGCCCTACTCAACAAAGTTCTCTCCTAAAATATTACAATAAAACATACAATTTTGTAAGCATACACTATGGAAACTGAATGTGATAGTGAGTCACAAGCAGTTTATCTTCCTGATAAAAAATAGTATGGAACCTCTATGTTCAGTCTGAGGCCAGTGGAATCTTTTTACTCCATATTTACTTGGGCTATATATGTATTTAACTGAGTTTAAACAGGGGAGTGGCAAGGGGTGTTTCATAACATTATAGGTGATTACAGTTTATAGCCAAATTATCTCCTGAATTACATTAGCTGAAATCAATGTCTACTAGATGAACAGACTGTTCCATAAAACCTTGACAGATAAAGCATTAATAAGTGTCAGAGCTGACTTGGTCAATCGAATGATTTGCTGACGCTTCTTTTTACCACAAGCCTGCATTTTCAAGTTTAGTGCCAAAGGTTCACTATATATAGCTGAAGACAGCAAACAGATGTTCTCTTTTTGTGCAGATTTCTGAGTAGCTGCCTGTTTTGTTATCTCCTCACTGGGGCAGCGTTTTCAGTCAGGACATTTAAAATATGGTGAAGCTACAGTTGCCCAATCCTGGCCTGGAGGACAGGATACCTTCCCATGCAGAACTTGAAGTCCTTGAGACAGAAGAGGCAGACTCCAGACCAAAATGGGATAACAAGGCTCAGTATATGCTGACGTGTGTAGGGTTTTGTGTGGGCTTAGGAAATGTGTGGCGGTTTCCATATCTCTGTCAGAGCCACGGAGGAGGTATGTCTTTAATATATCTTAAATAACTTTGGCTATAAACTAGGTTTAATCTCTCTTTTGGGAAACAATGGAATATGCTTAGACCTGGTCAGTCCCTATAAGAATGGTGATGTACATTTCCAGCAGACTATCTACTGAATAAGGTTATTTCACCGGTTATGAATTTATGTTAGTGATGGCAGAAAAGAAATGAACTGTTTTCATTTCGGGACAGGGGATTGATGACATCAGTCTTGCACTGTCAAGTATATTTTCTTAATCTAAAAGTAATGTTACTTTACATACAAACATATATATAAAGTATGTTTAAAAATAATAAGCTCCTTGTGAGTATGATTCTGAACCAAATCCAAAATGATCTTTTCATAATAGGTTTTTCATTGGTTTTGGACTGATCTGTGTATCAGCTGTAGGGTCAGTGTGTGTGAAATGTATGATAGGAGTAACAGCATGAAAGTATTTAACGTTAATAATGTTTTTAACAGTTGGTGTTATTAAGTAATTTAAAATCTAAATGTATGCTATTTACTATATAATTTACTGTGACTCCATAGGGGTCAGGTTAGGACCAAAGGACCATATTAAAATTTTGTTTCACTGCTTTGCTGTGTGTTTTTAAATATCATCTTGAGCTGAGCCATTGCTTAAATTTTATATGACAACATATATGTCTCATTTTCTGACAGTCTTTTCTGCCCAATATCTACTTGTTATCTGCTTTTTACTCTGGGATATGTGTAAAAGGTGTTTGTTCCTTTGTGATGTTGGATGTTGAAAGAACACTTCTGGCTTAAGGAACCATATTTCAAAGTAATTTTAATTAGATATACACAGTGAGATGTTTAAAAATTGTTCTTCCTAGTTAGAGTAGGGACCAAGGAGGGCTCTGTGGGGAGCTGCTGGTACAAACTCAGGGACATTTAATAACAGGTGACTCAGCTGCAAGAAGAGATGCTTTTAACATTGAGATTTTTCTAACATGGACTGGTGTTTTGAGTTTGCAGTGCAACCTGAGGGTTATTTATAGCACAGCCAACTCTTGTAACAAAGTTACAAGACACACACAAAAAATCATAACTCCCTTTCCATGTGTGACAATTTTAATTTGAAAATGTGGATGGATATCTCTAAAATTCATGGTACTCATTAGCTTACTGGGTTCTTCTACTTAGTTTTAGAAAGTGGGCATGCCCTGTTTCCTGGGGTTGATTAATAGGCACTTTGCCGCGTTTCTATCTTTCCTTTCCCCCGTGTTCTAGCCATATAAAATGCAGATGAAAAATGAACATCCAACAAATGCAAAGAACTTGGTATGGATCACAGTTTTCTGACTGATGCCAGTGAGGATTTATGAATTTCTCATGCATGTCTGTCACTACTGTGTTTTAATTTATCCTTTGACAGGAAATATATTTTCTTTCTCATTATCCTGTGGTCCTGTCCTTGCTCAGGAACAACAACAGTTATCCCCTGCTTCTTCCTTCCCTGGGATTCTCTCACTCAAATTATAGGCAGAAGTTGAAAGGCAACACATAGCAAAGAAGTGACGTAGCTGACACTGGGCTAATCTGTACAGATAAGTGTTCCTGTAGCCAGACTTGCTACTTTCTCTATCAATTCTTCTGCATAACACCAAGTGCTGTGACTCATATCAATACATAAGAGTGAGCAGCAATGCTTTCCCGTGGCTTCTTAGCAGGACTCCTTAACTTCATCACACGTGAGGGTGGAGAGCTGTTGTGCAATCCCTCCTCCCTCCCTGCTGTGCAGCGCACCTTCTGCCAAGTTAACTAACACAAAGCATACACCACGCTTATGAGTGCACTGACGAAGCTCCATTTTTCCCTATTCAGACCAGTGCCTTTACTCTGGAAGGTGTATGTCTTCACACTTCGTGTCTTCAAGATATGTCTTCACTTGAGTGCAGAGCAGCAGGGATCCCTGCTGCTGCTCTCTTTCACTGGAGATGGGGATTATGCTGTTCCTCAGTCTGTCCCTGTCATGATTGTTTTATAGAGTCCCAAAGCTCACTTCGGATGTGATGGTGGATTATGACCCTACATTAAGAGGCAGAAAAAAATACCACCATTTACCACACAATAAATATCTGCAGAGGATAAGAATTCCTATATGATCACATAATTAGAGGTTGTCTCATAAGGTGCATGCAGAATCAAGGTTGCATAGACTACCTAATGAAAATAGTTTCTAATTTCTGAGGGTTGGCTTCACTATCTTAACTTCTTTCTTTTTGAAATATGAGTTATATGAATGAACATTTGGAGTCATTTAACACGGATGAGGTCTGGTAACAGGGGTGTAGAAAGCATTTCAGCAAAGACACTCCCAAATGAGGTTGGATGTCCACCTACTTTGTGAATCAGTGTTTGCACATTTTATATCACTCATGAAACATAAATGGACTATAGTGAAGTATAAAATTTACCCTTGTAGTACTTGGACTTCAAGGAAGGTGATTTTTTTCTCTGCAAATTGACTATAGTGAAGGTAACTAGGAACACTGAGTTAATAGATAACTCTTCCTTTCAGATGTTTGAACTTAAAGCTAGAATTATTTGAGGGCTGCTTCTTGCTAAACACAACACTATGATAGTGCTTTAACACTGTGATACCAAAATATGCAAAAAGAAATTGGTCATATAATTTATTTACTTGTGTTGTCATAGATTATGAGTTTGTTTTAAAAAATGGAGTATTTACCCCAGTAAAATTTAGTAAAGCACATTTTATCCTTTTCACATCTTAAAAGCTGTAAAATACATCACTACCACAGGTGAACTAGATTTCAATATGCACACAATGTAAAAGCTACAGTGTTTGCCTCAGTGCTTTCACCAGCTTAATGAGATTGAAATTTCCTTTCATTTTATAGCTATCTCTGACATTGCACATAGTTTTTGTTTAATCTTTATTGAGCAACTTGTCATTTAATCAACTGTTAAACATTTTTGTTTCGTCCTGATGAGTATTGTAAAAAAGAGGATGTATATTTAATGTTTAAACCATTGATATAAAAAAAAAAAAAAGAGTCTTTAAGTCTACAGCTCGTATATGTCTGCAGTAAACCTTGCCGCTGCATGAGGGACAACTTTTTCATCTCTGTGCATGCCACACTGAATGCAGTGACAGTAATGACATCAGCAGGTCCTCACTGGTACCCTCCCTACAATTGAAATCTAAAAATATGACAGTACAGAAAAACATCTCCATGTGAAGTCTACCTGTCTTCCCTTTATGAGGAATTATGTGAAAGCAATATTTTTTTCAATTTCACATTAGAAACTCTTAGATTAAAGAGAAGGTCATATCTATACAGATGTTCAACCCAAATATTATGTCTTCTGAAATACAGTACTGAAACAGGATAGGAATCTAATGTCTCAGCTGTAAGATTTTCAGACTGGAAGATTACTCATTGTTTATATACATCTATATAACATTTATTTTCAGATCATTGGTTTATTTGTTAGGTTCATAAAAGTGACAGCTTAAAAAGCATTGATTTTTTAATTTTTTTTTTATGTCCCATATAGCAGCTTTGCAGAGCATTATCACTTATTTTTCCATTATAGCTCCTATCAGAAAAGCTGGGAGAAATTGAGAGAAATGGAAAACACAGCAGAGTTGGATTTCTGAGCTAGCTGTTAAAATTGAACCATGGAAAGAGAAGAACCCAAGAAAAAGAAAAAAGTGGCCTACATAATGAATTTTGTCCCTCTTGAAAATATACCAGTATTCCTACAGCTAATTAGAAGTGGTTTGACTTATTTCTCCAGTTCTGACATGGCACACCCTGCATTTTTATCTCAGCAGAGCTATCATGCTATACATGGCTAACCCTTCAAGCTAGAAATGTTTTAGTTGTATCTGTTTGCACAGGGATGTGGATTCTGCAATGCAGGTGTATACACACACCATGTACTTTGTGATAACAAAAGGGGTGGACAGACACTCACCCTCTCCATTTGCGTCCATCCCAGAACCTGAATTTTTTTTTCCTGGTGATTCCAAAGGTAGTGAGGAAGCTGGGGAGCTGTGAGTACACAGCTGGACAGCATGTCTTTTCCATGTGGCTCCACAAAGGGCATCCTTTCCCCTTTTTGTGGCTGTGCAAGGAAGGTCATGGAGTTCCTTTACCTGACTGGTCTATCAAAGTTGTGTCATGCTTAAACACTTCTTTTATGACATCTTAATAAAGGTACTTCTGTAAGTATCTCGAGATCTCAGGAAATCCCCTGAGGCTGATAGAGTGCTCATGGCATGTCCACCACAGAAGATGGTTCAATTCTGAGAGTATTGCAGCAAATTTGATGCACTGTGTTGACCACAGGGAGAGTTATGGTGTAGGGACAGTGCTGTTGCAGAATCTCACTGTCTTGGAGGA
Source organism: Athene noctua (assembly GCF_965140245.1). Classification (NCBI taxonomy): domain Eukaryota; kingdom Metazoa; phylum Chordata; class Aves; order Strigiformes; family Strigidae; genus Athene; species Athene noctua. The sequence goes on along the minus strand of NC_134038.1, from coordinate 70,996,234 downwards.
TGAGGCATGATGTCTACCCGGACTGCTAGTGCTGTGTGAGTGGAGGTGCACTTTCCATTTAAGGTTCACAAGAATGTCTCAAGCATGGAAGAAAAATGGAACCCAAATCAGAATATCCATCAGCCTGCTTTCTACTGAAAGTGAGAAGTTGAGGCTGCCTTTGAATGCCTTCTAAAGGAAATGCTTCTAATGTTTCATATGAAACAGCCTGATCTTCCCTCCCTTCTGCTAATAGAGGTGGTAACTACAAAAAAAAAATAATAAAAAAAAAATTCTTTTACAGGTATGATAAGAAACAAGTGGTTATAGATTGAAAGGACTATAAGGGCTGTGTATTTCCTTATGCAACAAGATCTTTGACCAGGTGGAAAATTTCTAATCAAGTCCTTAAGCGATCTTATTATGACCTGATGAAAAAAAAAGTGATGAGCCTCCATTAGGAGAAAAGATGGTTAAGCAATGCACCTTAGCAGAACTAAGTGCTAGTCCATTCTTAAGTTTCAAGAGACAATCTAAAATCGCTGCAAGTTGTTTCAGAAAGTGACTTACCCTGAGGGCAAATGAGGAGTATTTGGATCAGGTAGCTGTACAGATCCATCTTCTGGACTTAGTTGCTACCATTGCTGAGGAAGGACTTTATACTAGAGTGAAGTGAGATTGTGGTATAGCAGAGACTTATCCTGCATCTGAAAGGGAAGGTAAAAATAAAAGATCCAGATGGAGCAACCATACAAATTCTGTAGGGTCAGGTTTCAGACTTTTAGGTGGTATCTTGGGCTTAAAACAGAGAATGCTCTGGAATGAAAAATTGCTGGTATAAAACCAATTATCTTGTCCTTATCTCATCTTACCCTCATGAGAGCTCCTGGACAGAGTGCAATAGGAGGGAGACTGTGTGCCAGCCTGACATGAGGTTGGAGCACATGACATATTTCTGGCTGCTTACAGCTCCACATGTTGATAAGTAACTTTGTCCCTGTGGAAGGCCAGAGGCTCTGTGTGTGGAGGTTATCCCACTGACTCTCCCATGTAGGAAGGAAGCCACTGGGATATAGGGGGATGGACCTCAACAATGAGAGGGCATTCATCATTTACAGTGCAAAACTCCCGTTTTCTATGAAAGCAAGTAAAAAATAGTCAAGAGAAGTGTTTTTCACAGAAATAGGGTGGGGTATCCGTAGAGAACAAACTCTCTGAAGGCAAATCTGCATGCACTGCACATCTAATCAGATGAAGAGAGGCCCTTACATGCATGTTAGTGCACATTCCAACACAGCTAAACAAGTCCATATCAGACAAAATGGGACAAACCTTTAGAAAAGCCAGAAACTGTCTGAAAGGAGAGAGGGGGTCAGTTCCTTGCAGTGACCGAGCCTGACACAGTTTCAATGAATCCCAGAACCTCTGCCAGAGTGGGGTAAGACTTTTGCATCATCAATGACTCCAGGGCACAGGCAGCTAAAGAGTACATCACCATTTGTGGCATAGTTGCCTTTCAGCAGCTAGTCAACAAGGCATGGAGAGAGAACTGCCCCATTACACCTGACATTAGAACTCCTGCTGCCCGTAGTTTTGTAGAAGTCCCTGAAGTGGGGGGAAGACAGAGGGGAAGAAGCCTTTTTTTTTTTTTTTTTTTTAAATTGATCATAGTCCCTCTAAAATTCAAATATACCATATATGTTTCACCTGTTTGTGATATGAAAGTACGTATTCAGCAAGACACGAGTCTGAGAGTGATTGCTTTAGCACTGTTACCATTTGTAAGGATATCTCAGCTTAGACCACAGTGCTAAACTGGAATTTGCATCTGGAGGAGTTCAGTTTCCTCAAATCCAGGATGGACCACCACCCTTCATTCTTTTCTAGCATTACAAAATAACCACTTTCCTCCAAGGTAAGAGAGTACCAGCTTGAGGCTCCTAGATCTAACAGGTAGCTGCTCCCCACAAATGTAAGGCTTTTGTTCTTGCAAGGACTACATGGTCTCTGGAAAAGGGAATGTGAGATGTGAGAAGTGAGGAAGAAAACAACTGGGATACTGTGCTCCTTGATGAAGATGTCCATATTATCCATTTCTCAAGGCGATAGACTGACACAGAAGAAAGAGGAGTCAGCAGAATTGGAAGTTTAGCAAACTTCTCTACAAATAACAATTCATAATAAGTCCTTCAGTTTTTCACTAATAAAAAATATATCCAAAGTCAGTTATTCTTCTGTTGCTCCTTTGAAACCTCTTCAGTTTGTCAGTCTCTGCCTTTGCAGTGATAGTTTTTTAATGTATGCAAGATGAGCTACACTATTTTCGAAAAGTGTTACATATTTACTAAGTTTTTGGGTTGCTAAATGACATTCTTTACTGAAGTCTTAGAGTATCATGTTTATACAGCTACCTCTGGCAACTGGCTTTAACAAAAAATATATTTGCTAGTGCATCAGTGATTAGTCATTCAACCTGATGTGTGGCATGCACATTTTCAAAGCTGTCAGCATTTTGAAGGACATTTCACATATTCAGAACTACTGATTTTGATTAATAATTCTTAAAAAATGTCAACAAAAGACAAGTAAGTAACTCGAATTACTTGAATTCCATAGGAGTGGAAAGTAAAAATCATAGTTGGCTGTTTTCATTATAATAGTGGTCATTTGATAAAACACTATTGTCTTCATCAGACTTTACTGGAGTGCACAGAAAATGAAGACTCTTCAGTAATGTTCATTTCTACATGTCTGGTGTAGAAAATATCAAGAAGATACCCCATGGAGCAGAAAAGCGTGCAGTTCAGCTCTTCAAAAAAAACATTCAACTGCTTTGAATTCAAAACTATAGTTTCCATTCTTCAAATTTCCTCTTTCACTGTTATCTGATTTTCACTGCATATGTGAGGAAGAAGTCAGTAAATCTCCAAACCTGAACTGTTTACATACAGGTTTGCATTTTTTTAAATGCAGTTAGATTATTTACTGTCTATGATTAGGAAGTTAAAGACTTTTTGTAATGACAGATAACCATAATTCTAGCATGTAACAATTTTCAAGCATTTGGTTCTGCACTTTGGTATTCCACTGTGGCATTACATGTTATCTCCACGTCCGAGGTACACTTCATTCAGGAAAAAATTAATTTAAAAAACTTGTCCTATACTAACAACCTTGTCATAATTAACTAGGTTTGAACCCTGAACTTAGATCTCTTCTACTCAAATATAAAAGCTGTTGAATGCAGTTGCCAGGAAGTTATTGGTTATTTTATATAGACAGCCCCAGGCTCCTGCCTAATCTTTTGAGGCATATTGGTTAGTTCATTTAACTACTTCATATAATTTGCATGATTCACAATTATAAAACCATAATCTTTTGCAGAAAGAAAAGGAAGACATTCCAGGAAAGTAACTACCTTTCCTCCACTTGCAATCCAAAGGTGGCTTCTTCAAAGTTTGACCTTGGGAGTGTATAATTTGTGTTTATGTTTGTCACTTGGGAAGAATAAGAATTCCTGCCTGAAATCACATATGTAATGAAGTCTCCTGCTTGGGCAAACAGGCAAAACCATTGTTCAGAAACTGGAGAAGGGTTTCCACAAGTATGCTTACAAGTCACCTGCTGTTTCAGAAGCCTTCAGAAATGAAGTTTGTGCTTTATTGTAGTACTCCACTGATGAGAAACATCTTTTTTTTTCTTATCCATTTCAGGAGCCTTCATGATTCCTTTCCTGATTTTGCTAGTCCTGGAGGGTATCCCCCTGCTTCATCTTGAGTTTGCCATTGGTCAAAGGCTGAGGAAAGGCAGTGTGGGTGTCTGGAGCTCTATCCACCCTACCCTGAAAGGGGTTGGTAAGTCTGAAGAGAATGCAAAAAACCACCTGAGAAAACACAAGTCTCTGAACCGATAATCTTAAAACCAAAGCTTCATGATTTTATTCTGGTGTGCAGTAAGATATTCCAGGATCTATTCCTTTTCATTTCTCACTAACTCTCCATCGATAGGTCACATTAATCATGATAAGGCACTAGGACAATTGTGTGACCATGCTCCCAGGTACTATAGGTCCAGTTAAAACCTTTCTCTAATTTGAAGCCAATTTCAGTCTTCAGAGATATTTTCTATATTCCTGATATTGGCTGTTTTTACCATTAGGATAAACATTAAGTGTGCCAAAAATTTGTTCTGGAACTGTTCTGTGGATAAATAATAGTTGAATCTTTCTCTAAGCTGGTCTATCAGACTCTATGTCCATGTAATGTTACTTTCTTACATCTGAGAGAGGTACCACGCTAAAAGCCATGGAGACAGTATTTTTGGGGAAATACTTCTTCACATCTGTATTAGACTTCCAAGTATTCAAACACTCTGACAATGTAGTAAAAGCAGCATGATGCACACAGCATTAAAAACTTCACAGATAGATACCTGATGACATAGGAAACACAAGTGCCATCTAAACATCAGAAAACACTGGGAGGGTGACCAAGTACTGGCACAAGTTGCCCAGAGAGGTTGTGGAGTCTCCATCCTTAGAGCTATTCAAAATTTGCCTGGACATGGTCCTGGATAACCAGTTATAGGTGGCCCTGCTTGATCAGGGGGCTGGACAAGATGACTTCCAGAGGTCACTTCCCACCTCAGCTATTCTTGTGTTTACCACACATTCAAAAGGGAAGAAACACAGCCAGTTATGACTGTTGTTGGCATCCACTGCATCTGTAAATCAGTTACAAAAGGTATTTGTTCATTGCATCTGGAATTTTTCAAACTTCTTCAGAAGCTAAGAGCCCTCAGGAGCTAAACATTAGTGTTTACTCTCTGCCAGAGAAGTCACAAGAGATTGATTACTTGAGAGCAAGTGGGGAAGGAGAGATACCAGCTTGAATCCTGCACCGTTTCACAGGCTGTGCCTCCTGGCAGCTATCCATTTTACACACAAAGATTAGCCAAACACATCTGCTGACCTCTGCGGTGATGTTGTGGAAAAGGAAGACAATCTGGGTCCCATTTAGGCAAAATCCTAGGTCAGCTGAGCTTTGCATGTACCCAGCATCCCAAACTCCCTAGGTATCAGTGGTCAAGACTGTGAACAGAATTGTGTAGCGTTGAATTGTGTCAGCTTCAGTCCCAGCATAGTTTTAGGCTGTACATCTATGTAGGACTCACCTGACTAACCTTCAGGTAACAAATTCACCCTGATTAAACCTACATCCAAAACAAAGAGAGAGGTGGGTAAAGGCTATAATCCATGGAATTAAGGTGGGGAGGAGAGTAGGGAAAGGTTGAGGTTCTTACCATATATTTTGATATGTCCTGAAAATGAAATTTACGTTGTGTTCTAATTTATTTTTTTCAGGCATAGCAGCAATGTTTGTATCCTTCCTGGTAGGTTTATATTATAATACCATTATTGCCTGGGTAATGTGGTATTTCTTCAACTCCTTCCAAGAGCCCCTGCCTTGGAGTAGCTGTCCTCTCAATGACAACAGAACAGGTATATTTTATGAAATATTGTATTTTGTTGCACAGTACAGTTTTCTGTTTCTAGCAATTAGCCTAACTGAGCCTCTTTCTATAAAGGAACAGTAAGGCATAGCAGGCCTGTCAGGAACACAGTGCTATTTTAATACTTGTGTTTGTGAAGAGTCACATTGCATAAAATGTGATCAACACGTAAACTTTGAGACAAACTCTGACTTTTTATGTGTAACTTCAGGGCTGATATTGATAGGTGTGTTCACATACAGATTATTCACAAAGTACAAGTCTAGCATAAACATTAACATTTTCCAGATTTAGACAATGTGTTTCGTCCATCTCTTCACCAATAGCCCTTCATTAGCATATTGAAAATTAAAAAAAAAAAAAAAATACATAATACATATGAAACATCTGTACCTCTCAATATGACAGCAGTCTATAGCTCATTAGAGGCTGCTTAGTGACAGCAGCTTTTTTTTCCATAGTCAGTCCTGCATGAAACAGTATGAAGCAGGTTTTTCTGGTGGGTCAGTGAACAGCTCTTCAGAGAGCTTTGCTCCTCTCCTCCCCTCCCAGAATAAGTCTAAAAAACCTCATTAAGGGCAGGCCAGGACAGAATACTGCACAGGTCAGCGCATTGCAGGGGGCTGAGAATCCAACCTGTGTTGACAAGAGCTTGAACGATGCCCTGCAAAACAGAAAAAGTATCACTTATCTGAAGGAGATGTGGGAGGGAAAGAGCTGCCTGGCTGCAGGAAGGTGTGGGCAGGCACCCACACTCCATCAGGCAAGAAAGAGAAGGATGCATGTGGAAAGCCCAAAGTTGTGTGTTTTTTTTTTTAAGATGAGGTAGGAAGTGTACAATCATTGAAAAACTTCTGACTAACTGCTTTTCTTCTACTAAAAAAAGAATATTCTATACAATATACATGCATTTATGCTCGGGAATCCTCTCCATGCTTTCTTTGGCACAAGATGCTTCTAACCTCACATTTTTGTAAGAAAAAAGAATATAGAAGAGTCTTTGAGTAAGCTTCAAAGATTTTACCTGCAAAGTTGAAGAAATAGAAATAACAATAAAATCTGTATTAAAATCCTGTTTAAAAATCCTCTTTTAAATCTCTCATTTTTCCACGGAACCAGCCTCTAAGAATCTGAAATTTGCCAACAACAAGTCTTGGCATTAGGTGGTATAATTCAGAACACTGGTGTTTATTATTTTTCTTTATTTCAATTTAAAAAAAGCATGCAGAATGACAACCATTTTGTGGTTACAGATTACATAGAAGAGTGTGCCAAGAGCTCTCCTGTAGATTTTTTCTGGTACAGAGAAACGTTAAACATCTCCACTTCCATTGACAATTCAGGCACTATACAGTGGTGGCTTTTGTTATGTTTAACATGTGCATGGGGTGTACTGTACGTGTGCACAATCAGAGGCATCGAAACAACAGGAAAGGTACTCTATTTTGGTTTTGTGAGAGTGATATTCATTATGGTGTGATTTCTTATTCATACAGACTTAATCATACTGTAGAAACTGCCTGTTTCTTGAGTAAAACCATGGGCTGCTTTTTGAAGAAAGAAACTGAATGAAATGGAATTGGATTTGATTTGATTTAATTTGATTTGATTTGATTTGATTTATGTGGAGATTTTTGTGAGCAATTTGGTTTCCTTGTCCTTATAGGTCCAAGTAAAACATTATTTATGTATTATCCCCTTAACATTAATATTAACATTAACCTTAAATGCAGGATCAAGGGACTCTGTCTTTTTGCTATGGCCATTCTCTTCAAAATATAGATGTACAAATTTATTTGGATCTGCACTAGTCCTTAATATTATCTCTCTAAAAGAATGTTCAATATTCTGCTGCCCAGAGAAGTCCTAAGAGCCCATCCTTGCATCAGCAGCCTCAACCTGATCTCAGGGTGTAGATTATTTTTTATGTCGCTTTTGAATGATTTGAGTTGAATTTCAACAATGACAATTTGTCTTAAATAAAGCACTATAACTGTAAAAATGTTTATTATCAAAATATACTGTACATACTGTTTTTCTTGAACATAGTTTTCTGTGGTATATTAATTGTGAGTCAGTTGAAACTTGCTATTATTGTTAGTCACAGTACCTTATTTATTCCCCTCTTTTCTACCCTGCAGTGCTATTTTTATTCAAGTGTTCTGTTTTATTTAAGTGTTTTATTTACATGCTTCTTGTGCAGGCTGTGTATGTAACATCAACTCTTCCATACCTTGTGCTTACCATTTTTCTAATCCGTGGCTTGACACTGAAAGGATCAACCAATGGAATTGTGTATCTCTTCACTCCAAATGTAAGTCACTGCATGGTTATTCCCTTAGTGAAATGCCATGTAGTTCTTTCTGTAACTAAAAATTGATTGAAAATTAGTCCCCTCCATTGGTGCTTTTCTAACTATACCACAGTCACCTTTAAAATCTTGATTCTGGGAGGTCAGTCATTTGCACTGGATATAGAAAGTATACATATACACAGGCATTGTCCCTGTCTTTCTCTACCCCCACCCCTCCATTAGATCTGTTATAAAAAATGGAAGGATGGTCACAGAGCAATGCAATGGGGTTGCCATAAGGGAGCTTGCTTTCTTTTCATGTATTCTAGTTAAGGACAAGTCTAACTTTAAAGCACAAATTGTGCATCTGGGAGTAGAACTCATCTAATCAGTATGACTATATGGACAAAAGGCCTAAAAGAATGGTTTAACTATACAACAATTTTTAAGCAAAATTGAAAAGGGTTTAATTTTCCATGAGAAGACCTCTGAATGGTCATTATTAATGCTAAACAATAAACACCTTTTCTGGAAAAAGGCATGACAGCTGTCAGCTATGGGAAGTAATTTGTTTATTAATTTTCAAAATACTTGTATAAAACCTATACATAGGTTTTCTTCTGGAAAAAAAAAAAAAAGTAAGCTTGACCTCTTTGTTAATGTTCTTCAGAAAAAGTGAGTTCTGCATGGTTAATGTTCTTGTTTTAATTATTGTTTTAAATCCCTCATATTCAGTCTAAATAACGATGAATTCTGCATATGCTTAAAGCTGTATGTCTGATGCCTCAGGTTAATGAGCTGGCTAACCCAGTGACATGGCTGGATGCGGGTGCTCAAGTGTTTTATTCTTTCTCCCTGGCTTTTGGAGGCCTCATTTCATTCTCCAGTTACAACTCTATTCAGTAAGTAGCCAAGCCACAGCCAGATTTTACATGAATATTTCATTCTTTCAAATGAAGCATGTTCACTTCTGCCCTATCATTGCACAATAATTACTTGGGACTGGGGCACCATCCCCTCAGTACATCTCTGATCCCAGCTATCCTGAGCCAAGATTTCAGGTCCTGGTACTGGCTGTTTTCCTGCAGAAAGATGTGGTGACTCTGGCCATAGGGAAGGGAACTGTCTGCCCACCACCAGCTGATGATCAGGAGCTTCCTTTGCGGGAGTGCTCAATGCATGGTGTTGCCCTTTGTCTCCACACTGTTGAGGCTGGGTGATGGTACACACATTTCAAAGCAATTTACAGACCATAGTTTAAATCTTTGTCTTAGAGATTAGAAGATATATCTAGGAGTTTTGAAATTCAAATTCAGTTTCTTTCGTTATATATCCGATGGGGCCAGGGAAAAGATGGAGTATGAACTCCCATCACCCAGGGGATGGCCCGGTCAGCAGATTACAACACAGTGCTATATTCTACACTCACCCTTCCAAAGTATTGGAGTAACCACCATCCACATGCCTTCCATCCCTTCAGCATTGTCCTCTTCAAAGACAAAGTGTGCAGCATTCTCTGAACATAATATTTTTGATAAAAGTCTCCAAATCAAGTTTGGATTATCTGGTTTGGTCATGCATTCAGAAATCCATGTTTCAGGTTTGTCTTAGGTTCGACCACATCAGTATTTCAGTCACTGCTGTAATTCTCTGCCACCACTCTTGATTCCAGATATTTTTCAAAAGCTCATCTGGAACTTTTGGTGCCTAAGTGTCTTAGTGCAAGGTGATAAGCTCCACTTCAGGTCCAAGTCAGTGTTCCCAAAACCATGAGGAGCAGGCTTGAGAATGTTCTGCATCTTGCCAAAAGTCCCAAAGAAAGGGAGAAGTGTCCTTCTGGTTTTCCAACACAATGGGCTGTGGCGCTAGGCCACATTCTTTCAGTTCTCAATGATTCATACTTAAGGAGGAAAGTGCAGAAAGTAAGAAAATTCACACAAAGATATAAGAAAAAAAACATGCAAATACCATAGAGTTATACTGTGGTGTTGGGCCACCTGCAGCCCAGCACTAGCTGGACCAGGTGTAAGTAACTCTGCTCCCAGCTGATTTAGGAGTATAAACATCTCAGGAAATACTGTGAGGTTTCATTGTCATCAGACATTCATTCATTCGTAACCGGGAGGAGCTTGAGCATCTTACTTTCTCTGAAGGAAAGAAATATTTTTATCAAGCCTGTCACTGAGAATCTCATGTTAAAGTGAAAAAACTGACATGAGAATACAGCAAAGAATTTCAGTTCAATACCTTCTGCCCACTAAAGGACTGTTAGCAACAGTATAAATAAGGAAAAGTCACAGTGTCACAGGTCTTGGCTGGACAGGCTTGTCTTTCCTCTCCTTTTGAAGGTGATCAGAAAATTAAATATGATAACATCAAGTTAATCTCAATAGTGCTCTCTTGTCCAAGAGAAATACAATAGCTAGAGCTTTACAGCCTTCACATAAAACCATTAACTAATTTAGTATTGATTCTTTATCTTCTCTCTCAAATGAAAGTCTCTTTCTGGCTCTGCAATTTTTTCATCTTATACAGATATGTTGGCAAGTGTCTGCAGCAGAGAAATCTCTACAAAGCAGCTTAACTTTCGCGATGTAATATAATAGCTTGTCTGTCCAACCTTATCAGCACAACGTTCCATTGTATTTCCAATACTCGAGAACATTTTGAACCACATTTGGTCCAATAATCAAACAAAACTCTTCCTGCAACTGTACTATACCAAACTGCTGTGGAAACTTTTGGTTATTTTTCCCTCCTGATTGTCTGAATTCAGATGCAAATCTTTCACCTTGCAGCAGTACATCCCAGCAAGTGAAATACAGCTTATGCCAATATGTGTCTGCACACAGGTGTGTCAAGCCTGAAAAGGAAAAAACATACTTTTTTGCCCTTCATGTTTCACTTTCCATGAGCCAGACATGGAAACAACCCAGGCAGTTATTCCTTATGAATAGGATTACTTGGGGGGAAAGCGGGGAAAGCCTAGGTATTAAACTGCTTAAGGCATCAACTTTTAATTCACTAAATCTATCTTTAACGGCTGTACTTGTAGATTCTTAGTGAACATACTGCTGTATTTATGCGTCTGAGGACTACTTTTTTGTTAGTCTTGGTGGCTAGTTTTTAACATTTATTTTGGGAATGTGTTTGAATTCCATTCTTTTTTTTTTTTTTTCTCTTTGAATTGCAGCAATAACTGTGAGAAAGATGCACTGATTATCTCAGTGATCAATGGTTTCACATCCATCTATGCAGCAACTGTTATATACTCCATCATTGGATTCAGAGCCACAGAGAGATACGATGACTGTTTTGACAAGTAAGTTATTAAAAAAAAACCCAGAATATACAGGTATTTGTTTGGCTGAGGCAGCTCTGTTAGCCTGATGATAATAGTTTTATTATTTCTGGACAGTTACAACTCCTGACCCACATGGTATCAGACCACTCATGACTTCAAAAAAATTAAATCATTTGGCAACAGCTCCATAAGGAGTGATAACTTTTTGAACGTCCTAGATAGATGTTGCATAAGCTACCATATTTTACATTATTTCCTGATGCTTCCTAAAAGTAACAAGGGAGGAAGAGGTTTTTCCATATTTTAATATGTTTTTTTCAAACAGTTCTTTCAAATATAGCTGCAATTTATGTAACACTTTCTATTTACATAAAGTTAGATTCAGTTTGTGATACATTATTTCACTAAAGCATTCTAGAATATCTATAGTTTTAAAGGTAAATGTGAAAAATTAATCATTTGCAACAATGGATATGAAACTTTCAAAGGAATGTATTTACTTAACTGGATAAGGCAAGTTTCAATAAAACTGGTTCTGTGAAATATTGGATTTTACATTACTTCAAAAAACAGACAAAAAAGGATACTAGGCTGCTTCTGCTGCTATTTCTACTATGGCTGATGTCAAATCCCCAAAGGCCTCCTGACACAGGGGCCAAACTATGCAGTTCTGCCTTGGAGATCACTTGCAATGAGTCTCTGAAAGCACTGCTCATTTTAAGAAACCTCCTTGTGACCAGGCAGTTCTGGCAGTCCTGCAGAGTCCTGGCCACAGCTGGACCCCAGTGTACTCAGGTACTGCTAGTTACTCTGTGTGCTGCATTGGGAGATTACCCAAATCAATTAATGAAATTCTCCCCATTTTAATTTATTAGATGAAGCTCTACCAACCACTGGAAAATTATCTAGAAACTCTGCCAAAAAAATAATAATACAGAATTCACAGTGATTGACGCCTGCTGAGCTGATGGCATGAACGTAATATACTCAGGTCCCTGTGTCAGCTCTGTATTTAGGTTGCCTCCTGGAGATTTTAAATACTTAGGTCTCTTCAGATGTACCTAACTTTACAAGAGCAATTCAGACTTCCTTTTAAGTGGGGCTGCCAGACCCCACGGGTTCCAGCCAAGTTCCTCCACATCAGCTATAGAAGTGCATGATACATAACTGCAGACACCTTACACATTCCCAGAAGCTGCCCAGTCTAGGAACTGGTGCCCAGTCTGCAGTGCAAAGATGGGCACCTCACTTCTGCACAGGTCCCTAGACTGCCCATCCTTTTAGCTGTCAGCTGTGATGTGAAAGACAGCGTCAGACTCACCTTGGAAGGAGAAAGAAAGGACTGCACATGCACAAAACCATGGGACTTCCCAATCTCAAAATCTGATTTTGAGCAACAGAAATGTTGTTTCCTTTGTATCTTTATAAAAGACACTGTGCTCTTAATAACATCCTTGATGATGAAAATTAATCCTGAGGATCCTGAGGATGCTTACAGGTAAATAATTTCAAATTTCTTGTATTTCACTTTTTCAGAAATATTCTTACTCTGATGAATGCATTTGATTTGCCAGAAGGTAATGTAACCCAAGATAACTTCGAACAAATGCAGCAGCTATGTAACATGACTGACCCAATTACTTTTGCAAGCCTGAAGTTTGAGACCTGTAACTTGGAAAGTTTCCTAAATGATGTAAGTTTAACACCCTGACTCATATTGATACTATAAACATGGTAGGAATGCATAGCAATTTTTTAATTGCCTAATGATGTTTCTTATAAGGTTGTTGGGGTTTTTTATATTTCCACTGGTTGATTGCAATCGGGTTGGACTGAAGAATTACTTTTGTTTACCCCATTTTTCTTTTGAAGAGGCTGAAATTCCACTGAAAAGTACTGGCAATATGTCAGATTAGTAGCTAAACCCACAAGTGTTCTAGGCTGGCCTCATGCAGCTGGCAAAATAGCAGCAGGTATTTCTCTGGAACTAGCTGGTTGCAGCTGTGGTGGGGCAAGATGACTAGGGAAGAGACTCCCAGCACGAGGAAGCAGCTGGAGCAAGCCCTGCCCTGATTGGTACACGTGTGTCACAACACAGAAAGAATAGACCTTGACACAGGGCTGAAAAGTTACAAGAATATGTGGCTAAATACCTTTTTTTGTTGTTGTTAAAAAGGTGGTGAATTACAAATGTAAATAGATGGCCATAAAATTCCATGAAATAGAATTTGTATTATGATCACAGTAAATATATTGATGCATTATTTGCCTTTGTGGAAACAGAAAGCATACTTACTGTGGTATGGTGTAACATACACGAATTCTAGTGAATATTGATGTAAATTTAAGTGCTACGTCATGTTAGTGAGCCTCTGAAATCTTCCACAGGGAGTTGAAGGAACTGGCTTAGCCTTTATTGTCTTCACTGAAGCTATCACCAAAATGCCTGTCTCACCCTTGTGGTCCATCCTATTCTTCATCATGCTCTTCTGCTTGGGTTTGTCATCTATGTTTGGAAATATGGAAGGTGTACTTGTACCTTTACAAGATCTTAAGATTATACCCCCCAAAGTTCCTAAGGAACTTGTTACTGGTAAGTGCCTTTTTTAGTGACAAGTGACCTTCCCCCTCCCAAGGGAATAACTTGTATGCTGAAAAATCAACCCATCTACTTTCTGATCTGGCGTGGTCATAAGACTCTTTGATAATCTACTGAAGGTTTTCTCATGTCCCCTAAGGGAGCAGCTCCTGTGAGGTCCCTTTTGAGCCTGCAGAGAGCTGCTCAACCTGTGGCTTGTCCATCAGCTTGCTCATGATGATTATCATCTCCTCTGTTGGGAAGCTGGAGGACCTGAGTCCTTCACTCGGGCACATTTTCTCTCATTGCAACATTGTCCCATGGACTAGGAGGAAAACGACCTGTTTTCTCTCCTCAGTCTTCTCCCATTTAATCTGCAGCATCTCCCACCTCTGAAACATTAGGAGAGTTCTCCCATAGAGTTCTTACCTGCATAAAAACAGGCCTTCTCAGTAAACTGTTACCTTCAGACTGCAGCTGAACTAAAAGTTACTTACAAAGCTTTCTAGCTACTGGGAAACTCTCTAACTACTTTTTTTCTTTTTTTTTCTTTCTTTGCCTAAATGTGCTGTTCTTTTGTGTTTGGTTTTTTTTTTTTTTTTTTCCACAGGTCTCATTTGTGTGGGGTCTTACTTGATTGCTTTTATTTTTGTGCTGAATTCTGGTAATTACTGGCTGGCTCTATTTGACAGTTTTGCTGGCTCTATTCCCCTGCTGATAATTGCATTTTTTGAGATGTTTTCAGTCGTCTACATTTATGGAATAGACAGGTATGAAATACTAGTTAAACATTACTAGAAAGTAGTGCATAAATTGATTAGTTGTATAGCTGCAATCTTGTTACACCTCAGTGCATATCATTTCTGTTATAGAAATCACTGAAATGATGCAAAATTAGTTTAGGGTTGCTTATTGACTTGGGTTTTTAAATAGTTCTCAACAAAAAGAAATGATGCTTTGTCAAGAGTGTGGTGGGGATTTTTATTTGTGCATGAAAGATTTCCACTTTTCTATAAATACGTTATAATAGATAATGTTCTATAACAATCAGCTAAAATAAACACATCCCTAAGACATTGCAAGAAAATACTAAGTATAATATTAGCAAAAGTGCCCTAAAGTATATTAATATGAATGCAAATAATTTATTTTTAAAGTAGGCATCAGAATGTATGTATTTGCACCAAATATAAAATGCTACTATAGCACATTTACATTTTAAATACGGTGGCATTTGCAATAAATCCTCTTCGGGATAATTGCATCAAATATTTAATTAGCAGAAGCAAAGTACAAGCACATTGGCACTGAGCTGAAAGTTCAAAATAGAGGTATATCCCAGGAGTGTTTAAAGTGAATGCTGAGTGACATTGTCCAAAGCAGGGAACTCCAGGAACTCTAGGCAGGCTGCAGATACTGTTTTACAACAGGATGCAAATCCAAGGCTACTGAGCTATATTTTTAGCTGATAGATTCAGGACTTTATCACTTTATCACAGTGAGTAATTATCCTATCAAGTTTCTAGAGGAGTAATAGATAGAATTTCACCATCTTTCTGTTCATAATTAATGTATAAGAAATATGACAAAGCATGGGGACTTCAATCACCCATAGGTTTTGCTTGAACCTGTGCCAGACCCTTTAACTGTGGTGGTCCTGGTGATGGGGTGAATGCCCTTGTAGCCTGCCTTCACATACTTTAGAGTTTTATATTGCCTGAGGAGGCGTGAGTCAATTTAGGTAAATTAGACAAGCAGAGGGAGTACTCTAGAGAAATAAGACTTATTTTAATTTGTTAAGGACAGAAAAGTCTGTGTTGATCACTTTTTCACCTTTAAAATCTCAGAACACTTTACAAAACTATTCCCAGGACACAAACATGGGCTGAGTCCATAGAGGGATGAGGACTGATTCAGAAAAGAACTTCATGCTAAACTTTCGTGTTCCTGGCCAGTACACATCACTGTGGCTGTCTTTGAGTACAGAGCTTATCAGGGCTGCCCAAAAGTAGTGTTACCTGCTCCAGATGAGTTTCTGTGACCTTTTTCTGAGAAAGGGTCGTTGATAAAAAGATGGCTCTCTTGCTTGAAGGAGAACCTACATGTTACCCATGACACTCACTACACCTGGACGTGTTCTGCAACCAGGACATAGGGCTCCATATAATTTTAAGAATGATACCTAGATCTTAGAAGTTAGGGATGAAAAGACAAAATCAATTTACATAGTAATTGATATTTAATATTTTAATATTATTCTTAATAATATGTAAAGTTAAATATTGTTTCAGTACTCAACCTGAGAAAACTGGTAGAAACCCAGATTAAGCAAACATTAAACATAGAAACGAATTTTAAAAATTGCTCCAATTTTCTTTTGCTCTTTTTACCATTGTGTCATTCCTTTTAATTTATGCAGCTCTGAGATGTTTATCAAATAAATCATGAAACAATCCTGCAGTATGTTATAGTGAAAGTCCATCTGCATTGACTCTCATATTGCGTGTGCTTCATAGACTTCTTTAAGAAAATACATTTCCAAAAATAATTCTCCTGACTTGCAGTGATATATGCTTTAATTTGAACTACTTAGGTGTAACTCCTGATGTTGTTATCAATCATTGTTTCACACTGCCTTAGCAAAGTCCTGAGAAGAACAGCTAGGGGTAGTTTGGACTTCCTTGTTTATGAGCAGGCATTCTTTGATCCTGACCAGTTTTTACTGTCCTGAACTTCCTGGTTTTCTTTCTAGGTTTAACAAGGATATTGAGTTCATGATTGGACACAAGCCCAATATTTTCTGGCAGGTTACCTGGAGAGTCATCAGTCCTCTCATTATGTTAGTTATCTTCTTCTTTTATTTCGTGGTGAAAGTCAATGAAGAACTGCTCTACAGCGTTTGGGACCCTAGTTATGTAAGTATATAAAACCAGAATATTTATTTAGAATTATCTTGTGTATACTTCTTTAATGTAAGAGACACAGTCAGTGATATTCATATCTCATCTGAACCAGTTTTCTGGTAAAATTCTTATTACAAGACATAAAGTAATAATAAAAATTAACACATTTAGAATAATAAGTCCTAAATTCAGATGTGATGCCTGCAACTAGCATATAGTGACACCTGAGTAACTTTTCCAAAGTGAGCAAAACCAAAATATTAGTCCAGTTGTCAAGCAAGACTGAAACAGTTCCTCAGTAGGGATTATGGAAGAGCTGGAAATGTCACAACCTCTCTATGTTGACAAAGGACCAAATCTGTGAAGTCATTTTGATCTTGCACTGGTTTCTGTGTGCATTCAAAATCACAGAACTGCAGTAGTGCTGGTTACTCATTACTGACAGAAGAAATTAATAACAATTAATATTAATATCCAAATTTCTTCTTTCCTCTTCCAATGTATTGGTATAATTTAAATTATAATTGCAGCAATAAGTCACCTACTTTTCCTTTCCTCCCCTTGCAGAATAAAAAGCTGTATGTGGTACAGAGAAGGTCATATTAGAAAAAATGTGGGTCCCATCATTTTCTCTGTCACCCCATCTCTTCCCTGCCTGTCTAGCTTGGCTTTTTGTTCTCTGGCCTTATACCAGTCACCATCCTTAAGGCAGAAACAGTCATGCAGCACACTTAATTTGTGAAGGTGATTTTTTATTTTCATAAGACAGAGACAGAAAGGGTGAGAAAAGAAGAGGGGGAAATGGGACTGCTTTCTTCTCTCCTCCTTGGCAACCTCACTTCCTTCTTAAAAAATTTTCAGCCCTCCTGCACTCTTTGATTTTAGCCTTCCAAAGGCTGTTTGTCCACCAAGCCCTGGTGGCCTGTGAGCTTCCCAGGCCCACACTCCTTTGTGCCCAGGAAGCATGCCAGGAGCAGTCCCACCAGTCTCCCTTCCTGGCTTTTGCTGTCTTCACACCATCTTCTTTCCATTGCTTTTAAGTAAAAATAAGTTCAGAACAGATGAGGCTGGAAACCCTTGAGCTGTAAACTGCTGTGGAATTGGCAAATTATTGTGCCATTGTGGCTAGCTATTGTTCTGATTATGTTTTTGGTCTGTTGAATTACTGAATGTGTACATGGTCTCAGGTATTTGCTCCTCATGACTTTCTACAACTTGGCTGTTTACTCTTTCAGGAGGAGTTCCCCAAAACACAGAAGGTTGAATATCCCGGCTGGGTGTATGCTATTATTGTAATCCTTGCTGGAGTGCCTAGTTTGGCCATCCCTGTCTTTGCCATCTACAAAGCCATCAGAAATTGTTGTCAGAAAAAAAATGATCGTGTGGGCCTTATGATCTCCACATCCGAGACTTCTGTTAATGGAAACTTAAAGTATTCAGTATAAAACTATTTTTTAAAGTGTGGAAGAATGCTTTGTCAGTGAGAAAAGTAAAATATTTTTTTTAAAGAATCCAGAGTTAATTTTATTTTCATAAAAGGATAACTATGTGTTGTTTCCAAGTAAACATTTGTTTACTTAACAAAACAATGCACTGTGAAGAGTTAATGGCTTGGATCCTGGATGCAAACCAGCCGCATTTGCAAGTGACTGGGGCAGCAGACCAAGTCATTTGTCCTCCTTCTGGTTTTGAAGCGAGCTTGTAGTTCTCTGTTTGGGAATCCACTGCCCTTGACATACCGTAAGTGACTCTTCCACGTCCAATCATTCCCACTGGGTGGCCAATATGGAGGATAATTGAATACTGACTTCTCTTGCACATTAAATTGTGTTACTTTACATGCCACTGTGTTGCACAAAGCCACCAATATTATTTGTCTCATCCAGAAGTTTAAAATATTTAATAAAAACTTTTCTAAGTATGAGAATGGCATTTTGATTCATTTGTAATTCTGGATATTTTACTAATTGCCTATTACTTCCAAGTTCCCAGCAGATAGCAGTGCTTTTGCTGATGACAGAAGAGGTAATCTTGCAATGGGGCTGCAGCTGTTCAAGAAATGGCAAAATCTGCCTTCTCTGGCACCAATGAGCAAGCGGTGCACCACTTGCTGGGGAGGCCCATGCTGGTGGGGGATCCAAGGCATCCAAGTGGTGCAAAGCTTCTTGCCCTCATCTGTCACAATCAAGGTGGGTAGCTTTGTTCACGTACATGCATTCATGCGCACACACCTACCTTACAACTATTTTAGGCTTCTAGTTTCCATCTGACCCAAAGGAGATAAGTCCTGTTCCTTATGTGGTCACTGGAGAGAGGAACGGGCATCATTAAAGCACCTTGGCTGAATGCCAGAAGCAGACACTGTAAATGTCGTCTCTGGATAAGTGGTTGCTTACATCCAACTGTCCCTGTAGATAGGCAACACATTTGTATCACTTTGCACCTCTTTCTATATGCATCTTTTAAGACAAGAATTGATGAAATTGACAACCTCACAGTCCCCTATAATGTACTTTCTTACAAGAAATAGGGATATTTAGGGTATATCTACACTAGAGTGTATCTTTACAGTAGTATATCTGCTCTTAATAGAGAGTAAAGTACCAGGCATTGTATGTTTTTTGAAAGATCAAATTCATTTGCATTCCAATTTCAATTCCTTTTTTTTTTTTTTTAAGTATTTGAATGTGAGTAGTTATTTAAACTATTTAAAGATGTTATTCTGTAATGGGAAAAGCAATTTTTGTCAGCTTTTCCTGCTGAGAAAAAGCTCTCCCACTAAGAATGAGTACAACCAAGTTGGAAGCGGTTGGCTGCGAGTGGGAGGTATGAAAATGAGTGTGTTGCTAGAACAGCCTCTGCACAGCACAGGGCACCTCCTGATCCAAAGCGCAGCAGCAGCGGGGCGATGGTGGAGCGTGCCTTGGCAGCAGTGATGCTCTGTAAGTGCTGCCAAACCACGCAGCATGCGCTGACTCGTGCGTGCCCTGTGAGATATCCTGATAAGGGACTGGGAAGTTGGGTTGCTCCACCTATGGATATGGATGTTTGCAGAGCTGCAAGCACATGAACTGCGCTTATCAGGGGACACTTGTGTAGCCTAGATGTGAAATTGTTTTCTGGTTGGATGATCTTCTACTTGACCATATTTGTATGCTTAGCTGCAGAGCAGGGCTTTTTCTAAGTATCTTGGTGAAAAAAATCCACCTTCAGTTAGAAGCTCTTTCCATTTCAAAAAAGGGTAATCCAGGTGTAAAGTGTTGATTTAGTGAAGCTGTCTGGCTGATATCTTTAGTGTGGACTGAACTGATTTGGCGTGCAAAATAGCAAAGCCCTGCTACAGCTGGAAGACAACAGAAAAATGATCTCACACACTGTCAGTTGAAGAAAATCACTCAGCTCTTGCATTCATCAGTAACTATTTAATAAACAGTAAAAACAGTCACTTGGGATTCATTGACAGGTGGGAAGTGATTAACCTCTATGGTGAATGCTATGGTGAAAAGGGACCAGATTCTAATGTCTGAACATACACAGATCAATTTTTCTTGCTTTTTTTAAATTTACTTTTGCACTTGCAAAAGATGTCTTCAATCATTTAACTCTTAACAAACTAAAAGAGGAAATGTCAAGACTTACTTTATTCACAGATTTTTGCAAGTATTCTATAGTTATAAGAAGTCTGCTGTAAAGGTTTCTTTTTAATTATATTCAGTGTCACACTTCTCTGAAAGTATCTGAGAACAGAAGGAGAACAGAAAATAAATCCCTCTTTGATCCCAAGTTACCCATTAACAACATATTCCCACATTCTCTAATTATAGAAGGAACTGCAAAAACAGTGGTAACTCTGGGTATATAATAATAATTCCTGGTTTTGTTTTTAAACTGCAATGACACATTCCTTTGCACTACATATAAAGAAAGCTCCACCTCCCTTTCCAGGATCCTTCAGTCACCCCTGCATAAAACCTGTAGGAGAGACAGGTTTTGAAGGATCTTCCCATTTATAGGGACCTAAGGCTATTCCATTAAAATGTCAAAAGATTTATCAGCACCACCTGGAATCCCTAAGGAAGATGGCAGACCTAAGTGGGACAATAAGTTCCAGTATATTTTGAGTTGTATCGGATTTGCTGTCGGTCTGGGGAACGTGTGGCGATTTCCATACTTGTGCCAGATACATGGAGGCGGTAAGACTGAAACAGGACTTTGCCAAAATGTTAAACTACAATTCTAATATAACTATACTAACTTATGATGGGCATGGAAGTTATATATTTACATATCTTTTATTTCTTTTAACTATCTAATTCGCATAAATGTTTTGCAATAGTTAGATTAGCTTTTTCTATAGAAGTATATTTAATTTTAAAATCAGGTGTTCATTTAGGAAGTAAGACCAGACTGATGCTAACTTGCAGCAAAACTGATTAGTTCTTACACTGCTGGTACAGTCCCAATGGGAGGAGGAAACGGAACCTGCAGCTTGTTATCAGAAGAAATCCTGGGGAGGCCCCCCCAAACAAATGGTGTTTGTGTTTTCCTTTGGGAAGGTGAGCAAGTTGTTCCTCTCCCTTCTCTGATGCTCTTAGGAGCTACCTCATCATCTGGAACTGCCCCTGCAGAAAACTAAATTGCACTTTTTGATGTCTGTGAGGCTATTTAGAATGCTCAGCTGATAGACCACCAACAGGAGCCTGCCAGGTGGCACGGACAGCTGGCCAAGCCTGTCCACAGGCACAATTCCCACAGAGAATTGCTTTAGAAGGAACCAATTTAGTAAATATAAATGTATCATAAAAGAGTATGTGATAAATAAGCTCAGGAAGTGGGCCCATGTGAACCTCATGAGGTTCAAGAAGGCCAAATGCAGGGTCCTGTACCTGGGTTGGAGTAACCCCCAGTATCAACACAGGCTGGGGGATGAAGGGCTTGAGAACAGCCCTGCCAAGAAGGACTTGGGGATACTGGGGGACAAAAAGTTGGACATGACCTGGCAATGTGCCCTCACAGCCCAGAAGGCCAACCATACCCTGGACCACATCAAAAGAAGTGTGGCCAGCAGGTTGAGGGAGGTGATTCTGCCCCTCTGCTCTGCTCTGGTGAGACCCCACCTGCAGTGGCAGTGCTGTGTCCAGCTCTGGAGTCCTCAGCACAGGAAAGACATGGACCTGTTGGAGCGAGTCCAGAGGAGGGCCACAAAGATGATCAGGGAGCAGGAACACCTCCACTATGAAGAAAGGCTGAGGGAGCTGGGGTTGTTCAGCCTAGAGAAGGCTCCAGGAAGACCTTATTGCAGCCTTTCAGTACTTAAAAAGGGAGCTTGTAAGAAAGATGGGGACAGGCTTTTTAGCAAGGGCTGCTGCAATTGAACAAGTGGTAATGGTTTTAAACCAGAGAAGGGTAGATTTAGACTAGATAGAAGAAAGAGATTTTTTTACAATGAGGGTAGTGAAACACTGCAACAGGTTGCCCAGAGAGGTGGTAGATGCCGCATCCCTGGAAACATTCAAGGCCAGGTTGGACAGGGCTCTAAAGCAACCTGATGTAGTTGAAGATGTCCCTGCTCATTGCAGGGGGGTTGGACTAGATGACCTTTAAAGGTCCCTTCAAACCCAGACGATTCTATGATTCTGTGATTCTATGATTCTAACTCACCATTCACAGCAGATTTTGAGATCTGCCATGGTAAGCTGTCTAAAGCAGTAATAAAGCAAACTGTTTCAGCCCAGTATTATTCATTACCTTTCAGTTAACTGGAGAAACAGAAAATTCAAAACTGGAGAAACTGAAATGACAGAAAAAGTTATTAAATCTAAGCTTGTTCTACTAAGGTATCTGTATTATTTATGAACTACGTATGTTTGAATCAAGCAAGGAACCAAGAATGGATGCTGCCTTTAATGGAAAGAGGTGTTTTAGAATGAAGTGGCCACTTAGGGACTCTGATAAGTAGCTGAATGAATGAGATATACTAGGTTGTATGAGTGAAAAATAATCCTGACATGTATAAGCAGAGCACTAGGAAGCAGGTGGAGATATGGTTACCAATACTAAGAAAACTGAACTTCTGACTTCTTCTGAAAGTCCACCTTTCAAAGTCAAGTTAAAAAGTCAGATAAAAAGCAGAAAAGTCCCAACACTTACTCAAGGTCTGGGAAACTTATCTGACAAGGAATGACCTTAGAATCTTATCTGTTCTGTTCATGAAATTGAAAATGAAAAGGTATGTTTATCATAGTCTATAAACAAGCAAATGGAAATTATTTTGGTGGCAAGGAGCTATTTAACTGTGAACATGTAACAGCTGCAAGTTGTGATTACACAAATTCAAATAAGAAAAGAGAAGAAACAGTAGCTTAGATTCCTCCCAGGAGACTTAACATTTTCCATTATTTATTTGCAAGATGTGAAACTCAGTGAAATTCTCTCAGAGGAGTGCCAAAACTGGGTGTTTAGAAAGCCATAGGTACAAGCACACTGTTTCTCTACATTTGCCCATGGGAATGGCTGGAAAAAGCCTGTCACTTCTGTTGTTGACACATGCTTTAATGAAACATGATAAACACCTTTAGAGAGACACCCCCATAGCATATATGGCATGGGGGCTGCAAGGAAAATGTTCTTCTTCCAGGCAAATACCTTACAGCATCTCAGGTGGCCTTTCTATTCTGGAGCAAGAGAACAAATATTCATTATGGATAGACAACATAATAAAACTAAGATGATGTGATATTTTTGTAATGTAATGAACATTTAACACAAAGTGCTCAGTGGAAGGTTTGAAACTAACAGATAGGACCATAGCAGGATGCATCTCCTTTGCACATCTCATTACACAGAGCTGCTTCTGGGGCCACCAATGGCATGAGGCTGCATGAAATTTGTGTTTCAGGGTTTGGGGCAAGTCTCTGTTATGGATTAAGATGAAATATTATTTTACTGACCATAAAAAGGTTCTCACACCTTCCCATGAAGCACCAAGGGACACTTCTCTGTGCTGGATGTGGGGAACTAGCTGTGGCCAGCTGTTTGCAACCTCTTCAGATCCTGGCCTCACTTCAGAAGATCAGCAACACCTGCCTTCTACAGAAGTATGATCTCTCTCCTCCATCCCCCACCTCCAGAGTCCCCTGCATTTCTATCCTGCAGACCTTTACCACCCCAGGAAAAGTGCAAGTGAAGGAGACCCATGACAACATTTGTTATGGACCACACAGTTCTTGGAAAGTGTGTTTGCCTGTGTATCCAGCTTCTGAGCACTGATATATCCCACATGAGCTGCTAGGGACAAAAAAGACCAATTTTAGAGCAGGTTTAAAGATAATAAAAATAGGAAAATGCTGACAGGACAAAGTCATTCCTTTGCACCGTGAGTAGTGATTTTGTTAGTGAAAAATTGGTCTAAAATAGCTAGCAGACTCAGTAATGGTATATAGCTACTTTGCATCACTACAGTGGCACAAGACAGTGGTGAATAAAGTTCAGTGTATGGATGTATGGCCAATGTTTGGTCACTGGATTTTAACAAAAGGCTCAGAGAACTCAACAGCATGATGGACTCCATAACAAAGTGGTATAGGGTTTGTGAATAATTTATCCCAGAAAGCTGGTGTTGGAAGAGTTTGAGTGAGTCATGAAGACCACCAAGACAGAGCTGCTGGGTTTACACCAGTGTATAATGTAGTTGTGGTTTTCTTCTGCTAACTTAAAGCAGTGATGTGATTTGGGGTTGCATTTTTGAAAGCAAACAACTCATTCAAAAGCTTGATAGATTTTTGGGGGTACTGGAACATAAATCCTGCTTCTGTGCATCTGAAAATGTGAACATGGGAGAGACCAGTGGCATAGGGGTTAACTAGGAGCCCTGAGAGGTGCAGGGGCTCCCTGCCTGCAGCCACAGCCCCGAGTGCAGCGAAACCTGTTATGGATAGGGCATAGATGTGCTCTAAAGCTGAACGGCTTCTGGGGTGCAGATCACAGTTTCACAGCTGGTTCAGGTGATATCCAAGTGTTTAAGAGTTAGGCAATGTACTTTTCCTCATTTCTAAATCTTTTCAAAAACAAGAGATAAAAATAAGTGCTTGTATATTTGTCTCATGTCAGCTGTTCTCATCAGACCTCTGGACCTTATTCATTGCACATTAGTGTTACTCAGTAACTTGGATCTAATATAATATCAGTTTTGCTGACATTTATCGCCTGCTGTCGTTACTGATTATTTGGATTTATTGCCTGGGTTAAGTTAGCTATTTACTTTTCATGACTAATGGATATGAAGGCTGTTTGCCACTGTAAGTGGAGACAAATACAAAGGTTCCCAGGCAACTGGAATTGAAAAGAAGTCTCTAAATGGCCCAGTATATAGTTTGTCACTTAAAACTGAGACTTAAACAAGCCATATAGCTATATATGTACACATACAGTCATCTGAGTATACTTTAAAAAAAATAAAGCAATTCAGTTCTAGCTGGACTTACTGCAGTGTTTTACTTTTGATTATACCTAGTACATATGCTTGTCTAACCCATGGGTATTAAAAATGTGCATAGTGCCCAAGCCTCCAGGATGACCGAAAAGTATCTTTAATGTAAAATAAAGTTTCTTTCTAGGAAAATAAATACAAATGAACACTAAAGTCCTGCTAAAAATGGACAACTGTTTACTTCTGGGGCAATGATTTACAGACTTTCATAACCTGTGGCCTGCCTCACCTTTTGCTAGAATTCGAACTACAACTTTCTGCAAAATGCAGTTGCCTGGCTCAGTGTGTCCTCAGAAGGAAAATAAAATCTGAGAAGAGCAACAGGTATACCTGGAAGATACTGTTTGTTAGGGGAAAAAAAAAAAAAAGTAGTATATTGGGAAGAGCAGAACGATTCACTATTAGAAAAATTATGTTACAAGCAAAAAATTTCATTTTCTGGATTGTTACCATGTCCTGCTTAAGTCCTTAGTGAAAAGGCATTTGGGGTTGATCCTTTCATAAGTTGTTGTACTTGGTTGCCCTTTACAGCTCAGGTTAGCACATGGGTGCTACTCACTTGTATGCTTCAGGCATGTGTATTTCATGGGGAAGTTCAACAAGGTTATTTTATAAACTGATCTACATGTGTTACCCATCTTTGTTTGAAATGGCTATTGCTCCCTTGGTTTTCTGGACATGGCTTTAGCTCCTTCATTGTTGCTCAGGGAGATATAGTGATTTACATGGGAAACAACCCTGCAAAGTCTCAGAGTCTGTAAGACATGCAATGTGGCCTGTAAATTGAAATATGCTGCACAAATATGACATTTATAGTAGCTCATACTTTTCATCTGGATAAAGGCATGTGCAGAAGACGTAACAAAGATCATGAAGTATTGTCTTCCAGAGAGAGGTGAATGAGTTGCTGATTTTTTTTTCCAACCTGATGTCTTGATGTGATTCATTGCTGCGTTAGTTACTACACTGCTTAGCTGAACTCCCTTGGAGAAAGGGAGACAGGTCTAATAATCTCCTTTCAATCTGAACTAGTTACCACCCATTGCAATTTCTTGTAGATAAAACAAATTATCACAGGTATCTTGCCATTAAGTTCTCAGTCTTTTGGAAAAATGCATCCATCACCGTTTCTCCTAGGTATCAGCAGAACTGGTGAAGTGGGTCTCTGAATGATCGTTGCATCGTATTGTACTGAAATGTTCTTTCCAGATTTTTCAGACTGTACATATGTGTTTCCTTTGGAATTATTATTTTGCCACTTTCCAGGTCACTTCTGTCTTCATTATAATTATGTTTTTCCATTACTAAATCTCTGATCTGAAGGAAATTCATGTTCCAGCCTTCCAAATACTGTTGTGTCTTTAGATCATCATTTCAAGTAACTTGCCTTACTTCTGCTAGCTGATCTGCAGGCACTTGGTAAGATGCAATATTGAGCACGTACATCAGTTCCTCTAAGTTTTTCTCTACCATTAAGGAAATCTTCACTGGCACTCTAACATCAAGCAAAGGTATTGAGTTTTCTTCTCTGCTTCTCACTGAAGATCATCAATTTCTGCTGGTTGTGGTACATGTTGATTAGGGGGTCACCTGGCTGATACTTCAAACTGCTTCACATTTCCAGTAGTGAGGTCTATTGCTCTCTCTTTCTAAGATGTGACAAAACCAATTTGGCCACTTCACTCTGCTTTGCCAGCTGCCGTGATTCAGCTTTAGACCGTGCTCCTTCGTAGCCTCCTGGCCATTCTGCCCTCTGGTGCATCAGCGATTCTCAACAGTCAGCGTAGTAGTTCATGCGCTTTTCCAGATTATCATGTCTAGGTGATATAACAGAAATTGTGCCCTTCAAGTGTCATTTTGCAGGTAGAGGGTTGAATATGGTTGAGCGGTTTCTTTCCTGACCTGATTTGCTTGTACATTGCAGTCGAGGGATCAGCTTTTCAAAACCTTCAGTGTATCTAGAGCGCTCCAGGTATTTTTTTCTACTGCCATGACTATAGAGCTGCCTCTACTCTAACGGTTCTTCTGAGTTAGCAAATGATACTGCTTGTGCTACACGCTGGTGCTCCTTGACACTTGGGACTCTATTGTTAATGAAACCAGCTTACCAATATGTGCAGCATTTGTAGCTGATGACATCCTGATTTGAAAAAGCTCTTGTAGGCTTTCTGTGCCTTCTCCTGTGCACGGGCATTGTTCCTCAACTTTGCAGTATCCTTGTGCAGGATCTCCTTCCAAAATAACTTTAACTTTGGTAGGTTGTGGACAGTTTAGGGCTTTTTTTCCTTGAACTTATTTTAGTAGTGCATGTCTCTACTTGCATCTTGAGTGTCTTTCTGACAGAATAGATGGTGTAGACTAAAATTTTCCTAGGTCATGCCTCAGGAATATAACTAAATTGTGCCCTGGTTATACTTCTGATTTTTATGGGCATTTCTCCAGGCTTTTGAGGTACTTACAAATGCTTGATCATGATCATTTTTCTTATTCATTTTTTGATAGGAAAAAAGTTACTGAAGCTTAAATTTTGCTTATAGAGGTTCCCTCCTGGGCTTGCTTCTTGTGTATGTCTTCTATTTTCCTTTCACTATGGAGCATATAGATCCAGAGTATCTAGATAAAAATTTACCTAGAATATCCAGATATAGAATAATTTGCTTCCTGGCACTTCATGATTGTTTCTGCTAAGGTTTCTTTTTCCCATGCCTCATGGAAGCCGCACCTACTGAGTTTCTGCTGTACCTGTGCTACACACCCCATGGGTGCTGATGGGGTTTTGTTGTGCCTGTGTCTGAATGCTCTGTTTTCTGATACATGGTCTGCGTTTAGTTCCAGCTTGCTGCTTCATTCTGCGTCTTGGATTTTCTTCTTGTCATTTCCATGGTTAGATTTCTCATAGCATTTAAAAAAAGAAAAAAGGTATTTAAATTCTGACTTTTGGCACATCCTCCCTTACCTGTTAAACAGAAGCCTTCACTATACAGTTCCAGAGGGTTCCTACTCACTATTAGGTACCTGATACCTTTCTGGTATTCTTTTTCTTTCTATGGGTGGGGGATTTTATTGTGGAAAAGAGTAAGCTTCAAGTGCTTGAGCAGACTGTCTGTGCTTTTTCTGAATACCTCTTTTTTGCCTAAAAATACTGTAAAGCAAAGGAACGAATAACTGAAAATATGTATTTACACGACAAGCCATTTATCTGAATTAGGTTTGAGAAAGACTAGCTCCATTAACTATTTCTTCTTAGCCCAATCTTCTGCCATATTTTCATATTTGCAGATAGCATAATTTTTATATTGTTTTCATGGAAAACCAGTATTTTCTTTCCATGTGTGACATTATGTTTTGCCATGCTGTAAATGACTGGAGTTACGTACAAGCCAGCACAAAGTAAACAGGCTTTTATCAGCAGAATATCTAAACATGCTCTGCTGTCAGTGGTTCAACTAGCAAACAGAAAAGGGGAGAGAGATAACAGAGGGCAGTTTGCACTAATTATTACACGGTTATTTCCAGGGAGATATGATATGGGAGACAGGTTGATCCCTTACGGAGCGTTCTGCTAGCAAGGGCTCAGCACTGCACGGGTTGCAGCGATGGATGGTGTGAGGCCAGGCAGCTGGGAGAACAAGCAGAGTGCTCCACACTTCGGTACTCCAGTCACTTGTGTGAACATTTTGCTCTTCCCTGGAGACAGCCCAAGGCATCAGGCTGTCAGGAGGGCTAGGTGGGTGCCCTCAGGTGCGATGTGTAAGGGGATATTGCAGCAGATTTGAAGGAGTGAAGGACTGAGCGTGGCAAGAGGTTACTGAGTTCTTGCAGAAGGGACATACAAATTCCTTAGTATTTACATGGAAGCTTCAGTAAGTAGCTCCAGGTGAGATTTCAACAGGTGGTAAAACAGTTAATAAACAAACTATTGTGGTCCTTAACTCCTTCTGCAACTCCCTCTCTTGGGAGAGGGGTTATAACAGCCACTTTAGATATTCCTCCAAGCAAGGGGACTACTGAGCAGGGGTACTGAGGAGTCAAATTGAGGATTTAACATACTGTGAGTTAACTGTGAGACTCTGATTTCAAATCTGCTTCTCAGTGGTTAAAAACATCTTAAGAATTCAGATCATAAGGAGAGATGTTTATTTCCACCTTTGGCAAATTAAGAAGAGTCCATCATTGAGAAGAGCTTCGCCAATTTTTGTTCCTATGTATTTCTCAATAAAGGGCTAAACCATTAAACAACAAACCTTCTCTGGATGTTATATGTAGTTATTGCAGCACCTAGCAATAGGTAGCAAAGTTATTGGAATACCTTAGCCCAAGTAACTCAGTTTATATGCCCAGTCTTTCTAAACAGTCAGTGATTGCAAAACACAGGAGCCATTCCAGGAAGAGACCAGAAATCTTGCACATTCCTCCAGCTCCCTCTCGGGGCTGAAGACAGAGAGGAAAGCCAAACTGTTCTGCTTTGCTCTCTCAGATGGTGATGGTGGTGCTCCTCACTCTGCCAGCCTGGAGAGAGGGAGGAGGTTTCCAGAGCTGGAAGAGCAGAGCTGGGCAGACTCTCATATGAATTTGGAGGCAAAGCTGAAATAGTATATTACAAGGCACAGGCTTATTGACAAGAGGATGAGGAGCACATTCGGTGTGAGTTGGTAGGAAGATTGGGAGGGGGCTGAGGCAGGAGTTCTGTCTTTGTTTCCCCAGACAAAAGGGGCTTTGTGGTCACAGTGGTTGTTGGTCATGGCAATAACCTTCAATCTATTACACTTTTTCAATCTAATTGGACGTTTGGGCAGGTGGTTTAATCATACTGATGAAACTTCTCCTGGTCTGACCAAAATGAGTATCTGTGCAAAGGAGGGAGACCCAAACCCATGTCCCTTCTGAGGCAAGGCAGCGAGATGAGGCGTTACACACCATTTTGCAGGAACCACCCAGGCTGCCGACAGGATTGATACCTGTTTGCAGGCACCCAACAGCATGTGCTGCCTCTGGCCCAAGGGAGCTGCTGTGGGAAAAACAGGGAAGATGTTGAGGATACAAAACAGGAGGAAATCAGGTTTCATTGTTCCCACATCTCACCAAACAACTTCAGTCTTGCTTTCAGTTTTTCATTAGCCAGAGGCTCTGTGCTCTGAGCACAACTGCATGCAATAAAGTAACCTGGCCTCTTGGGGGTCTCTGGCGCAAAATCCTGCTTTACCAGGGGAGGATGTGGAACACACGCCCGAGAGCTTTAAGGAGGGAAACAAGGTGATGCACTGAAGGAGAAACAGACAGTATAGGGGAGAGGCAAATCCTTGTGCTTTATGAGCAGGAGGAGAAAAGAAGATGCTTAAAAGAAAGGGAAATGGAGGAAAAAGGGAGGCTATTTATAATGGGCTGTAGCACTCCTGGAGGGGAAGTGTCCTGCAGCACTAAGCAATCCAGTCCTTCCTCCTACATCTTCACTAACAAAATTACCAGTAACAGATGTTACTTGGCAGGTATTCCTAGTAAGGATAAGTCCCACAAGGACTTTGTTAGGCTCATAAGGCAGACAAATTACAAAACAGTAATTTCAGTGAGATGTAGATAATCATGTGGCTCAATTGCACTTAATTGTGTTTTCAGGGGCTTTCCTGATCCCATACTTCATCGCTCTTCTCTTTGAAGGAATCCCACTGTTGCATCTTGAACTGGCCCTAGGACAGTGTCTGAGGAAAGGCAGCATTGGTGCCTGGAACACCATCTCACCTTACCTTGGAGGAGTTGGTATGTCTCTCGGTGTCCCAGCTCAAGGAACCACAGCTGACTTCCCACCCAGCACTCACTTCCTACAGATCTGTGCCTGATGCTTGTTAGGATATAAAAAGAAAATTTTTACAGTGAAAATTTTTACAGTGGTGAGACACTGGAACAGGTTGCCCAGTGAGGTGGTAAATGCCATCTCCTTGGAAACATTCAAGGTCAGATTGGACAGGGCTCTGAACAACCCAGTCTAGTCAAATATGTCCCTCCTCATTGCAAGGGGGTTGGACTAAATGAACTTCAATGGTCCCTTCCAACCCAAACCATTCTATGATTCTATATCGCTCCCATCAGGTGTTACCCCAAGCACATGGCAGCCTTAAATGCAAACCTCATAACCTTTGCTGTGGGAAGCATAATGATCTAGAGCTCTGCTAGCCAACACTGCCCCATTCCTACCATACCTTGGAATTTACACAAAGCTGCCTGCCCACAGTTCTTGCTCCTCCCCTAGAGTCTTCCAGGAGACAGTCTTCTCCTTCCAGGGACAGTTGAACTAGAGGGGGGACAGAAAGATACAAAATCAGGAATGGGAGCCTAGCACCGGCTAAAGATCCTAAAGCATGTGGGAAAGTTTCCCTCTGGGACAGGGGTGCACAGTGGGGTTATTGAAAGGAGATTAACAACATGGCTGGGCACAAGGGATAATCCACACACCAGCGTGCATCAGACTGGTGTGCAGTCCTGTACCAGCAATTTTTTTTATTTATTCAGTTTAACATACACTGAAAAACCACATCTTATGTCCTGCATACATTATTAGGCTGCAAAAAATGAATGGGAGCAGCCACTGTTAAAGGGCTGAACCATCAACTCTACCAGTTTTGAGATAGCAGCCTCCTGCCTGTGGGGACAAGGAGAAACCCTCCGACGCCCCAGCCAGCACTGCTGGATCATGCCCTGCTTTAAACAGATGCCTGAAAATGGGATTGGCAGCAACAGCCATGCCTGTGGGGGTGTGTGGGAGGAGAAGGGGTAACAGGACTTATCTAAGGGCCAGAGGGCAACCAGGAAGAAATACCAAACAGCAGGGTGGTGCCTCCAGCTAAACTCATCTCCTACAATTAGGCATGTCCATTCTCCCTTTGCAAAAATGCAAGCAAGCAGTAATCGTGGTGGTATTACTCTTCCTTCCTTATCATAGGAGCAAAACAATTACCATTTTAGGGCATATGTCCATGATTTGGGACAAAAGAATGCCCTCAAGCATGCTATGAAACTTCAGTCTCTTTTGTTCTCCATTATTAAAGTTGTCCCGTGTTGCAGAAAACAATGTATTACATACTAGAGCAAAGATTTCAACCCTTATCTTCTATATAAGTAAGGAGTGTCAGCCTCCTTAGAGTAGGGCTGGTGAGCTGGGGGACTCTGCACCACTCCTTGGCTATTAAGGACACAAATGACCGTCTTTCATTTGAAACATCTCTTAGGGAAACAGAAAAATCTTGAAAAATTAGGAAATGTAAGCTTCTAAGAGCAAGTGCTGTAACTGATAGTTTTTTCCAAAGCTTTTCTAAGTTGAAATGTTGTGCTTTCTGCAGGGGTTGGCTCATGGATGGTGTCGGTTCTGGTGAGCCTATACTACAACACTGTTTTAACCTGGGTGATGTGGTATTTCATAAACTCCTTCCAAGAACCCCTTCCTTGGAGTGTTTGTCCTCTAAATGAAAACAGAACAGGTAACTACCACTTCGACCATCACTGCTAGCAAAAGGAGGATCACAAATGTCAGAGTCTGGGGGCTAACAAGAGGAAAAGGGAAGCTTTGTTAATTTTTGATGCTCGTGCTATGATACAAATACCAGTCTGAAAGAGTGTCCTCTGCTTTCTGACTACGGAGAAATAGTTCTTTATCAAGACACGTGAGATTACTAGCATAATTAAGAACAAAATTTATGACTATATCTTTCAGTAACTGCTTTAAATGAGGCTTTCAAGTTTTCATAGATGGAGATGTATTGGTTATGACTCATAAGCTCTTACAGAAACCTTTCAGCTCATTTGCCATGATGTGCTGAGAAAGATCAGCTGAGTTGCCAGAGCAGGAAACACAACCCTACTGAAGAACCTTAGTTTCTGCCTGTAGATTGCCAAGACTAGAGCAGCTAACCAAGAAACACCTGAGAGGAGAAGCCTCATGTGATTTGGCCCTGTGTTGTGCACAAGACTTGATTTGTTTTCTTGTCAAAAAACTATGAGTCACAACAGCCTACTCATCACCCTCTCAGGAACAATAAAATCCAGAAAGTCCATGACCCCTTTTGCTTGATTTCAAAATAGGAAATGAAATAGCAGTGTTTTAAAGAAAATAAAACCAACCAACTAAAGAAGCAAAACATTTTTGAGGTAGCAGAGAAACTACTTAAAAAGGGAATCTTAGAGGCTCAGACCAAATTCACACTATCTGCTACAAAAACTGGTGTAAGATCAAAGACAGACAGTGTACCTAAGCAGGATAAAGACTGCTCTCAGTTTTTAAAAATTATTTTTCAGCTTTCTTTTTTGTTCAGAGCATGAGAGACACAAGTTCCAGGGCAGAGCAAGAAATGTAATCTGAGTAAGAGCCTGTGCTGGGTGTGTTTGTGGAAGAGGTTTTTGGTAGCCGGGCAGGGGGCTACAGCAGTGGCCCCTGTGAGAAGCTTCTCAAAGCTCCCCCGGCTCCAAGTCAGACCCACCCCTGGCCAAGGCCAGGCCAATCAGTGATGGTGGTTGTACCTCTGTGATAACGTATTTAAGAAGGGGAACTTGGGAGTAGGAGTGGTTGTGAGGAGGACACCTATGAGAACACTGAGGTTAGTGGAGGCAAGGAGCTAAGAAAAAAGACAAAACATAGCAGAAGTCAACTTTCTTTTAGAGAACTTAGGACTATTCTAGAATAGGAAGACAATTAGACATCTCCCATCTTTGTTACAGAAGTAGAGAAATAGGATTCTTTCATTTCTCAGGATACAGATGTTGCAACTAGTAATTTACTAGTAACTAGTAAATGTCTTCCAAACTTGCTTTGGAGATCAACTTTTTAATCAACTAGTTTGATATACAAAAACCTGCATTTTTAGTTATGCATCTTTTAGAAAATACTGAAGAAGTCCTTTACAGGCAGAGTTTTCAATACCAGTGCCAAGATGGGAAGAACCTGCCCTTCTCCATCATTACTGCAATGCTCTCTCCAGGGACCTGCTTCTGAAGTGAGTCAAGTAGCAGCTGTTCCCCTCCACCAGCTGAACATAGACTAAAACAGCATTATTTCAGGCTCACATACTTAATCTGGG
This sequence comes from Athene noctua, assembly GCF_965140245.1. Lineage (NCBI taxonomy): Eukaryota > Metazoa > Chordata > Aves > Strigiformes > Strigidae > Athene > Athene noctua. Next base: position 70,962,116 of record NC_134038.1, on the reverse strand, counting down.
ACTAAAGTGGCAAGAGCAGCAAAGCTTTCCACTACATAGCTCATTACTCATACACCCTGCTACACTCCACATGGACTTTCATTCAATAGCCAGACTGTGTATTCAGAGGTATCTGGGATTGCACTGGTCAGTGTGTGTCTGGGTGCACATCCAATTCTTTTAATTCAGAGCTGAGCAAATAACACCAGCCAGTCCGAGTATACGACTGTCCTCATACACTGAAAGACAATCACCAGCTTCAGATGTAATGACATTTCAGTGGCAACCACACTTTCACATGTAAATTTGGAACTGGAAAGTCACTAGGGTAAATCAGTACATCACCTCCCTGCAAGTCACTTCATTCTTCACTTTGCAATCTCACCAAAGCAAGTTTTGTTTGAAAAGTTTCATAAAGCCACAATGACCACAATCATGACTACTCCTCTTCATCAACCTTTTGCCAGCTACACCAGCTTTCCCAGAATTTAGCCCAGAGTTGAGGTCAAGATTTTGCCACAACTTATTCAGGTCACTTTTCAAAAGGTAGGCACCCTCACTTTTTGTTTGCTGGAATTTCTATAGTGTCTCAAGACATACAAACCAGGAACCACCTCTGCTGTCTCTGCTGGGATTTGCTGCACCCGTTCAATTAAAAATTTATCATTTGCAGATTATCTCTCACATAATCTGCATTTTGCAGTCCATCTTTATTATTTGGCAGTCCTGTGATGGCTCCGTTTTAGAGAAGAATAAAAGCAAAATGTTGATTCATCAATATTACCTTCTTTACATTAGAAATATAAATTCTATGATGTCTTCTGTCAGGGTTTCTTTCACTCTTGTTTTAAAAGATCTTTCTGTTTTCTTTAACGCAGCTAGCACTGATGGCTCTGCACTCCAGAGTCAGGTGTCAGGGCTGCTCTTCACAAAGCTCTCCAAGAGCCAGGCTTCTCGGTCAGTCCTTTCTCCTGAACCACAGCAGAAGGACCTGCACCCATCATCTCTCCCAGAGACTGGAGGGCTGTGAGGCGAGGATGGAAGAACAACACACTCTGCCTCCCCCCCTCTAGCTGGAAATACTTGAATCTAACATCTCCTGCATAACAAGAGTCTCCCTAAAAGAAAAGGCGTTTATCATCAGAGCAAAAAGGGAACCAAATTCAATTCATCATCAAGATCATGGAGCTGGCTGCCCAAGAGCACCACAGCACGCTTCCCCACTTCAGCCACAGGGCAAGGAACTCGGTGGATCCCTGAGCTCTGCTAAGTGGCTTAATTGCCACATTGTTGATTAATCTGTTTTCAGAGTTTTGCTGTGAATGGTGGCTGTTTCAGAAATGAGTGAAAGGTCAGAAGGGATAAATGGGCCTGTTTGAGAGCTCGACAGAACTGGCTGTCATTTCATACAACAGGAAAAAATTAAAAATAGAAAGAGGAGTTGTTTCTTGTACTCTCGGGATTATCTTCCTAAAATATATCATCACGTCCAGCTATGGAGTTTAAACAGTAGAACAAGGGAGCTTTCCTATAAGGCACTTACCTTATTCAGCCACCTCAAACTTACTACCAGTAAATGCAGCATCTGGATGTTGCTGAAATGCAGTTTTATCATTCTCCTGCCTGCAGACATGCTTGTTGCCTTTGTAGAGTCTTGACAGGATGACTGACTTACACTTCCATGCAAGCAGAAGCAGCCATCCTTTCCCCAGCTTGGGCTATCAGCCATTCATGGCAGGAGAGTGGCAAACTGCCCTGCGTGAGCTACTCTGCTCAGTGCATTAGGTAATCCCAGCAGGAACCAAGAGCCAAAGCTAATGGGTCCTGAAAACAGGGAAGGAGGAGGGAAAAAGTTGTTGCTAAACTTGAGTGGGATTGTGTGTGAAGCAGTAGCTTCAGCAAGAGACACTTGAAGAAAGAAAATAAGCGTGCTCTTCCAGACAGAGAAACAGATGCATTCAGGTTTCACTAGGCAGGGAAAGGAGAAAGAGCTCTCCCAGCCTCGGTGTGTGCTGGACCTCCTGGTTACAGGCACTGCTGTCAGTGCTGCCTCTGTTGGCTCCACGCTGCGTAACCTCAGCTCCTGGAAATGCACAGGGCTGCCTTGTGTTCTCAGGACACACCTGATTCTGGCTAGGAGCAAAGGCAGAAGCTGCAGCACCCAGGGAACTCGGGTTCCCAGCTAAAGACAGCAGGCCAGTGGGTTTTCTTAAGATCCTTTGTCAATCTCCCCTTCAGGCATTTAGGTTGCATGTAGGCAGAAGGGTGAGCATAGGCCGTGGCGTATCTCGTGTTCCTGGTTCCCTCTTCTCCAGGCACAGAGCCTGGCTGGAGAGTGCTCCCTTCCCCAGGCGCAGGTGCCTGAGGTTCCTGCTCACAGAAGCCCTGGAAAGATGAACTTAAGAGACTGATGCCTGGGTCTTGCCCCGCTATGGGGCCACAACATAACCAGGGGATCCCGGGCTTACACCTATCCTCAGGTGCCAGAATCTTGTTACAGCTCCACCAACCTCTAGACACACAGCTAAAAAACTTCATAGTCTCCACTGAAATTACAGTTTAGGTTTTACCTTGCACTGAGTATGATGCCTTTGCTCTTTAGAAAGCTATCTCTTGCAGAAACGCTGGTGATGTTCTGGTGAAGGTGTAATCTAAGTCTTGCAGTATCAGCCTGCTGTGACAGAGTTTGTCTTGCTGCACATTACAGGCAGTGCAGAAAGGCCAGCTCAGTCCTCCTCTGTATTTCATTTGGCAGCCCACAAGGGACCATCCTGCCACTCTCCATTACTATAAAGTATTGCTTCCTAACAATACAGTGAGTGGGAAAAAATATTACCTATTTTAAAATTTATTCTTACACTTACCGCATTTTTTTCCAGGGATCAACGAAGAATGTTACGAAAGTACTGCAGTAAGTTATTTTTGGTACAGGAAAACTTTGAACATAACACCCGATGTCACTGAGAGCGGCACGTTACAGTGGTGGCTCATTCTGTGCTTAGCAACTTGCTGGGCAATTGTCTATCTCTGCACCATCCGAGGAATTGAAACCACAGGAAAGGTACGGAAAAGGTAGAGAAGTGCATTATCCCACACTTTGGATCTTGCTCTCCAGATACTGAGTTTCACCACCAAGGAAAGCCTTCCCCATTTACCACACCTGCACCACACCAGTGTGCTCCTTGTCCAGCGAAGCGATAACAGTGGTACAGGTGCCTCAGGATGACACTTCTCTCCTTTTCTATTGCAAATGCTTCTGCCCTAGCAGTCTCCCCTCTCACAGTTTTAAGAGCAACTTTTTTTACAAATATGTTCTGCAAAAGTGCATTCTGATTATTTTAAAGATGGCAACATTCACCTGCAGCTGTCTTATCTAACATTATTAGGTTTGTGTGTTGTAATAACAAATAGGATTTATCAATGTTATTGTCATTAACTGTCTGTCTTCTTACTTTA